>NC_139227.1:68997203-69412899 GCF_055691185.1 Crinia signifera
GTCTCCGTGTGTCTGTCTCCTGCTGATGACGTTGCCTGGCTCGTTTCTCCGTTGCCAAGGTGACGCATCACTGTATAGGAGCGTCTCATCGGGTTCCTGATGCCGGCAATCGCCTCACCGGCCCCCAGTCCAGCACAGAGCTACAATATAGCAAAATGAGACATTAAGCATTCTGGTCATCTTAATTGTACTTAATTGTACTCAGGGCAGGCGACGGGGGGGGGGGGGGGGGGTCAAGGGGGACAAGCGTGACGGGCCCCAGATGAAGGGCCCCAGAGTTTCCATACCCCGGCACAGCCACTGCCTGTACTAGCTGGCCTGTCAGTGACCCTTGCGGCCCAGCCGTCTACTGTGCACCATCTATTTTTGGCTGAGTTTGACTGACTCACTGTGTGCCACTGCCATCTACTGTGTGTGCGCCCTGCCACTTGGCGCGCAGAGCCATCTACTATGTGTGTGAGCACGGCCTGGGGCCGCAGGCACACAGCCGTAACCGCCACTGGTGCTGTGGCTCCTGTACTTTTACTGCACATGCGCGGGTCGTCTGTTCCGCACTCTGCGAAAGACCTGCCCTGCCTGCTCGTAGTGCTCAGCATTCTTTTGTGAAAGTGACAGGCAGCAGGAAGCAGCAGCCAGGAGCCAGCAGGACTGAGAACGAGAGAAGTCCACACCTGAAAGCAGGATCTGGAGCAACAAAAGGTTAAATGAGGCTCATGCAGAAGAGCGTGGTGTGGATTTGGGATTAGGGGGGGGGGGGGGGGGGCAGAAATATCATTGTACAGGGCCCCAAGATTTCTGTTGCTGGCCCTGATTGTACTGTAGTTAGCCACAAAAAGATGGTGGGCTACAGAGAGAGATAAATGAGAGCTAAGGTAGGGGTTAGTGGTAATTGTGTGCTGCCACCCAAGGGATTAAGATACTCAGTGTATTGTGAGCTAAGATTCCTATGTCACAGAAGGCACACTGTAGTTGTGAAAAGGAGATATAAAAAGTTTAAATTTAGCAGGCACATATAGATACAAATGAATACATAAAAAAAATGAATATAATAGCTGTATAATTATACATTTAGGATCACGGAGCACCAAAGCATAATGACATAATGAATAAAATACCATAAACAGTATTACATACTAAGCCATTATTAGATTTATATCAGCAATTGTTTGATATATGATAAACTGTACTGGAGTCACAGAAAAAATTGTAACCCCAAAGTCTCATTTAACCCACTTGGAGCCAACATATCAAAATGACCTGTACACAATGAAGAGAACTTTTACTGGTCAGCTGAAGGGGTAATCCATCTTGGAGACCTACCCACTTCTCCCTATCATTAGGGGTACCGTACGGCACCCCGACAGTTGGGATTCCGACAGTCATTCCTCCGACGTCGGAATCCCGACTGCTCCCTCGAGGGGGTCCACGACCCCCATAGAGGGCGAATAAAATAGGTGGCGAGCGCAGCTAGCCACCATGCCCGCAGCGTGGCGAGCGCAGCGAGCCCGCAAGGGGCTTCATTGCGCTCCCCACGCTGTGCAGTCGGGATTCCGACGTCTGAGTAATGACTGTCGGAATCCCGACTGTCGGGTAATTATACCACACCCATCATTAGCACACCACGCTGAACGGAATCCTGAGAAAAACGCTGAGGCTGTGGGATTTAGCCCAATCCCTAATTGGATATCAGGGTGAGCTACAAACAAGGGAGTCTTGAGCTCTTGAAATCATAGAGCATTGGGAAGAATCGGTCCAAAAACCATCGCATTACAATTCCCTCTAAAAACATCTGTGAGGAGGATCAAGGATGGTAATATTTCTATACCCTTAATCAGCTGACACATGACTTTTAAAATATAATTTACCACTAAAATCGTTGGAGAGACTGAGCCCTATATATATATATATATATATATATATATATATATATATATATATATATATATAGTCATCTCTTTTTTTATTTTGAGTTTTTAATTGTATTGTATTGTACATTATATATTATATCTTATAATCTGTGATTTAATCAGTAAAAATTCATAATTGTTATACCGTCTCAAGTGGGTTTTTCAGCTAGCGCTGGTACAACAAAATTCTTTTTCATACCTTCATATTATTAGG
The DNA here is from genome assembly GCF_055691185.1 of Crinia signifera. NCBI lineage: Eukaryota > Metazoa > Chordata > Amphibia > Anura > Myobatrachidae > Crinia > Crinia signifera. The sequence continues at coordinate 68,999,325 of NC_139227.1, forward strand.
GACTGAATATCCCTAGTACCGGCTGCTGCTAATTGCGCACCACACATACAGGTTGAGTATCCCCTATCCAAAATGCTCGGGACCACGAGCATTCCGGATAGGGGAATATTCCGGTTTTTGGAATAAATTGTTTTAGCCATACTTACCTGTCCCCTGATGGTGTCCGGTGGTCCCTCGGCGTCCGCGCAGTCCCCAGGCGTCCACAGCAGGCCTCCGGCATCTTCTCCTGGTCTCCAGCGGTCCCAGGAATGCATTGCGCGAGTGTGCGCGTGCACCGGTGACGTCACCGGCGCGCGCGCACACTCGCGCAATGCATTCCTGGGACCGCTGGAGACCCTGGAGAAGATGCCGGAGGCCTGCTGTGGACGCCCTGGGACTTGGTAAGTATGAAAAGAGGGTTAGGGGGGGTAAAAAAAAAAAAAAAATTCGAATGATTCCAAAAACCACGGTTTTTGGAATAATTCGGATAATAGATATACGGATACGGGATACTCAACCTGTATCACCTTTGTTCTTATTTGTGTTTACACAATGATGAGCGACTGATGATGTCTGGACACGGGATCCACATGATAATGTAGCCCGTATGGCCGATCTATGTAGTGCCATGCATCTGCAGGTTTGCCAATCCATTTTGCCGACCTAAACCAGTCTGTGTGGAAAGATTAAAGTGTAGACAACGAATCTACTTGGGCAAGTGAGGGTATAGATGATGGTATATTTGTTGTGTGTCCCCAGTTATTAATGTGCTACACATTACATCTATAGCAGCCTGGTCTCTGGGTCAGAAAATGCTGACATTTTTTTATTTTTTAGATTAGTGAGGCCATATTTAACCATTTGTGCATTAAGATTAAGTACTGTATTATAACATGGCATTTGTTTAGACTCCCACAGCGAGGGAAGGTCCTTGCCGGTATTAATTAGGGGCCAATACTGTTTTGCTACTATATTAGTATGGTCACTAACAGGTGAATAAAGATATACCAAGGGAATGGCATTCTCCAATGATCTGGAATCAGGCATGGTGTATAATAAGTAATGACGAAGAATCTGCAGAACTTTCTGTTTAGCCGCTAGTAGTTTTTTACTTTTAGAACCATATGACTTTTGGACCAGTCCACCTTGGTTTACTTAATATTTATACACTAGTCCAACTTGCCTTAAGGGCAAGGATATCCGGACTGATCATAGATTGACGCCAGGTCTGGGGTTTGCCAACCCTAGTCCTCGAGAGCTACCAACAGTGCATGTTTTGCAGGTCTCCTCACAGAATCACATGTGAGCTAATTAGCTCCATCTGTGTATCTTTTAAAATGTGTCAGTGATTAGTGATGAGTGCAGCTGTGCAGCAGCTAGGTTGTCTGGAAAATGTGAACTGTTGGTAGCTCTCGAGGGCTAGGGTTGGCTACCACTGCTCTAGGTCGACAGTCATAAGATCGACCACTCTTGGTTGACAGGGTCCAAAGGTCGACAGGGTCTAAAGGTCGACCGCCAATAGGTTAAAAGGGAAAAGGTCAACATGGCCAAAATGTCGACATGCATTTTTTAACAAAATTTTGAGCCAACATGACGACAGGCGGTATTTCATGCTCTACTATTCACTGAGCCCGAAGCATGGCGAGCGCAGCAAGCCATGCGAGGGGATGCTGTACACCTAGACAGTGTCCATGTTGATCTATGTCGACAGACACCCTAAAAAACATGAAAACATCATGTCGACCTTTTCCACGTTGACCTTTCCTATGTCAACATTTTCACTGTCGACTGTCAAATTACACACGTTGAGATGTGTGATGAATTTTTGTGCTGAGCAATTTAGGGTGGGCGATTTCCCAGTGTCTAGATCGCCCATACACATGCAGCAATTTAGCTAAGCGATTTTTATTTAAACAAAGGGTTGAGATTACGGGAGGTTGGGGTGCTTTTTTTGACGGTATAAATTGCAGTGGCCATTGTAACCTCATTGCATTCATTGCTCTGTGGTAGTTTGGTTGATTTTCCCTCCAAACTCTTCATTGTGCTTTGATCGCTTCTCTTTGTTTTTGGTTTCCTTTAACAAAGTGCTTTTTATCATGGATCATGATAATGATAGGCAACCCCTCCCCCACCTCCCCTTACCCCCTGGTGTTCAGGAGACCGATCCGGCTACGTTTTTTTTACCAAGACCCCTCATCGTCTACCTTAGGATTGCAGACAGTGAGCGTGCTGAACTGTGTACAACAGGAATGGTGGTCATCATAGATGGTTGCCATCAATGGCAATAGTGTAACTGCCCATTGATGGTAACAGAATATGTGACGGATGACCATTGATGGTCATCCATTTTCTTTGACTGACTGGCCCACGAGTCAATTAGAATCAGAGGGTGGGGCTTCAAAGTTGCCAGAACTATGCTCACTGTCCCGGCACCATAGGGTAAACAAAGAAAAATAAATATTCTGTTCTGCTGTGCCATCGATGGGAGGGAAATCTGGTTTCCCCCCATCAATGACAAAAATATTCAACATCGGCCATAAACCATCAATGATTCCCACTCCCTGGGAAGAAGAGCACACACAGCGCACCAGCCAGGAGCAACAATAAATGGGGAGACTACGCATAACTAGGAGGCCATCCCCATAGGCTAGCGCTGGGAGCCTCCTTTCAATCAACGCAAAAACCCACTGGCAAGTACAGAGGTGGTGCCCAATCCCCAAACCCGAGATTTCGGGATTAGACTGTGCATGCTCAGTTTAATGCCGGGTAGATTCTGAACACTCTCTTAGACACTGTCTGGCTTCTCCCATCCTCAGCTATGTGGCTCTATGCAGCGTGACGTGGTCAGAGGTCATGCTGTGCAGGCCAAACAGCCGCTCTGATCACCCCCAGCCACACCGCATTGCATTTCTGGCCCAGCTAACAGCTGCCCACCAGGCTTCCAGATGCTCTGCCGGTCCCCAGCCACACTGCATCGCTTTCCCGACCAGCGATTTTTTTTTGTAAAGAAATAACGATTTCCAAAAAATGCGATTTTGTGCAATTTCAGAACCTTACTAAAAATCTCATCCCATTACATGTCATTCACATTGTTGATCCAATATTAACTTTAGTTAATTTTGTGAGCCTGTCCAGATAATTAGCAAATCATCTATGCACCTGCAGTACAATTTTAAATGACTGATACTTATCAGATAGGGCGGTAAAGTAGAGGCGATGTTCAAGAAGGCCAATCCCAGGAAAGCTCCGAGACCTGATGGCGTATCCAGGGCTGCCAAGAGAAATCCTGGGCCCCGGTACAACAACTTCCCAGGGCCCCCATGGGGGGAAGGGGGGGGGGGGTGAAACTGCATGTTGGGGGCGTGTTTAGCACATAAGAAGAACCCACTCACAGGAGCATGGCACACCATGCTGGTCCAACTTACTGCCTCTTGTTGTCATTTATATATTCGAGTGACATCCACCATTTGGATTATATATATATATATATATATATATAGTTCAATAAATCAGCGGGACTCGCGGGCTTTACAAAAGTACAAAAAAGGTTTTAATCCCAAAATGAGACCGACATTTCGGGGGTACACAGCCCCTGTTTTCAAGGTTCTGCACCTGCCCGCGAGTCCCACTGTTTTATTGAACTATATATATATATATATATATATATATATATTTATATATATATATATATATATAGGTGCGTTGTCAGCCTGGCACTCCACGAGAATCTCGATGCAGTTGCCGCGGGTGCCTTCCAGTCCAGATAAATAAACAGTAGTACGAAACAAATAGAGGCACTCCAGCGGTCTTGGTGAGAAAACAAGGTTTACTGTGAAACAGACGTTTCGGGGATACAAACACCCCTTCTTCAAGTGTACAATAACAAACGTGAGACATGTAATGGCATACCTTTATACCGTGCGCATGAAGAGGCTCGCTCTCCTGTCTGGCCGTCCCTGCGGCGTCTGACGCGGCTTCCGGGTACGTCACTGGGAGGTGAGACGTCCTGCCGGTTCCTGGCGTCTGTTACCTGGCAACCAGGAGACGCATCCGGGCTGTCATGGCAACCGGGGGGCTGGACAGACTGCGGAGAAAGGAGACAAATGTTACATCCAACAGACAGTGCAAAAAAACGTAATCAATAAAAACACTTAGGATCCAGAAAATGTCATAAATCACCGCTCCCTGAATCATGATTTTGGGATCAGGGGGTAGCGGTGCGGTGAACTGCTCTGTGTCCCAAAGGGTACAGGCTTGTGGATGGAATCTTGTGGGTATTCTAATGGGCCGCTGGTGAGGAGATGGGGAGTGTCCATACGTGTCCCCTCTCGTTGTGTAGTGGGCGCGGGGTAAAAAATCAAAGTGGATATGGGTAATGGAAATAAAAATGAAAAATATAAGAAAACACTGACGCCCTGCAGGTATGGCTATCATAGGCATAGCCGTCTTCCTGCGTCGTCATGTGCAGTCGGAGCAGCACAACCACATAAATTTCAAGTGCTGTATGGGTGCTACAGCCTGGTTCCAGACAATCTCCGGTTCCTATAAATCAATATGCATTCGGCGGCACCCCAAATAATTCCAGCAATAGTCAGGTGTATGCCATACACCTGACTATTGCTGGAATTATTTGGGGTGCCGCCGAATGCATATTGAGATATATATATATATATATATATATATATATATATATATATATAAAAATCCAAATGGTGGTAAATTGCAAAGACAGAGGCAGCAGGAACGTATGGTAATGTCAAGGGAGCAACTGTCTTGATAGAGGGCTACCCGCCCGAAATGTTGACTCACACACACCATGTGTATATATACAGATGGTGCAGGTCCCATCTTGGCAGGGGATGGCGATGGCGACGCCAGCCGCCATCCCCCGCCAGCGCCATCTGTATAACGAGAAGGGGACGTGCGCGCACGAGAGGCACGCGCGTCCCCTTCCGACGGCGCTTCCAGCTGCTCCCCCGGGTCCCCGCCGGAGATTGAGACGCACGCGCATCTCAGTCTGATGGCTGGCGAGGCTGCTGGCGGATCGCCAGCGGGGACGTTCTGGCGATTCGCCAGCCAGGATGAGGCCTGCCCCATCTGTATATGTAAAATGTACCCTCCCCCCCCCTCTCGGCGGCAATGTATGTATATAGATATATTTGATATATATATATGTATATATATATATATGTATATATATATGTATATATAGATTATATATATATATGTATATATATATATATATATATAGATTATATATATATATATATTATATGTATATAGATTATATGTATATATATATATATATATATATATATATATATATACAAATAAATCATAGATATTAAGCCAGGCAGAGGAGAAAAGTAAACTTACTAATAGCAGCGTTTTTATACTGGGAGAGTCCAGACAGGTGTTTGACTTGTCTTTCAGACACTCTGTTCAGAGCTCAGCCTCTGAGCTCCTCCGGCTTCACGCTGACTCACTGCACCTTCCCCTTCCTTTTGCTGTCCGAATGCAGCATCCGGTCCGGCGGTCCCAGCTGCTGCAGATCCAGGCAGGAGACCTGCGAGATGATGACATCATCTCGCGAGAGTCTCTCTGCACGTCGGAAGCTCCGCAGCGGTGGAAAGCCGCGGCGCTGCCGGCTGCACAGCACTACACACACAGTGCAGTGTGTGATAGTAGTCACGTCAGTCAGTAAGCAGCTCACCGCGGCCTCTGCTTTCATGTACCGCCGCCCACGCTCGGAGTCCCGACTCCCGCAAGAAGGCACCGCGCCACTTAAAGTAAAAAAAAAAAAAAATTTTTTTTTTATGTGTTCTCGGGCCCCGGGCCCCCTGATAGGCCCGGGCCCAGGTAAAATGTACCCTCTCCCCCCCCCTCTCGGCGGCCATGGGCGTATCACCCTTTGCGCTGAAGATCTGCGCAGCCCAGCTTGCCCCCAGCTTCTTCGATTTTGCTTAATAAGCATCGCGGCCCGCAGCAGCAAAATCTTATAGCAAAATAGACTGTGCAGGCAAGACTATAAAGTACAGGTCTGTACTATATAGTCCAAATGAATGTGCTTTGCTTGTTGTCCGATTCGCTCCCAATTGAATCATACTCGAATTGCACGATAAATCCCATGTAGGGAAGCCAATCCCGGGGCATTTTTTCAATCCCGGGATTCGGGATTGAAAAATGCTCAATCCCGGGATCCCGGGATTGGTTTTCCTAATAAAAAAACTGCCCCACAAATACTGCCCCAGTCAGTAATTACAATGTAATTACTTACATTTGATGGTTGCCTGGTGGGGGGATGGGTCGTCCATGATGCTGGCTTCGCGCTGGCTGGGTGAGCGGGTGGGCGCGCTGGCTGGCTGGGCGCTTGGGCTGGGCATGCTGGCTGGGCGCTTGGGCTGGGCACACTGGCTGGGCGAGCGGGCGGCTGGGCACGCTGGCTGGGCGGGCAGGCGGCTGGGCACGCTGGCTGGGCAGGCACGCTGGCTGGACGGGAGGGCGCGCTGGCTGGGCGGGTGGCGCGGCATTACAATGCCGGGCGCGACCTCTGCCTGCGCAGCGTGACCTCATCTCACGCTGAGAGGTCACGCTGCACACAGTGCTGCCGGGAGAAGTCGGGCAGCGTTTGAGCGATGCTCAGACGCTGCCCGGCATTAGACTGCGCGCAAGCGCAGTCTAATCCCGAAATCCCGGGATTGGAAACTCCAATCCCGGGATTGAAATCCCGGCGTTTTGGGGGCCAAATCCCGGGATCCCGCCGATCCCGATCCCGGGATTGGCCACCCTAATCCCATGTGAACACCCACTCTAATAATTGCTAGTGTTCAGTCCCCTAGTGTAACTGTCTTTATTTACCATGTACTTGTCCTAAGTTGCCTTGTACTGTTTTTCATTATTTATTTACTTGTTTATTTTTTGCTCATTTATGTATTGTCAGGCACTGCGAAACCCTTGTGGCTCCATAGACATAAACAATAATAATTATAATAATATTTGCTGGAAATAATGCTTTAGGCATTGGGATGCAGTTAGGACACTAAGGGTGACATTTAATGAGATGTGAAAATGTGACTTTTGCGATATTTTCGACAAAAACGGCCGTAATCGCACTTTTTCCCGAATTCGCATATTTAATGAGATGCGAAAAACTGAAAGTGTGATTTTTTACTCGCACCGGAACTCGCATCTAGATGTTTTCCCATTGAAAAGTATACAATTCGCATATTTAATGAGATGCGAATTTGGGAAATGTGTCTAAAATTCACCAAAAAAATCAGACCAGGTTCTGATATGCGAATTGGCATCATTGATCATTGAGATCTGTGCAGGTCCTGTTTTTAAAAATGTGTTAAAGTATTTTTTGGGGAAAAAATGGCGTGGGGTCCCCCCCCCCCTCCCATCTGTATGCCGGAAGGGGACACGCGCGTCCCCTTCCGACGGTGCTGCCCTCGGTCGCCCGGTGCCCACACCGGGCGACCGCACCCCCCCGCAGCCTCCTCGGGTCCCCCCCAGCACTATCGAGTGGGAGGCGGACAGTATTGCGTCCGCCTCGCCGCCCCGCCGCCCGGATACTGAGACGCGCGTGCGTGGGGGACGCACGTGCGTCTCAGTCAGATGGAGCGCCGTGTTGCTGGCGGATCGCCAGCAGCATGCTGCTGGCGGTTCGCCAGCAAAGATAAAACTGGCATGCGCACAGCGTTTATTCCCCGCTGCTTAGCAGCTGACAGGGGGGACTCCCAACAGCCCCCCCACACCGGGGGACACTGCCGCCCACGGGTGGGACAGCGGGACAGGCCCTGATAATCGGGACTGTCCCGCTAAAATCGGGACTGTTGGGAGGTATGGCATTGCGGGCACACCATGGCACTCAGAGCTGCAAAATTTGGCAACAAGGTACCTCTGGACCTGGTGGTGTGTACCTCATAGCCGTTTTTGGGAAATTTCACTTAGAAATTTAATAAACACCAAGTTTTAATTTGCCTTCATTGATGATCTGGGAAAAAGATTGACGATTGGGGAAACCGTTGTCGAAGGAACATCTCCACACCTGATATCATTGCTGTCATTGAGTATGCATGACATATTCTAACATTATGGTGAAGGCTTTAAACAATTAGGAATAACTGAGGATATAAATAGACCACACATCACACACACGTACATATTGTAAACGCACATACAGTACACCACGTATGCACACAACACACACACATATATATAGGTAGCGCACCTCACACACTTACACATTGGACAGATACACACAACAAAACACACACATAACACACCACATGCAGTACAACACAAACCCATATACACTACAACACACACCACATGCAGTACAACACAAACCCATATACACTACAACACACACCCAAAAACAGTACAACAAACACACAGAACACACACACTTAAACATTGTGCAGATACAGAAACACACAGAACACACACACTTAAGCATTGTCAGGATACGCACAGCACACTACACGCACATATATATGTAGCGCACCTCACAGTCAGCAGATACACATAACACAACACACACACATAACAAACCACTCACGGTACAACACACACCCACATTCACTACAACACGCACCCAAAAACAGTACAATAAAAAGAACACACACAAACATTGCACAGATACACACAGCACACTACACACACACATTTATACGTAGCACACCTTATGCACTTACACATTGGGCAGATACACACAACACACATAACATACCTCTAACAGCGCAACACACACCCACATTCACCACACACACCCAAAAAACTGTACAACACACAAAACATATACTTAAACACTGCACAGATACACAAAGGCACAACACACACATACACATACTGTATATACATAGCACACCTCACACACTTACGCATTGGACAGATACATACAACACAACACACACAACCACATACACTACAACACACATACAAAAACAGTAACACACACAAACACATAAAAAAATAATTTGCCGTTTATTTAACAGTCTGTACCGGCTAATAAAAACTGTACCTAATGTACCGGCTTTTCTTTTTTCCCACATCCATCTCTGCACACCCCGGCCAGTTGCACGGAGAAATCTTTGTCCTGGCCAATGCACCCGTTGATCAATACAAAGTGGGTACACTGCACTCACCCTGTTAGTCAGTTGGATGTTAGGCACTGCTCTACCTTAAGGGTTTCCCAGACTCTTTTGGTTCATAGATAATGTTTGGTCGATGGGCATGAGCGCTGCATGTATTTGTTTGAGTGTAAGAAGTTGAAGAATAAGACTGAGATGAAGATTTGTCACGTTACGTTAGTGTACAATTTACGTTAGTGTACAATTTACTCAATAAATCGGGAAATAAATATGTGTACATAGAAGTACAATCAAGAAATGAAAGTAGGATTAAAAAATAAATTCTGATTCAAACTGATGATTGTTTGGATGGGGTGGGTTGCGAAACAAATCTATAGGTGGAGGGGGTATGGATATTCTGGGCATAATTAGTGTTTGGTACACCCACAGGGGGTCCCCAGTTGATGAGAAATTTTCACTTCAGTGTCACCATAGGGGTATTTCCAATTGGGGTTCAGGTGGTCTTTTAGGGGTCCCTTTACAATCCCGTTGGTCTCTTCTCCTGGAGCCTACGGTCTCCCTCAGTGATTGACTTTCATTAAGGGAGACTGTAGGCTCAAGGAGGTGAGACCAACCGGATTGTAAAGGGTCCCTGAAAGACCACCTGGACCCCAATTGGGAATCCCGCTATGGTTACACTGTGACCGTGACACTGTACTGAAAATCCCATCAATTGAGGTCCCCCTGTCCCACAATATCCATACCCCACCCACCTATAGATTTGTTTCGAAACCCACCCCCATCAAAACAATTATCCGTTTGAATCAGTACTTATTTTTAAATTCTGCTTTCATTTTTTAATTGTACTTCTATGTACACGTATATATCTTTTCACAATTTATTGAGTAAATTGAACACTTGGCATGGCAAATCTTTATCTCAGTCTTATTCTTCAACTTATTACACTCCAAACCTTATCAATGCACCCATTTATGATTGCGATGGCTGGATCGGTGTATTGGCCCGGTGCGTGTAGGTAAGAATTTGACCCATTGCACCCATTCCCAGTGGTGCATTGCAGTGGTGCGTTTAGCGTGCATCGAGTCATGATGTCATGTGGCGAGGCCCGCGGACCTGCTCCCACACTTAGTGGCTGCCCCACTGTTTGGTAGAGATGCCCGGTGCATGTGCTTTACAGATCTCCAGACCTCAGAGACTGTTGCAGGCAGGATCGATGAGGGGTGCGGCAGTGGCAGGGAGTGATGAATTTTTAATTAATTATGGCGCGGGAAGTAACGCCCACCCCAGTCTCCACGCACTCAGCGCCTGTAATTACACACCCTAGAAACTGTACCATTGAAAGTATAGAAATGGAGGTGTGGCCACGTCCCTTTCTGATTTTGTACCAATTTCTGACCCTCAGATGTTGGAAGGTATGTCATAGGTGCTAAATTTTAGGAGTGGATGTGGAATTCATCAACACATACAAGTTATCAACTCAGGAGCGGTGTGCTTCAAACAACAACACCACACCTGATTTTATTGCCATCATTGAGTATCAATGCAAACACATTCTAACATTGTGGTGGAATCTATAACAAATTACAATCTTAGGTCTTTGGCACAGCATATTGTAAGATGACATTTTTCAGCAATTTTGGAAATATAAAAAACCCAAGGTTTTCCCGGGCAACGCCGGGCGGGTCAGCTAGTGTGCAATATATAGGTGGAAGCAGTCCCTCTCCATTAACAGTTTTTAATGCATATTGCTGTTGTACCACTTACTCATGTTACCCCAATGCACATACATTACCATATACTGCACTGACCTCATCTTTTCTGTAAAGGTGATGCAGGATATGGGTGTCTTCCATGGCTCATGGCACCTCTGCGATCCCCAGAAGGCCCTGCACAGCACCGCTATAACAAAGCACATGTTGCCACTCGCAATGTTGTGGAACGCACCTTTGGGGTGCTGAAAAGTCGTTTCAGGTGTTTTGACAGGTCATCAGGAATACTGCTTTACCACCCAGCAAAAGTAGTGATGATTGTCCAGGCTTGCTCCATGTTACACAACATTGTCCTTACCCAGAGGCGGATTGGGATTTTAAACCAACCCGGGAAATTTCTCAAAGCAGCCCTAATAGGGGTGGGATCTTGCAAGGGGGCGTGCTCAGATGAGGGGGCGGGGCTACTCCCTCCTCATATATCACTCCTTCCCATCCCGGCTGACCACACCCCCTCACCAGATTTACCCACCACAGCTATATCAGGGTGTTTGAAAGATTAGGGTTAGACTTTGGGAGGGGAGGGTGAATGGATAGGGTTAGGCCAATGGTTCTCAAACTCTGTCCTCAGGACCCCAAACAGTTCACGTTTTGCAGATCACCTGACAGGTGCACTCATTACTGACTGACACATTTTAAAAGATCCATAAGTGGAGCTAATTATTTCACTTGATTCTGTGAGGAGACCTGGAAAACATGCACCGTGTGGGGTCCCGAGGACTGTGTGTATAGATAGGGTTAGACTCATACTTGCCTACCTGACCCTCTCCTTCAGGGATAAAATGTTCTGTTCCTGGACTCCCTGGTAATGTAGGATTGCCATCACCTGTGGTCAGCTAGTTAATTGATAAAAAAAGGTGTTTCACAACAGGTGATGGCAATCCTACATTACCAAGGAAGTTCAGGAACAGAGCATTGTGTCCTTCACGGAGAGGGTCAGGTAGGAAAGGATGGTTAGGCTATGGGTGTGTGTGTATATCGATAGGGTTAGGCTACGTGTGTGAATGTGTGTATCGATAGGGTTAGGCTACGTGTGTGTGTATAGATAGGGTTAGGATACCTGTGTGTGTGTGTGTATCGATAGGGTAAGGCTACGTGTGTGTATATAGATAGGGTTAGGCTAGGTGTGTGTGTGTATATATAGATAGGGTTAGGCTACGTGTGTGTGTATAGATAGGGTTAGGCTACGTGTGTGAATGTGTGTATCGATAGGGTTAGGCTACACGTGTCTATAGATAGGGTTAGGCTAGGTGTGTGTGTATAGATAGGGTTAGGATACCTGTGTGTGTGTGTGTGTGTGTATCGATAGGGTTAGGCTATGTGTGTGTGTGTGTATAGATAGGGTTAGGCTAGGTGTGTGTGTGTGTATATATAGATAGGGTTAGGCTACGTGTGTGTGTATAGATAGGGTTAGGATACCTGTGTGTGTGTATCGATAGGGTTAGGCTAGGTGTGTGTGTATCGATAGGGTTAGGCTAGGTGTGTATGTGTATAGATAGGGTTAGGCTACGTGTGTGTGTGTATAGATAGGGTTAGGCTAGGTGTGTGTGTATAGATAGGGTTAGGATACCTGTGTGTGTGTGTGTGTGTGTGTGTGTATTGATAGGGTTAGGCTAGGTGTGTGTATCGATAGGGTTAGGCTAGGTGTGTGTGTATAGATAGGGTTAGGCTAGGTGTGTGTGTATATATAGATAGGGTTAGGCTACGTGTGTGTGTATCGATATGGTTAGGCTAGGTGTGTGTGTGTGTGTATAGATAGGGTTAGGCTAGGTGTGTGTATATATAGATAGGGTTAGGCTATGTGTGTGTGTATCGATATGGTTAGGCTAGGTGTGTGTGTGCATAGATAGGGTTAGGCTAGGTGTGTGTGTATATATAGATAGGGTTAGGCTACGTGTGTGTGTATAGATAGAGTTACGCTACTGGTGTGTTTATATGGATAAGGTTCGGCTTCATGGTGGTGTATACTAGCTACTAACCTGCCTTCTTGTGGATGAAAGGAGCGTTCTTGCATACCTCCCAACTTCTGTTGTTGGGGAAATAGGGACACTCGCGCCCGAAAAGGGGGTGGGGCGTATGCAAATGAGGGTGCGGCTTATGCTAATTAGCCGCAACCTCATTTTCATACGAGAATAGACGCTGTGCGCATGCGCACAGCGTCTATTTTATTAGATTGGGGGGTCTCCCAACTGCCACCCCCCGCAGCGGGACAATGCCTGCCGCGGGTGGGACAGCGGGACAGGACCCGAAAATCGGGACTGTCCTGCTGTAATCGTGACAGTTGGGAGGTATGTTCTTGTTAGGGAGATGCACTGGACCGGATTTACCTCATGTCATCGCACTCTGGCTCTGGATACCTCCAGACGTACACACTCTGATACTGTAGGGCAAATAAGCTGTCATTACCTCATGCACAGTGCTTGCCATCCGTATGTAGCTGGGCTGGTAAATTCTGCTGCTTTGGAAGCACAGTGTACACTGACAGTAGTAGCATCATACCCCCCATTAGTCAGTCACAGCCAGGCAAGTGGCACAGAGCCCCTGGTGAGAGCTGCACAGTGCAGAGCAGTAAGTGGAGCAGTTGGTTACTTAATATCTCCCTGCCCATCTGCTGAGCACACAAGCAGCAGTTAGTAGAAGTTGTAGAACACATTGCCCAGCATACAGCACATTCTCACAGTGGCAGAGCTCCCCTCGCATCTCTTGGTACTCCCTGGGCTCCCCACTCTGCAGCGTTTAGTGATGATCAGAGTGGGGCGCTGCTAGGGCCATGGTGAGGGGCAGCAGCAGCTGTCACGGGGCGGAGGCTGTGCTCAACACGTGATGTGCTGCAGTAACACCCACTCAGGAGAGGCGCTGTCACACACAGGGCCGATGGTAGGTGCCCTCCTGCAAACTATATATTTTATGCCCTCCTACAAACACAGCACACTACATCGGTGCAACCCTGAACCTCCTCCCCACACTTACTACTCTACTGCTGCAACCCTGCATCACACTCACTACACTACAGCTGCTACCCTACACACTACGCTACTGCTGCTACACTGCACCCCACAAACCACTACCGCCACTACACTGCACCCCACTCCCCGCACAAACCACTACCGCCACTACACTGCACCCCACTTCCCGCACAAACCACTACCGCCACTACACTGCACCCCACTCCCCGCACAAACAACACTACTGCCACTACACTACACCCCACTCCCCGCACAAACTACACTAACGCCACTACACTGCACCCCACTTCCCGCACAAACCACTACCGCCACTACACTGCACACCACTTCCCGCACAAACCACTACCGCCACTACACTGCACCCCACTCCCCGCACACACTACACTATAGTTGCTACCCTACCTTTCACACAATGACGCTGGGCCCGTCAACGTCAACCTTACTGCGCAGGGGGGCTGTGGCAATGCTGGCCTTCGCCCTAGTGCACTGGTTAATGCAAATAGATACCATGCTCATGCACATGGGCATGGCATCTATTCACAGATAAGTGGGGATGGAAAGGCAGGCTATTGTCCTCCCCAGCACACATTAATATGCACCCCCTCCCCCCCCCCCCCCCAGAAGACATTAATACCCCTCCCAGCACACATCACATGCTGTACCTAACTGTGTGCTGTTGTGGCTGGCTGTAGGGCTGGCTCCTCTCTCCATGTGAGGATTGGGCTGGCTCCTCCAGTGAGGATTGCTCTCTAGTCTGTACTCACAGGGGAGGGAGGGGTGTGATGCTGCTGCTGCCAGCGCCGCTCTGTCACACAGTGAGACAGACGCAGGCAGCGGCTGCGGGCTATAACACTGTGCAGATAGGAGCTGTGTGCGGGGATCAGAGGGCAGAGCCGTGAGCCGACACTCACGAGCTCCGCAAAGCACCATGGGAGGGGCTTAGCGCGGCCGGGCTTCTGCATTAGCCCGGCCGCTGCCATTTTGGACCAGAGCATAATGTTGGAGCCGCGGCTGTTAACCGCTGAAACTGCGGTCACGCTGTCCGCGGCCCAGCCAGGGTGGGAGAGTAGCCTGCCCACCCCAATACTAATGTTTTAGGGTCCGGCCCACCGGGAAATGTCCCGGTTTCCCGGTGGGCCAATCCGCCCCTGTATGCAGTCCTGCAGGAAGCTGAAACTACCACACCTACGGTAGTGAGGGGTATGCAGAGGGGGAATCTGATGCGTAGTGAGATCATCAGGCGCTACTTCTCAGGTAATTACATGTGTACACTCTCCTACCATGTACCTTTGCTGTAAGTGTGTTCACATACAATAAACCATTTCCCATACATTATCAGCAATATTTAGGGGAGTAGTCAAAGGCCTATGGCCCCAATCCTCTCTTCCATACTAGCTCTTTAAAGTGCGCCAAACGCAGTAGTGTACAGTAATAGTTTTACATCGCCCCCTTTTAAAATCTCCAACGGTACAAGACAAGGCTGCCCCCTGTCCCCTATCATGTATGTGTTAGCAATAGAACCCTTCGCAATGACGATCCGTCAGTCTTTAGACTTCTCAGGTATTAATGTGGGCTCTTCCCTCTATAAGATAAGATTATTTGCTGACGATATTCTTCTTTTAGCAACAAAACCTGACACCTCGCTACCTGCCCTCCATGACATAATTGACCGTTTTAGCGCAGCATCATTCTACAAACTTAATACGACCAGGACCGAGGCCTTACCCTTCAATTTGAGCGCTAATAAACTTTCCACATTTAAACAGAATTACATGTATAACTGGAAGAAGGATTACATTGTATAACTCTGAATTAACATCCCCAACTCTCTAGCTAACACCACAGAAATCAACTTCACCCCTCTGATATCCCAAATAGATGCATTATTAAAAGCTTGGTTTAGCTTGGAGATATCATGGCTCGGTGGGATTGCTGCTTTTGAGAAGCCAATACTGCCGAGACTAACGTATCTCTTCCGTGCGATTCCAAATCTAGTCCCACAGAAAATCATTAATCAAATTCACTCAATAATCTTGAAATATATTTGGAAGAAAAAATCCCCTTGTATAGCACACAACAGCTTAACTAGATTGCGGAAACATGGTGGCTTGGAACTTCTTGATTTAAAGAAATACCAACAAGCCTGTTTGGTGGCCCAAATAAATGACTGGTCTCTACCTAAATGCAAAAAACAATGGGTGGACTTGGAGAGTCAGCTGTTCTCCCGCATATCACTTACGGATCTTCTCTGGATCCCTTCCCAACTAAGACCCCGCTATTATGCAATCTATCTCCGATTCTCTCTCCGCATGGGACACGCTAGTAATATCCTCAAAATATGTCTCCCACCCTTTCCGTACCCTTTCCCTACAGGCCCTATCAAAATGAATGCCTAATATGAACCTAACCAACTGGACAGCCTGCAGCATTGACTCTATTGCTGCATTAGTAGATGGTGTATCCACAACCCCCTTTAGCTCTCTTCAATCCCAATTTAACATCCCAGATAGGGAACTTTTCTCTTATAACCGAATTGTACACTGGATTAAGAGCACTATATGACTATCAGGTCCAATATTGCTCCCCTCCCCGAACATAGTAACAAAAATAGCTATGGGTAACGCTAAGGGTTCGATACGTTTTTGGTATTCTGGAATGCAAGCTGATGCCCCAGAGGTTAGATCCTTCATGCAAACAAAATGGGAAGGGAACTTAGCGTGCTCTCTCTCCCAACAACAATGGGAACAAATCTATCTTGCATCACATAAGATATCTAAATGCAGCAACCACATAGAAATGCATTTTAAACTCTTACATAACCTTTACTTTACCCCTGCTAAATTGCACAGAATCTGGCCCTCAGTCTCCAACCTATGCTGGAGAGAGTGTACCGAGATCGGAGACACCATCCATATTTTCTGGGCCTGCCCAAAAATAAGACAGCTCTGGAGGGGAGTCTCCAGGAGTCTCCTCTGCCGGCATGTTTATCCACCAGATATTCCTCACCCCAAATGTTATGTATTAGGCCACTTTTTCATAGCCATCTGGGCCGCAATAGCCCAGGATTGGAAAACATCTTTGTAAAATTGTCAGGAAACCGCACCACTCGTTCCAAATGGAAACAATGGGCCTACCGACTTCCCTCAAACCTTCTTCTACAATGTTGTCCTGGTCTTGCTGGCAGGATTATATAACCTCAACTGAAGGGGCAAACCCAGTGATGTGCGGTGAGTTCAGTGGCTGGTGAGGCACTGGCTAATATCAGAGCCAGAGTTGTAGGGGAGGGTGGTTTATGGTCAGGCTGTAGGGGAGGGGGGTAATCCCTGATGAGATTCTCTTTATTGGGATGCTGAGGGCAGTCTTTTGACCACCGGCATTCTGATATCAACTCCAAATATATTGATGATCACCCCTAACCCTTAACCTCAAGCCTTAAATATTTAAAGACCCCACCCTATATATATATATATATATATATATATATATATATATATATATATATATATATATATATATAGAAGAGTTCTATAGATGGCCGGCACTCCAAAAATCAAAGCAGTAGGGTCGGGTGCCCTCCCAGGGAGAGAGAGAGAGAGAGACAGTCTCTATCCAATATAGCGTTGCTGCACGGGTGGCACTCCAGAAATCACGACAAATAGACAGGTGTCAGGTGACCAACGTTTCAAATGTTATATTAACATTTTTCATCAGGGTGTGATGAAAAATGTTAATATAACATTTGAAACGTTGGTCACCTGACACCTGTCTATTTGTCGTGATTTCTGGAGTGCCACCCGTGCAGCAACGCTATATATATATATATATATATATATATATATATAAAGTCCAAGGAGTATCGGCACTCTCTCCAAAATATACACAGACTCCGGGTGCCACTCGGATATACACAAATGCAGACTTCCAGTGCCATCACCCCACTGGAAGTCTATATATATATATATATATATATATATATATATATATATATATATATATATATATATATACACACATACATATATATACACACATACATATATATACACACATACATACATATATATACACACATACATATATATACACACACACATATATATATATATATATATATATATATATACATATTTATGTATTATATTTTGCTACAGGCTTATACGCATAATCAATCAAGATGCCCAGGGGTCGTCATCGTGTCGGCAGGAATTTCTGTGGACTATTCCTGGTATCTGAGGTGGGTCTACTGAGTGGGAGCTCCACGGTAAGACACACCAGCTCAATCAGGATATCAGTCTTAGGTCTGCAGTATTCCAGCCACGCGCTGTTGGCTCTCTGGAGCTGGAGTGGTATGCGTTTTTAGTGCCTGCTTTATTTCTGTTGTACCCCTGGCAGCAGGCGCCCTGAGTGAAGGCGTGTGCAGCGTGTCCCACTCGGTAGTGAAGGTGGAACGCTGTGCTTCCTGTTCTGTGAAGCGCAAGCCAGGTGTTGCCTAGCAACCAAGGCTGCGCATCGCGTACCGGAAGTTGTCAGCGATTCACTTCCGCCGGCTGGATACACGCTGTTAGCGCGTCCTGGGGTGTCCTGCAGCCAGGTAAGTATAAATTGTTTTTGTAATGTGATATCCAGTGCTGTAGGTTGGGGCTGAAGAAGGGGGTCACTCCCCGAAACGTTCCCCTGTACACCTGAATATACCGTTTCTTTTGCATGTAACCAGTCTCCTGAGTGCCGTTATTGTTCTACACTGAACATTGGAAATTCTACATTATTTTGTTCTGGCACCAAGAGAACGCTGTATGTTTAACCTAGCGAGTGCCGGCAGATATTGGATTTGCATATTCTGTGCCGGGTTGCTTGCAATTCCGACACCGGTTGGCAAGGCACCACATTATCTCAAAACCACCAGTGACTGTTTGTGACATTTTTCAACTGGAGAAAACAGTACAGCAATTTATGCTTCATTCTTTTTTTATTTGGACTTTTTTTCTCGTTTTGGCTGCATTAACCGTTGTTGTGGACATGGAAGCATCTAATGCCTCTCCGGCTGCGGATACAGCAGGATGTAGGGTATTTGCAGTCCCTCCATGTGAAACTTATAGGTTCACGGCAGCAGAGATCGAGAACATCTTATTTAGCCCGGATGAGATTCCCAAGGGCCCAGATGCCACAATTGAGGACATTCATCAGCAACTGTATCGTCTGCGTAAACGTGAGACAGACTATTTGTTACATGGGACTTCCTTTCCGAATACTATAGGGCTAAGCGCATTCCCCGGGGGTTCCGGGTGCGCAATACGCCCACTATTGGCCGACACAATCCCGATTTTGTGCGGCGTTGGATTGGGATTCTCAATCATTGTTCCCTGGATCTTATGATCCTGGTCGTCGAGGAAGCAGGACGGGAACTGCAGGTGACCAGGCACAAGATAGCTGATCTCACGCAAACCCATGCAGCGTTGCTTAATAATTAATCTAATAAGGCCTGGATAGATAAACTAGAGGCTCAATGTATGGCTTACAATAATGAACTTATAAAGTTCAAAAGAAACAAAAGAGCTACTGTCGACAGTGACTACGACGATAATCGAGTCTATAGTTGGCTATCCGGGGTGAATCAACGTCAAGAATCCTCTGAGAGACGTCGTCGCCCGTGGCAACCCCGGGGTGGTCGTCGACATCAGGAGGCTCGTGAGACTAACAACTATAGTGACTTCATTATCTCCGACTCCGACGATGCAACCCACACCGGAGGTATCCCTTTAGGCGGGACAGAGGTGCCTACCAGAGCCAAATCCAACGAAAAGCGCCCTCCCGTAGGGGGGGCCAGGCCAAAAGAAATTCGACGAAACCCACCCCGACGTGTCAACATGAATCAGTAGTCATCAATCTGTCATCTCGTGAGCTGTCTACAACTGAAATCCAGGTACTTAACAAAGGCCTCACATTTGTACCAACTAATCTTCATGATCCATTCATGTGGAAAAGAGATCACCACCAATTACAACGTAAATTAAGGCTTAAGGAGCATTTTCAGGCCACACCTCCTTCAACATCGATGGACCCGATGCACCAATTTTTGAGCAAAACTACCAGATCACACTTTGATCCGGTATCCATTAATCCTTCTATCCGGACATTTGGTCGATTATTGGATGACTCCATATCAAAGTTTTCTCAGGCTCCGGGGAAGTTCAAAAAGAACCTAACCCGGCTCGAAGCTCAAGCCCTGAGTACCCTCAGTAAATATGAGGACATTGTTATTCGTCCCGCGGACAAAGGCGGGGCGATCGTTGTTCAAGATGTCTCCAAATATCGCCAAGAACTCCAAGCCCAACTGGCTGAAGTCCAGGTCTACAAGAAACTCCCTGCCAATCCCACTGTTAAGTACCAACAGGAATTGCTTTCCATCCTCACAAGGGCCCAACAGGATGGTAAAATATCATCCAAAGTATTGAAGGCGCTATATAAAGAACACCCTGTGGTACCAGTGTTGTACTCTTTACCCAAAGTCCATAAGAATCCTTTGTTGCCTCCGGTCGGCCAATTATATCGGCCCGCGATTCACTGTATCAAGCTACCGCCCAACTGTTGGACCATTTGTTGCAAACGTTACTGTTGTTAAAATCTACCTTTCTTAAGGACACTACGAGCTTTATCCATCTGCTCAAACAGTTTGATGTGTTGCCTGCAGGCACAATTATGGTTTGCCTTGATGTGTGCAGCCTCTACACCTCCATCCCGCATGATGGTGGGGTAGAGGCTGTTCGTCAATTTATTGCACAGTATTTAGATCCGGGCTTACTTGATCATGATTTGTTCATTGAATTGCTAACGCTCACATTACAGCGTAATTATTTTTTATTTGACGGGGGGTATTACTTACAGCTAAGAGGGTGTGCCATGGGTTCTCCTGTGGCCCCCTCTTATGCTAATATTTTTATGTTCTTTGAGGAGGAAATGAAATTTTTTGCCAATCCTGCTGTACGCGACAGTCTGCTCCTGTACACCCGCTACATTGATGATATTTTCATCTTGTGGACGGGTGGGCAGGAGCAGTTGTCGACATTGATTGCCGATATTAATTCCGGCAATTCTTCTATCAAATATACTGCTACTTACAGCAGTACTACCATTCATTTTCTTGATGTAGAGGTTACCATCAGTGATAACATAATTGGCACTGACATTTACTTTAAAGATGTTGACAGGAATACTTTTCTGCTGGGCTCCAGCCACCATCCCCCTGCTCTCAAACGGGGACTCCCTCGGTCGCAGATGATGAGAGTTGCTCGCATTGTCAGCGACCCCAGCAAGTTGGGACCACGGTTGGACACTCTCATTTCCAAATTTGTGACGCGGGGCTATGACCCCAAAATTCTGCAGTCACAAAAATTGGAAGTGTTACAAATTCCCCGGTCGGATTTACTCAAATCAAGACCCAAAAGCTCTGCAGCAGTTTTACCCAGGTCTAGCTCATTTTCTACAGCTAGTGTTGTGATCTGCCATGCCACTAATGCCTTGTGGCCCATCGTTAAAACAGACCCGGATTTACCGGGACTGAACAAACTTAGACCTCTGGCAGCCTTTCGCAGGGGTCCCAACTTACGTGACCGCCTGGTCAAGGCTGACATCACGGGCATGGGGATACCAAAACCCCTTAACACTTATACCAAGGCTCCAGGCTGCTACAGCTGTTGGAATTGTGAAACTTGTAGACACATTGTGTCTTGCAAAAAATTTAAGCATCCACATGGCCCTAAGATGTTTGACATCAGGCAGGTCTTGCACTGCAGGATGTCTCATGTAGTTTACATCATCATTTGCCCTTGTGGCCTCTACTACATCGGGCAGACCTCCCGGACATTCAGGGAGCGTATGACGGCCCACCGGTCTGCGATCAACCTGACCCTACGGGGCAGGGAGATTGATCAGCCGGTGGCACGCCATTTTAAACAGTGTGGCCATACTATCTCCTCCCTCAAGTACTTCATGATCGACCACGTGGCTGAAACACCACGTGGGGGTGATAGATCAAAAAAACTCCTGATTAAAGAGTCTGAATGGATCTTTAAGTTGGGTACCATTCATCCTAATGGTCTCAACGAGAAGATTAATTGGAACACCTTGTATTGAATTTTGTTTTTCATTGTGGTCCCTGATTATCTCTTTGTGACTAATATATCTTATTTTCGATTTTTGAAGCTATGTACATGTAATGTTTTATTGTTCCACCTTGTTAACATGTTTTTATTTATGTATTATATTTTGCTACAGGCTTATACACATAATCAATCAAGATGCCCAGGGGTCGTCATCGTGTCGGCAGGAATTCCTGTGGACTATTCCTGGTATCTGAGGTGGGTCTACTGAGTGGGAGCTCCACGGTAAGACACACCAGCTCAATCAGGATATCAGTCTTAGGTCTGCAGTATTCCAGCCACGCGCTGTTGGCTCTCTGGAGCTGGAGTGGTATGTGTTTTTAGTGCCTGCTTTATTTCTGTTGTACCCCTGGCAGCAGGCGCCCTGAGTGAAGGCGTGTGCAGCGTGTCCCACTCGGTAGTGAAGGTGGAACGCTGTGCTTCCTGTTCTGTGAAGCGCAAGCCAGGTGTTGCCTAGCAACCAAGGCTGCGCATCGCGTACCGGAAGTTGTCAGCGATTCACTTCCGCCGGCTGGATACACGCTGTTAGCGCGTCCTGGGGTGTCCTGCAGCCAGGTAAGTATAAATTGTTTTTGTAATGTGATATCCAGTGCTGTAGGTTGGGGCTGAAGAAGGGGGTCATTCCCCGAAACGTTCCCCTGTACACCTGAATATACCGTTTCTTTTGCATGTAACCAGTCTCCTGAGTGCCGTTATTGTTCTACACTGAACATTGGAAATTCTATATATATACATATATATATATATATATATATATATATATATACACACACACACACATACATACATATATACATATATATATACACATACATACATACATACATACATACATATATATAGCTTTTCCCACTGCCCCCTTTTAAAATAGAAATAATGACCCCCCTTGAATAAAATGACCTCTCCCCTGTGGGAGCACAGTCAGGCAGCTTCACACCTGCCGCCTCCAGCACCTCGGCATTGCAGACACCTACTAGCACTCACCGGCGCCAACAGTAGCAGCACAGGAGCAAGCATCACTGCAGCCCAAGGGTACAGCCACAGGTGCATGCACTCGGAACAAGACTACTTTTCATCCTCAGCAGCGCTGCTTGCTCCTGTACTGCTGGTGATTACTAGAAGAAGACGCCGGTGTGGGCGCCCGAGTGAGTCCTCACCTCAATAGATGGGGCACTGTGATTGCCTTCAGCCCTGCGGGGGGTGCCCAATGGCAGGCGCTATTCTGGGAGCGGGTTTGCCGGTGCCGGGTGCTCGGCAGTGTCCTGAGAGCAGGGTTGCCGGGACTTTGCGGTTTCATGGCACATATGGCACGCTGAGATGCAGCCATGTCACTCTCTATGTGGCTGCGCCTGTTTTAATTGCCGGGTCGGTCCTGAGTGGAGGTCCGGCTCCGGAACACTAACAGTAGTCTGGTGGCAGGGAAACTCAGCTGTCCTCCTGGGGAAGACGAAGGGGATTGGGTAAGTGTCTTCAGATTGTTCATTGGTGGCTGATGCCCAGTCACATTTGCCTCAGTGACAGGGGCGTCCTTTCATAAAGGCAAAAAGCACGTCCCTGTCACTGAGGCATTGCTATAGGTGCCGCTTTTACAGCTTTTTTAATGGGCTTTTACAGCACAGTGCTGGGCCCTGCCCCCTACCCGCCCCCTCACTTTGGACCTTTTACATTGAGAGCCGGAGGCATAGCTCTCGATGCCTCGGACACCAATAGTAAAAAAACCTTATGTAGTAAAAATGATTCAAATAATATAAAGCAAATACTTATAACACAGAATATGTGTCATAAGTATTTTCTTTGTATTTTTTAGTTATTTTGACCATTTATGACAGGGGAGGCTCTGCCTCCCCTGCCTCCCCTGACTGCACGTCCCTGGGCAAACCTATTATTTGATATGGCCTAATTTACTGGAGAACCCTCTCAGATTATTCCTACTTATCATAAACTAAAAAAAGAAAAATAGGCTTGTTTTACTGGGGCAAACATTTTGCATGGCAAAATATTTTTTTTTACAAGTGCTCAATAACATGAATACACATTTTTAATATAATCAATTATTTTTTGGATGCCTGAGCACGTGCACATTCCCCCTTCGCCCCTGACCCCAGCCCACCCCTGCTTCTAACACTCCGACGTGGGGGTGAAGTGGGTGAGTGATCCACTCACTGGTGTACTTACAGTAGATGTACAGTAGCTGCCCCTAATAAATTCAACTCCATATGATTGATTTGTCCCTGCATAGCAATTAAGGCATTGGTCTGTGCAACTATAGCTTGAGTTTGCCCTTGAACACTTAACTAAGGCTGGCAATATGACTATTGTGTTCATGTAGGGCCTGAGTAATTTCAGACATATGTGTGTCCAGGTTGGTAGCCATCCTGACGTGTCCCCACAGCAACACGGACACTGCTGGTCAATTTTTTATACTTGTTGAAACAAGTTTCTAATGTAGCCTTGAATATTGCCAATTTGATGGCTTTGCATGGACATATATTCACTTTGCTTTCTTTTAAATGTATGCAATGAGCAATCTGTTCAGGGGTAGATGGTGTGTGGGGTGATTGGTTGGTTGGGGGTTGGTTGGGTGTCACCACAGTTGTTGCCTTTTCAGTCTGTGATGTAGTAATGTTTTCTTCATCAGGTGAAAATTATTTGACAGGCTGAAGAATAATTTTCATATCTTCGTCCATCATTTCCAAAGATTCCGTGGGTTGTTGCCCTAGTTGTGATGTTCCTGTGGATACAGAAAAATTGGTAAGTATTCAACCATAGCAGTGCAGTATATGCGTACTTAGATGTTACTAAGGTGTATTGAGGGTTATATCACATAACAATGGGTATTGTGTACTTACACATGTACCCGTGACTTTATGTAATGTTATCATTGATAATAAGAGTGATGGCTGCTTCTCATTACATTCATTTCCATTGGTATGTAGCAGACTAGCAGCAGGAGATGAATGTAATGTAGGCTATTGTGCATGTAACATGGGTGTGTGTACTGTATGTGTAATGCTGTCACATTCTTTTTGATTACCCGCAGCCTCTGCATCAGCAGCCATTTCTCTGGATTGCTGTGGTGCGGTAGCACTTCAGGATGGATGATCTGCAAAGGAAATGATGGATAGACATTAGAGACCTTGCATGGACAGCATTTATTACCAGCATGATTTTTAATGTCAAAAATATCCCCTAAGACTCACATGGGTGATAGTGGCCAATAATTTATGTACATTAATTTGATATATTTTATTTTGAATTATTTAAACATATATTAAACATTGTTTATGATTGAAAACTGGCAGCAATTCAGCTGTATGGAGGCGTTTGCCAACATGACACCTATGTTTGGGCCCACAGCTATGTAATCCTGTAACAAAATATGATATACATTTGTACTAAACCAGCAGGTGTGGAACTACATGGCCCAGCATCACCAACAATTTTAAACTATGAGCTTGGTAGCCTCTTTCAACTCAGTGGCCATTTTGGTCTTTAGCTGCCTTTTAATATCATTGAATCTTTTCTTTACATTTCTCACTATGCGTTTGTGGCTGCTGACTGCGTTCACGGCCTCTGTAATGGAGTTCCACATGGGCCTCTTTCACTGTACAGTGGTTCGGTTATTATGTTTCCCCAGTAGCCGGTCATATACAGGGATAATAGCCCTGACTAGTGTGGCATTTTCCTCATAAGAAAACCACACCTTCCGGCCACTTTGGGTGCGTCCACTTTCTCCCTCCAGCTCCTCATGTCCCCCTCCTCCTCCAAGGCAGTCTCACCCTCCTCCTCCTCCTCACCTCCATCTTTCTCCACCTCAGGCCAGTCGAACTCTGAGATGTGGCCCTCCTCTGTCTGTGTGGTGAAGAGGTCCTATGTTAGTGGATGGGATGGGGATGCAAGAGGGTCCTCCACCTCCTCCTGCTTTGCCTGTTCCTCCGGGGTCCGGGCTGGGCCAGGCCTTGATGTGGCCATGCTGAATGGCACACTGCTGCCTCTTCCTCTCAATGTGCTGCCTCTCAGCATGCCTCTGCTGCCTCTCCCCCTGGCTCCTCTGGCACTGCTGCTGCCTGTCAGTGGGCCACTGCTCCCTCTGCCACCACCACTTACTGCTACTCCTCTCCCAGACATCACCACTCCTCTCCTCTCCATGCTCCTTTCTCCCTATCAAAGGATAAAATGGCGTCTTTGCCCCTTTATATAGGGGGTGTGATGCATAATGTAGGGGACTTAGGTGGGCCAATAGGTTAGGGGGTTATTTGGCATGCGGAGGCAGTGTTGTAATTCGCACTCCGGTTGGCCCTAAACTCGCATATGACTGTCGGGAAAAATCGCATCACATCGCACCACATCGCACCTCTTTGTACTTTATCGCACTTTTTGCCCGCATTTTCGCGTCCCATTAAATATGCGGTTTACAAGGGAAAAATATGATTTCAAATAGTGCGATTTGCCACGATACAGTGCGATTTGCCGCATTTTAAAAAGCGAAAAAAAATCGAATTCCATTAAATGTCACCCTTAATGTCTACAATGAGTATGCTGACACATCAGTCCCATACACACTAGGCAATTTTTTCACTAGGGCCCTTCAGGAGTGAGATGTGGGGGAGTCAGAGAGGGGAGTGAGAGAGAGGGAGGAAAAAAAAGTAGAGTGAACGGAGTAGAGGGAGGAGGGAAAAGCAAGAAAGACAGACACTGACACTGATCACTGTATACCACCTACTAATCCCCAAACACTATTAAAGGCATGGTGTATCTCCTGACCCCCCCCCCCCCCCTCCCCAGTACAGGCGCTTTATACCTCTTACTCCCCTCCCCAGTAAAGGTTATGTGTCCTTCCTCCTCCCCACCAATTCAGGTACTGTGTCCCTCCTACTCCCCCTCCCCCAGTACAGGTACTGTGTCCTTCCTACTCTCTCCCCCCCAGTTAGGGTGACCAACTCATCCCTTTAATCCGGGACACATATTAATTACACAGGTTCTGTGGCTGGCTTTCACCTGGTTTTAAACTGCCACACCTCAAGACTCCATTTCACCTGTTTTTAAACTGCCACAGAACCTGTGTAATTAATATGTGTCCCGGATTAAAGGGATGAGTTGGTCACCCTACCCCCAGTACAGGTACTGTTTCCCTCCTACTCCCCCGCCATGTACAAGTTGTATGTCCCTCCTCCTCCACTCCAGTTCAGGTTGTGTCTCTCCTACTCCCCATTCCCCCCAGTACAAGTACTGTGTCCCTCCTACTCCCCCCCCAGTACAGGTACTGTGTCCCTCCTCTCCCCCTCCCCCCCCAGTACAGGTACTGTGTCCCACCTACTCCTCCCCAGTACAGGTACTGTGTCCCACCTACTCCTCCCCAGTACAGGTACTGTGTCCCACCTACTCCTCCCCAGTACAGGTACTGTCTCCCTCCCACTCCCCCTTCCCCCCCAGAACAGGTACTGCGTCACTCCAAGCAGTGAGAAGTGACCCATGGCAATCAATCAGCTGCTCTGTATAATGTTATATTATACAAATTATAGATGTTACTTCAGTGCTGATTGGTTGCCATGGCCACTACTCCTCGGCTCACTTCTCCTCCCTTGTCACTACTTCAAACATCTATCCTTGTGCCCCTCCTAGTCCTCCCCTCTCCCCAGTACAGGCGCTATGTACCTCTTACTCCCTCCCTTCCCAATACAGATATTGTGTCCCTCCTGTCAGCCTCCCCAGCACAGGTTTTGTTTATCTCCTACACCCCCTAGTGTTATAGCAATTTAAATGATCCCGATGATCCCTAAGCAAGTTGACACCAGGAGTAGAGCCGGCCTGGTAGGGGGTGGGGATATATACCAGCATCCCATGCCGCTGCCACCTCCTCATGCGTCAAGGAAAAATGCGTCCAAAACTTTGAAAATGGTATTCTTAGAGGTTTGGCTGCAGCTTCCATATGCACCAGGCCCGCAGTGCAGTTCATTCCGGGGCTTGGATGCTGTGGGCTTCTATCTCAGTTTTCTGCTGTGAGGTATCCAATTGGATCCCTCTCAGCAGGGCCTGTGCTACCCACTCAGCAGCTCCTGCAAAGCAGGGAGGCGCCATATGAAAAGGCGCTGTATCCCTCTCTGCTCTGCTAAAGCTGCATCAGCCCTCACTGTCACTGCATCCTGCACACTGCCCGCAGCACCTGTCTGACAGCGGGCAGCAGTATGGAGAGGCTGAGCAGCTCCCTGCACCGCGCACACACTGTCCTCCTCCTGTGTCCTGCCCCCTCTTCCTCACGGACACTTGTGCTGAGGCATGTAGCGCTGTCTGTAAATGCCTGGATGACATGTCATGTCCGGATCCGCCCCCTACCCATTGCTCCCTGCGCCTGTCAGCTGTCAATCAAATGACTAACAGGCAGCAGCGCTGCCTCCCCTTCCTTTCCTCTTCTCAGTGTGCTGTGCCAGTGCCACTGCCAGTCCTCAATACTCCGCCCCCTCTATCTCTTCCCCTCTTCTTCCATCTCCTCCTTCTCTCCCCTCCTTTTCCCCTCAGTCACGAGTGCTGCACATACTTTTTGTACTGCTTTCGGATCGCATCGCACACACATTGCATGCATGCCGTGCAATGGGATGCGATATAGCTCATAACGTATGCGATTCTCGCAGCGTGTATGGGCACCTTTAGTGCCTGCAACATTTTGCGGACACAGCACTGAAATGGTGTATGCATACATGTACATGCCTGTACAAGGGTGGTGTGTGATTTGTCTAGTGCGCCCTTTCCCCAGCAGCCCGAATATGTTCCCCAGCCGGTTCAATCAGCCGACACGGCACATATATGAAAGGATAGGGGTTTGAGGAACACTACAGCTCAGGCGCTTGGAGTAAGATGTTTAAAAAAAAACAGTTACTTAATTGCAGAAATTTTATTTAAAAATGTATAAAATGTTGGAAAAAACTCACAGAAAAGTTCCAGTGGATCGCACAAGGTCGGATCAGTCCCGTATCTTGTTCCAGGATATGAAGGGTGTTCTTACACCTCCTTTTGTCCGGGCTTAATTTGTAATCCAGAGGTTGTATAACTCCGTCCCGGCACTGGTATAGGTGATAGAAAGGACCACGTCCACCTGCCGCCAACGCGTTTCGATCCACGTCGGGATCTTTGTCAAGGGTACATGTACATGCACCCGAGATCCTCCAAAGGATCGCATGTTGCATACACTCTCACAATCGGGCTGCAGCTTGTTGCAATGGCAATGTGAAAGGGCGCAAAATGAATGGTTTGCAGGAGGGCGCCGGACACCCTAGCACCGGCCCTGGCCAAAAGGTTGCACAGAAGTAGTTGGATAACTATGATAAGCGACACAAGTGGGCGGCACAAACACTAGACTGATACAGCACACTTAATAGCACCCCTGGACTGATACGGCACACTTAGCATCATCCCTGGACTAATACAGCACACTTGGCAGCACCCCATGAATTATACGGCAGACTTGGCTTACCCCGGGAATTATATGGCACAGATGGTGGCACCCCTGACCTGATACAGCACACATGACAGCACACATGGTATTATACGGCACAGATGGTGGAACCCCTGGACTGACACAGCACACATGGTATTATACGGCACACATAGTGACACTCCTGCAGTAAAAAGAGTTATTCTTTTAATAAAAAAATGGCAGCACCCCTGGATTGATACAGCAGACTTAGCAGCACCCCATAAATTATACAGCACACATGGCTCACCCCTGGACTGATACTGCACACTTAGCATCACCCCAGGACTGTGACAGCACACTTAGCAGCACCCCATGAATTATACAGAAGACTTTGCAGCAACCCATGAATTATATGACACACTTGCCTCACCCCAGGAATTATGCGTCACACATGCGGGCATCCCTGGCCTGATACAGCACACATGGAATTATACGGCACAGATGGTGGCACCCCTGAACTGATACGGCACACATGGCGGCAGGCATGGAATTATACGGCAGACAAATTCCTGCAGTAAAAATAAAAATTTGTATTGTTTTAATTATAAAAAAGAGCAGCACACCTGGAATTATACGGCAGACTTAGCAACACCCCATGAATTATACAGCACTCTTGGCTCTCCCCTGGACTACAGCGCATTTAACAGCCCTTGCAGTAAAAAAAACACCTTGGGCGAAATGTAATAGGGTGCGATTTTTTTCGTAAGAAAAAATCGCACCAAATCGCAGCTTTAAAAATCGCGGTTTTTGCCGCGAATTCGCATATGTAATGAGATGCGAATTTGCGGCAAAAAAGTGCGATATGGTGCGATTTCGGGTGATTTTTAAGTCCTGAAAATGTGCGATTTTCAGTCATGAAAATCGGCACATTTTCAGTACTGTGCGTTGTGTTGAAAAAAGGAAAAAAACGGCGTGCGGTCCCCCTCCTAAGCATAACAAGCCCCGGGCTCAAAAAGCCGATGCTGGTATCATAAAATCAGAGGGACAAACAAATAGGGGTTCCCTTGATTTAATGAAACCAGCACCAGGCTCAAGGTCCAGCGCTGGTTCCCAAAATACGGGGGACAAAATGACTAGGGGTCCCCCGTATTTTAAGAACCAGCACCAGACCCAACCAGCCAGCAGGGTAATGCCACAGCCGGGGGACACTTATTATATAAGGTCCCACGGCCAAAGCATTATCCCCGTGGCTGGTCAGCATGGGCAGGGGTCCTGGGGACCCCCCCAATGAAGGGGTCCCCCCCCCTCCAGGACTTACCAGCCCATGCTGAAAGTCCGGGGCTGTCCCCGATGCCCCTGGGCGGTGGGCATCGGGCTGATGAAAAGTGTAAAAAAAGAATAAAAACTCTTATACTGTAGAACTATGAGTCCCAGCAAGCCTACCCCACATGCTGGGACTTGGAGAACCACAAGTCCCAGCATGCGGGGCATTAAAGGGCCCGCTGGCACTTGTAGTTCTACAGTACAAAAAATAGTTAAATAAAACACACTGACACCCTGAAAAATAAAAGTTTAATACATACATAACACACACATACTGATACTTACCTACCTTGAGCCCGTAGGTCGGTCCCTGGATCCTGGGTCCGGGGCTCCAGGGCTGAAGAGTCCGGTTCCGGGGCCTTGGTCCTGGTTCTGGGGCTGGTCCGGGGTCCTGGGCTACAGGGCTGATGTCTCCGGGGTCCAGGATCCGAAGTAATCCAAAAGGGGTACCTAAGGAAGCAAATCCTACTCACCTGGTCCCCGGCGACGACCCCGGCATCTTCTCCGGCAGACGCGCTGCTCCCGGCTGGTACCCGCTCACGGACTGGAGAGGCGCAGAGAGGTTTCATCTTCCGCGCCTTTCCTCCGGATGATTCTATTGGCCACTAGGCGACCAATAGAATCATTCGGATGATCTCTGTGCCTCTCCAGTCCGTTAGCGGGTACCAGCCGGGAGCAGCGCGTCTGCCGGAGAAGATGCCGGGGTCGTCGCCGGGGACCAGGTGAGTAGAGTGTGTTTTATTTAACTATTTTTTGTACTGTAGAACTACAAGTGCCAATTTGGTCCAATAAATTGTATGAGAATTATCGGTACTTGTGTAGTTTCACAGCGCCCGATATATCGGTTTCGATATTGGCCGATATATCAGATGCGATATTGGCCGATTTATCGATGCGATCCTATGCGATTTTTTAACCTGTTCATAACCCCACTATCCACTACGCATGGAATTGATCTTATACAGTGTGGCGAGCGCAGCGAGCCACCAAACCCGAAGCGTGGCGAGCGGGCGCGGATTACTGTGCTCGCCACACTATATAAAATCAACTCCATGCGTAGTGGATAGTGGGGTTATGAACAGGTAAAAAAATCGCTTTGGATCGCATCGATATATCGGCTGATATCACATCTGATATATCGGCCGCTAGCGCATCCGATATAACGGGCGCCGTGAAAGTACACACGCACCGAATTATCTGCCCAAATTGCATGTGTACTATACTTTCTACAATATATCGCATACGATATATCGCATGCGCCAAAAGCACTCCTTTTTCCATCCGATTACGACAAATTGTAGGTGCAGTCCGACCAACCTAGAGGCTCCCATTCGACTCTCACAAGACCGCGCATCGTATAGGATCGAAAACACAAACGATGATGCACTTTTCAGGCGATATATCGGCCCAAAACATCAAAATTGGCCCAAATCGGCCAAAATCGTTCTAGAGTAAGGGGGCCTTAAGACCTCTCAATTTGTAAAAATTATTCAACTCATACTCAATAGAATGGTCTTGGTACATTTTATACACACCCTGTTTTTGGTAATTTCCCATGGGTTTCCCATAAGTGGCAATATAAGTGGGTAATATAAGTGAGAAGAGAATAATGTGGGGTATACTGTAGATGTGATGTGCCGCATGACCATCACCAACTGCCGCCCGCATGCCACATTGCAATCCTCAGTGCACAGCAATATCACTGGCATTTCCTGGGCAGCAGCTGATGTGGACGCAGGAGAAAAGGCCTCTCAGGTGAGAACAATTTGCGATTATTTGCTACCAGAGATTCTCCTAGTGAGTTATCAGTGAGTGGAGCTCAGCGCACAATTACATCTGTGCTTTTTCTTTCTCTTTTCTCCCCCATTTTTTTATTTTTTTATTTAATCACCTTCTGCCTCCGGCTACAATGAGCCGACGAGAGTTGTCCCAGCTGATTGGAAATGAAGGTCAGTAAAATGTTTGTTCAGTAAATTAAATTTTAGACCAATGTCTCTTCTCTAGCAGTTGGCCTTTGTAGTGGGAGGGATTATAGCAGTGGTGTTTGGCCAGTGTCCCTGTGTTACTGGTTGGCACCTCCCATGCTGTCAGTTACAGATCAGAAGCCGCTAAGCATTGGGGCCTGCATCCATACACTCATACTGTTACAGCTCTGTTTTTCAGTTGTATAGTAATATAATATATAAATCATGTTACTGCTGGAAGTCTTATTGTACACCAGCAATATCTGATCTTTACATGTCACATATGGCTATTTGTTATATCTACAATATATGAAATATCGTTTTAGATGGACCCAGCCCGAACATCAGAGGGACATGGCTGAGGTCAGGACGCCGCAGACCATCCCGTGGGAGTCGGTCAGCAAGAAGATCAGGACCATCATCGGGAAGAGGAAGGTCTGGACGAAGAGGAAGAGACCATCAGGCAGTTGCAGAGAGAGTAGAACACCTCCTGCTGGACAGCATCATGCGGCTCGTCCTGTCCCGTCTCCCCACCTACAGCAGGCGCACCATTGCAGACGGAGAGGAACCAGAGTACTGCTCCATCTGTATCTCTGACATTGAGGTAGGTACAGAAATGGCTGTATCGTACTGTCACCACACCTTCCATGTTCCCTGTCTGACAGAATGGCTGCAGGACAACAACATCTGCCCTCTGTGCCGCGCGAGACTCTTGAACCCGAATCATTTCTCCCACCTTTACTGACGGCTCCCCAGCAAAGCAGAACAACCAAACATAAGATCATGGTCTAAAGCGGTGAGTTCCTGTTTTAAAGTTCAAAAGTTTTTACACTTTTACAGTGTTTTTTTCAATTTAGTTTTTGTATTTTTCAAATTAATAAAACACTTGTCACTGATCCCTCCAGTTCCAACAATCGTTGTTACACATTTAGTGTTTTTCTATTTTACTTAAATTTTCTGTTTTGAAACTGGAGGGAATTGACGTGAACAAGCTGGGGATTAGGGCTACTGGCGACACCCCAAAAAAAAAAACGACATTGAGCAGCCACCTCATGGGTGTGTTGGAAGAGCTGCTAAGCTGCTAATTATTTTTAAAGTGTTGTTAATTAAACCCAACTCATTGATAATTTAATAATTTGAACATTTAAACTCTGGTAAACTTCAGCTATTAATTAGTAAACCTGACCCTTGTCATCACCAATATGTCTTTATTTTACATAGGATTAATATTGTTTTACATGTGTATAAATGTGGGCTAACATTAGCTGCTGCAGGGTAACAATCATTGTATCATGATTTATAGAGCTCCAGAATATTACATGATATTGTGGGTCAGTGTCACAGGTCTTGCGATACATCTTGGAATTAACACAACATGATCCTTAGAAAAACAGTGTAGGCCGAATTTCCCAAATTCTGCAATTACTGTCCAGGGTTTAAGGATGTCCATGTGAGAGCACAGGTGACTTAATTACATCAGTCTATTGAATTTGAGCCTGGATATCCTTAAAACATGGACTGTGAAGGTGCCCATATACAGTGTTTTTTTTAGGGATGTGCACCGGCCACTTTTCGCGCTTTGGGTTATGATTACCTTCAGGTTTTGGGTTCTACTAGGTTTTGCCAAAACACCCCCTCAACGTTTTGGTTTTTGGGTTCTGATTTATTTATTTTTTTAAAGCATAAAAAACACTAAACAGAATTTAGGTTTTTTTTTTTTTCTCCTACGCTATTATTAACCTCAAGAGCATTTATCTCCACTCAGTTCCAGTCTATTCTGAACACCTCACACCTCACAATATTGTTTTTAGGGCAGGGCCGGCGCTACCCACTCAGCAGCTCCTGCAAAGCAGGGAGGCGCCATATGAAAAGGCGCTGTATCCCTCCCTGCTCTGCTAAAGCTGCATCAGCCCTCACTGTCACTGCATCCTGCACACCGCCTGCAGCACCTGTCTGACAGCGGGCAGCAGTATGGAGAGGCTGAGCAGCTCCCTGCACCGCGCACACACTGTCCTCCTCCTGTGTCCTGCCCCCTCTTCCTCACGGACACTTGTGCTGAGGCATGTAGCGCTGTCTGTAAATGCCTGGATGACATGTCATGTCCGGATCCGCCCCCTACCCATTGCTCCCTGCGCCTGTCAGCTGTCAATCAAATGACTAACAGGCAGCAGCGCTGCCTCCCCTTCCTTTCCTCTTCTCAGTGTGCTGTGCCAGTGCCACTGCCAGTCCTCAATACTCCGCCCCCTCTATCTCTTCCCCTCTTCTTCCATCTCCTCCTTCTCTCCCCTCCTTTTCCCCTCAGTCACGAGTGCTGCACATACTTTTTGTAATGCTTTCGGATCGCATCGCACACACATTGCATGCATGCCGTGCAATGGGATGCGATATAGCTCATAACGTATGCGATTCTCGCAGCGTGTATGGGCACCTTTAGTGCCTGCAACATTTTGCGGACACAGCACTGAAATGGTGTATGCATACATGTACATGCCTGTACAAGGGTGGTGTGTGATTTGTCTAGTGCGCCCTTTCCCCAGCAGCCCGAATATGTTCCCCAGCCGGTTCAATCAGCCGACACGGCACATATATGAAAGGATAGGGGTTTGAGGAACACTACAGCTCAGGCGCTTGGAGTAAGATGTTTAAAAAAAACCAGTTACTTAATTGCAGAAATTTTATTTAAAAATGTATAAAATGTTGGAAAAAACTCACAGAAAAGTTCCAGTGGATCGCACAAGGTCGGATCAGTCCCGTATCTTGTTCCAGGATATGAAGGGTGTTCTTACACCTCCTTTTGTCCGGGCTTAATTTGTAATCCAGAGGTTGTATAACTCCGTCCCGGCACTGGTATAGGTGATAGAAAGGACCACGTCCACCTGCCGCCAACGCGTTTCGATCCACGGCGGGATCTTTGTCAAGGGTACATGTACATGCACCCGAGATCCTCCAAAGTATTGCATGTTGCATACACTCTCACAATCGGGCTGCAGCTTGTTGCAATGGCAATGTGAAAGGGCGCAAAATGTATGGTTTGCAGGAGGGCGCCGGACACCCTAGCACCGGCCCTGGCCAAAAGGTTGCACAGAAGTAGTTGGATAACTATGATAAGCGACACAAGTGGGCGGCACAAACACTAGACTGATACAGCACACTTAATAGCACCCCTGGACTGATACGGCACACTTAGCATCATCCCTGGACTAATACAGCACACTTGGCAGCACCCCATGAATTATACGGCAGACTTGGCTTACCCCGGGAATTATATGGCACAGATGGTGGCACCCCTGACCTGATACAGCACACATGACAGCACACATGGTATTATACGGCACAGATGGTGGAACCCCTGGACTGACACAGCACACATGGTATTATACGGCACACATAGTGACACTCCTGCAGTAAAAAGAGTTATTCTTTTAATAAAAAAATGGCAGCACCCCTGGATTGATACAGCAGACTTAGCAGCACCCCATAAATTATACAGCACACATGGCTCACCCCTGGACTGATACTGCACACTTAGCATCACCCCAGGACTGTGACAGCACACTTAGCAGCACCCCATGAATTATACAGAAGACTTTGCAGCAACCCATGAATTATATGACACACTTGCCTCACCCCAGGAATTATGCGTCACACATGCGGGCATCCCTGGCCTGATACAGCACACATGGAATTATACGGCACAGATGGTGGCACCCCTGAACTGATACGGCACACATGGCGGCAGGCATGGAATTATACGGCAGACAAATTCCTGCAGTAAAAATAAAAATTTGTATTGTTTTAATTATAAAAAAGAGCAGCACACCTGGAATTATACGGCAGACTTAGCAACACCCCATGAATTATACAGCACTCTTGGCTCTCCCCTGGACTACAGCGCATTTAACAGCCCTTGCAGTAAAAAAAACACCTTGGGCGAAATGTAATAGGGTGCGATTTTTTTCGTAAGAAAAAATCGCACCAAATCGCAGCTTTAAAAATCGCGTTTTTTGCCGCGAATTCGCATATGTAATGAGATGCGAATTTGCGGCAAAAAAGTGCGATATGGTGCGATTTCGGGTGATTTTTAAGTCCTGAAAATGTGCGATTTTCAGTCATGAAAATCGGCACATTTTCAGTACTGTGCGTTGTGTTGAAAAAAGGAAAAAAACGGCGTGCGGTCCCCCTCCTAAGCATAACAAGCCCCGGGCTCAAAAAGCCGATGCTGGTATCATAAAATCAGAGGGACAAACAAATAGGGGTTCCCTTGATTTAATGAAACCAGCACCAGGCTCAAGGTCCAGCGCTGGTTCCCAAAATACGGGGGACAAAATGACTAGGGGTCCCCCGTATTTTAAGAACCAGCACCAGACCCAACCAGCCAGCAGGGTAATGCCACAGCCGGGGGACACTTATTATATAAGGTCCCACGGCCAAAGCATTATCCCCGTGGCTGGTCAGCATGGGCAGGGGTCCTGGGGACCCCCCCAATGAAGGGGTCCCCCCCCCTCCAGGACTTACCAGCCCATGCTGAAAGTCCGGGGCTGTCCCCGATGCCCCTGGGCGGTGGGCATCGGGCTGATGAAAAGTGTAAAAAAAGAATAAAAACTCTTATACTGTAGAACTATGAGTCCCAGCAAGCCTACCCCACATGCTGGGACTTGGAGAACCACAAGTCCCAGCATGCGGGGCATTAAAGGGCCCGCTGGCACTTGTAGTTCTACAGTACAAAAAATAGTTAAATAAAACACACTGACACCCTGAAAAATAAAAGTTTAATACATACATAACACACACATACTGATACTTACCTACCTTGAGCCCGTAGGTCGGTCCCTGGATCCTGGGTCCGGGGCTCCAGGGCTGAAGAGTCCGGTTCCGGGGCCTTGGTCCTGGTTCTGGGGCTGGTCCGGGGTCCTGGGCTACAGGGCTGATGTCTCTGGGGTCCAGGATCCGAAGTAATCCAAAAGGGGTACCTAAGGAAGCAAATCCTACTCACCTGGTCCCCGGCGACGACCCCGGCATCTTCTCCGGCAGACGCGCTGCTCCCGGCTGGTACCCGCTCACGGACTGGAGAGGCGCAGAGAGGTTTCATCTTCCGCGCCTTTCCTCCGGATGATTCTATTGGCCACTAGGCGACCAATAGAAATATTCGGATGATCTCTGCGCCTCTCCAGTCCGTTAGCGGGTACCAGCCGGGAGCAGCGCGTCTGCCGGAGAAGATGCCGGGGTCGTCGCCGGGGACCAGGTGAGTAGGATTTGCTTCCTTAGGTACCCCTTTTGGATTACTTCGGATCCTGGACCCCGGAGACATCAGCCCTGGAGCCCAGGACCCCGGACCAGCCCCGGAACCAGGACCAAGGCCCCGGAACCGGACTCTTCAGCCCTGGAGCCCCGGACCCAGGATCCA
Source organism: Crinia signifera (assembly GCF_055691185.1). Classification (NCBI taxonomy): domain Eukaryota; kingdom Metazoa; phylum Chordata; class Amphibia; order Anura; family Myobatrachidae; genus Crinia; species Crinia signifera. Next base: position 69,037,389 of record NC_139227.1, read on the forward strand.
GGGACCGACCTACGGGCTCAAGGTAGGTAAGTATCAGTATGTGTGTGTTATGTATGTATTAAACTTTTATTTTTCAGGGTGTCAGTGTGTTTTATTTAACTATTTTTTGTACTGTAGAACTACAAGTGCCAATTTGGTCCAATAAATTGTATGAGAATTATCGGTACTTGTGTAGTTTCACAGCGCCCGATATATCGGTTTCGATATTGGCCGATAAATCAGATGCGATATTGGCCGATTTATCGATGCGATCCTATGCGATTTTTTAACCTGTTCATAACCCCACTATCCACTACGCATGGAATTGATCTTATACAGTGTGGCGAGCGCAGCGAGCCACCGAGCCCGAAGCGTGGCGAGCGGGCGCGGATTACTGTGCTCGCCACACTATATAAAATCAACTCCATGCGTAGTGGATAGTGGGGTTATGAACAGGTAAAAAAATCGCTTTGGATCGCATCGATATATCGGCTGATATCACATCTGATATATCGGCCGCTAGCGCATCCGATATAACGGGCGCCGTGAAAGTACACACACACCGAATTATCTGCCCAAATTGCATGTGTACTATACTTTCTACAATATATCGCATACGATATATCGCATGCGCCAAAAGCACTCCTTTTTCCATCCGATTACGACAAATTGTAGGTGCAGTCCGACCAACCTAGAGGCTCCCATTCGACTCTCACAAGACCGCGCATCGTATAGGATCGAAAACACAAACGATGATGCACTTTTTTTAGGCGATATATCGGCCCAAAACATCAAAATTGGCCCAAATCGGCCAAAATCGTTCTAGAGTAAGGGGGCCTTAAGACCTCTCAATTTGTAAAAATTATTCAACTCATACTCAATAGAATGGTCTTGGTACATTTTATACACACCCTGTTTTTGGTAATTTCCCATGGGTTTCCCATAAGTGGCAATATAAGTGGGTAATATAAGTGAGAAGAGAATAATGTGGGGTATACTGTAGATGTGATGTGCCGCATGACCATCACCAACTGCCGCCCGCATGCCACATTGCAATCCTCAGTGCACAGCAATATCACTGGCATTTCCTGGGCAGCAGCTGATGTGGACGCAGGAGAAAAGGCCTCTCAGGTGAGAACAATTTGCGATTATTTGCTACCAGAGATTCTCCTAGTGAGTTATCAGTGAGTGGAGCTCAGCGCACAATTACATCTGTGCTTTTTCTTTCTCTTTTCTCCCCCATTTTTTTATTTTTTTATTTAATCACCTTCTGCCTCCGGCTACAATGAGCCGACGAGAGTTGTCCCAGCTGATTGGAAATGAAGGTCAGTAAAATGTTTGTTCAGTAAATTAAATTTTAGACCAATGTCTCTTCTCTAGCAGTTGGCCTTTGTAGTGGGAGGGATTATAGCAGTGGTGTTTGGCCAGTGTCCCTGTGTTACTGGTTGGCACCTCCCATGCTGTCAGTTACAGATCAGAAGCCGCTAAGCATTGGGGCCTGCATCCATACACTCATACTGTTACAGCTCTGTTTTTCAGTTGTATAGTAATATAATATATAAATCATGTTACTGCTGGAAGTCTTATTGTACACCAGCAATATCTGATCTTTACATGTCACATATGGCTATTTGTTATATCTACAATATATGAAATATCGTTTTAGATGGACCCAGCCCGAACATCAGAGGGACATGGCTGAGGTCAGGACGCCGCAGACCATCCCGTGGGAGTCGGTCAGCAAGAAGATCAGGACCATCATCGGGAAGAGGAAGGTCTGGACGAAGAGGAAGAGACCATCAGGCAGTTGCAGAGAGAGTAGAACACCTCCTGCTGGACAGCATCATGCGGCTCGTCCTGTCCCGTCTCCCCACCTACAGCAGGCGCACCATTGCAGACGGAGAGGAACCAGAGTACTGCTCCATCTGTATCTCTGACATTGAGGTAGGTACAGAAATGGCTGTATCGTACTGTCACCACACCTTCCATGTTCCCTGTCTGACAGAATGGCTGCAGGACAACAACATCTGCCCTCTGTGCCGCGCGAGACTCTTGAACCCGAATCATTTCTCCCACCTTTACTGACGGCTCCCCAGCAAAGCAGAACAACCAAACATAAGATCATGGTCTAAAGCGGTGAGTTCCTGTTTTAAAGTTCAAAAGTTTTTACACTTTTACAGTGTTTTTTTCAATTTAGTTTTTGTATTTTTCAAATTAATAAAACACTTGTCACTGATCCCTCCAGTTCCAACAATCGTTGTTACACATTTAGTGTTTTTCTATTTTACTTAAATTTTCTGTTTTGAAACTGGAGGGAATTGACGTGAACAAGCTGGGGATTAGGGCTACTGGCGACACCCCAAAAAAAAAAACGACATTGAGCAGCCACCTCATGGGTGTGTTGGAAGAGCTGCTAAGCTGCTAATTATTTTTAAAGTGTTGTTAATTAAACCCAACTCATTGATAATTTAATAATTTGAACATTTAAACTCTGGTAAACTTCAGCTATTAATTAGTAAACCTGACCCTTGTCATCACCAATATGTCTTTATTTTACATAGGATTAATATTGTTTTACATGTGTATAAATGTGGGCTAACATTAGCTGCTGCAGGGTAACAATCATTGTATCATGATTTATAGAGCTCCAGAATATTACATGATATTGTGGGTCAGTGTCACAGGTCTTGCGATACATCTTGGAATTAACACAACATGATCCTTAGAAAAACAGTGTAGGCCGAATTTCCCAAATTCTGCAATTACTGTCCAGGGTTTAAGGATGTCCATGTGAGAGCACAGGTGACTTAATTACATCAGTCTGTTGAATTTGAGCCTGGATATCCTTAAAACATGGACTGTGAAGGTGCCCATATACAGTGTTTTTTTTAGGGATGTGCACCGGCCACTTTTCGCGCTTTGGGTTATGATTACCTTCAGGTTTTGGGTTCTACTAGGTTTTGCCAAAACACCCCCTCAACGTTTTGGTTTTTGGGTTCTGATTTATTTATTTTTTTAAAGCATAAAAAACACTAAACAGAATTTAGGTGTTTTTTTTTTCTCCTACGCTATTATTAACCTCAAGAGCATTTATCTCCACTCAGTTCCAGTCTATTCTGAACACCTCACACCTCACAATATTGTTTTTAGGGCAGGGCCGGCGCTACCCACTCAGCAGCTCCTGCAAAGCAGGGAGGCGCCATATGAAAAGGCGCTGTATCCCTCCCTGCTCTGCTAAAGCTGCATCAGCCCTCACTGTCACTGCATCCTGCACACCGCCTGCAGCACCTGTCTGACAGCGGGCAGCAGTATGGAGAGGCTGAGCAGCTCCCTGCACCGCGCACACACTGTCCTCCTCCTGTGTCCTGCCCCCTCTTCCTCACGGACACTTGTGCTGAGGCATGAAGCGCTGTCTGTAAATGCCTGGATGACATGTCATGTCCGGATCCGCCCCCTACCCATTGCTCCCTGCGCCTGTCAGCTGTCAATCAAATGACTAACAGGCAGCAGCGCTGCCTCCCCTTCCTTTCCTCTTCTCAGTGTGCTGTGCCAGTGCCACTGCCAGTCCTCAATACTCCGCCCCCTCTATCTCTTCCCCTCTTCTTCCATCTCCTCCTTCTCTCCCCTCCTTTTCCCCTCAGTCACGAGTGCTGCACATACTTTTTGTAATGCTTTCGGATCGCATCGCACACACATTGCATGCATGCCGTGCAATGGGATGCGATATAGCTCATAACGTATGCGATTCTCGCAGCGTGTATGGGCACCTTTAGTGCCTGCAACATTTTGCGGACACAGCACTGAAATGGTGTATGCATACATGTACATGCCTGTACAAGGGTGGTGTGTGATTTGTCTAGTGCGCCCTTTCCCCAGCAGCCCGAATATGTTCCCCAGCCGGTTCAATCAGCCGACACGGCACATATATGAAAGGATAGGGGTTTGAGGAACACTACAGCTCAGGCGCTTGGAGTAAGATGTTTAAAAAAAAACAGTTACTTAATTGCAGAAATTTTATTTAAAAATGTATAAAATGTTGGAAAAAACTCACAGAAAAGTTCCAGTGGATCGCACAAGGTCGGATCAGTCCCGTATCTTGTTCCAGGATATGAAGGGTGTTCTTACACCTCCTTTTGTCCGGGCTTAATTTGTAATCCAGAGGTTGTATAACTCCGTCCCGGCACTGGTATAGGTGATAGAAAGGACCACGTCCACCTGCCGCCAACGCGTTTCGATCCACGTCGGGATCTTTGTCAAGGGTACATGTACATGCACCCGAGATCCTCCAAAGGATCGCATGTTGCATACACTCTCACAATCGGGCTGCAGCTTGTTGCAATGGCAATGTGAAAGGGCGCAAAATGTATGGTTTGCAGGAGGGCGCCGGACACCCTAGCACCGGCCCTGGCCAAAAGGTTGCACAGAAGTAGTTGGATAACTATGATAAGCGACACAAGTGGGCGGCACAAACACTAGACTGATACAGCACACTTAATAGCACCCCTGGACTGATACGGCACACTTAGCATCATCCCTGGACTAATACAGCACACTTGGCAGCACCCCATGAATTATACGGCAGACTTGGCTTACCCCGGGAATTATATGGCACAGATGGTGGCACCCCTGACCTGATACAGCACACATGACAGCACACATGGTATTATACGGCACAGATGGTGGAACCCCTGGACTGACACAGCACACATGGTATTATACGGCACACATAGTGACACTCCTGCAGTAAAAAGAGTTATTCTTTTAATAAAAAAATGGCAGCACCCCTGGATTGATACAGCAGACTTAGCAGCACCCCATAAATTATACAGCACACATGGCTCACCCCTGGACTGATACTGCACACTTAGCATCACCCCAGGACTGTGACAGCACACTTAGCAGCACCCCATGAATTATACAGAAGACTTTGCAGCAACCCATGAATTATATGACACACTTGCCTCACCCCAGGAATTATGCGTCACACATGCGGGCATCCCTGGCCTGATACAGCACACATGGAATTATACGGCACAGATGGTGGCACCCCTGAACTGATACGGCACACATGGCGGCAGGCATGGAATTATACGGCAGACAAATTCCTGCAGTAAAAATAAAAATTTGTATTGTTTTAATTATAAAAAAGAGCAGCACACCTGGAATTATACGGCAGACTTAGCAACACCCCATGAATTATACAGCACTCTTGGCTCTCCCCTGGACTACAGCGCATTTAACAGCCCTTGCAGTAAAAAAAACACCTTGGGCGAAATGTAATAGGGTGCGATTTTTTTTGTAAGAAAAAATCGCACCAAATCGCAGCTTTAAAAATCGCGGTTTTTGCCGCGAATTCGCATATGTAATGAGATGCGAATTTGCGGCAAAAAAGTGCGATATGGTGCGATTTCGGGTGATTTTTAAGTCCTGAAAATGTGCGATTTTCAGTCATGAAAATCGGCACATTTTCAGTACTGTGCGTTGTGTTGAAAAAAGGAAAAAAACGGCGTGCGGTCCCCCTCCTAAGCATAACAAGCCCCGGGCTCAAAAAGCCGATGCTGGTATCATAAAATCAGAGGGACAAACAAATAGGGGTTCCCTTGATTTAATGAAACCAGCACCAGGCTCAAGGTCCAGCGCTGGTTCCCAAAATACGGGGGACAAAATGACTAGGGGTCCCCCGTATTTTAAGAACCAGCACCAGACCCAACCAGCCAGCAGGGTAATGCCACAGCCGGGGGACACTTATTATATAAGGTCCCACGGCCAAAGCATTATCCCCGTGGCTGGTCAGCATGGGCAGGGGTCCTGGGGACCCCCCCAATGAAGGGGTCCCCCCCCCTCCAGGATTTACCAGCCCATGCTGAAAGTCCGGGGCTGTCCCCGATGCCCCTGGGCGGTGGGCATCGGGCTGATGAAAAGTGTAAAAAAATAATAAAAACTCTTATACTGTAGAACTATGAGTCCCAGCAAGCCTACTCCACATGCTGGGACTTGGAGAACCACAAGTCCCAGCATGCGGGGCATTAAAGGGCCCGCTGGCACTTGTAGTTCTACAGTACAAAAAATAGTTAAATAAAACACACTGACACCCTGAAAAATAAAAGTTTAATACATACATAACACACACATACTGATACTTACCTACCTTGAGCCCGTAGGTCGGTCCCTGGATCCTGGGTCCGGGGCTCCAGGGCTGAAGAGTCCGGTTCCGGGGCCTTGGTCCTGGTTCTGGGGCTGGTCCGGGGTCCTGGGCTACAGGGCTGATGTCTCTGGGGTCCAGGATCCGAAGTAATCCAAAAGGGGTACCTAAGGAAGCAAATCCTACTCACCTGGTCCCCGGCGACGACCCCGGCATCTTCTCCGGCAGACGCGCTGCTCCCGGCTGGTACCCGCTCACGGACTGGAGAGGCGCAGAGAGGTTTCATCTTCCGCGCCTTTCCTCCGGATGATTCTATTGGCCACTAGGCGACCAATAGAAATATTCGGATGATCTCTGCGCCTCTCCAGTCCGTTAGCGGGTACCAGCCGGGAGCAGCGCGTCTGCCGGAGAAGATGCCGGGGTCGTCGCCAGGGACCAGGTGAGTAGGATTTGCTTCCTTAGGTACCCCTTTTGGATTACTTCGGATCCTGGACCCCGGAGACATCAGCCCTGGAGCCCAGGACCCCGGACCAGCCCCGGAACCAGGACCAAGGCCCCGGAACCGGACTCTTCAGCCCTGGAGCCCCGGACCCAGGATCCAGGGACCGACCTACGGGCTCAAGGTAGGTAAGTATCAGTATGTGTGTGTTATGTATGTATTAAACTTTTATTTTTCAGGGTGTCAGTGTGTTTTATTTAACTATTTTTTGTACTGTAGAACTACAAGTGCCAATTTGGTCCAATAAATTGTATGAGAATTATCGGTACTTGTGTAGTTTCACAGCGCCCGATATATCGGTTTCGATATTGGCCGATAAATCAGATGCGATATTGGCCGATTTATCGATGCGATCCTATGCGATTTTTTAACCTGTTCATAACCCCACTATCCACTACGCATGGAATTGATCTTATACAGTGTGGCGAGCGCAGCGAGCCACCGAGCCCGAAGCGTGGCGAGCGGGCGCGGATTACTGTGCTCGCCACACTATATAAAATCAACTCCATGCGTAGTGGATAGTGGGGTTATGAACAGGTAAAAAAATCGCTTTGGATCGCATCGATATATCGGCTGATATCACATCTGATATATCGGCCGCTAGCGCATCCGATATAACGGGCGCCGTGAAAGTACACACGCACCGAATTATCTGCCCAAATTGCATGTGTACTATACTTTCTACAATATATCGCATACGATATATCGCATGCGCCAAAAGCACTCCTTTTTCCATCCGATTACGACAAATTGTAGGTGCAGTCCGACCAACCTAGAGGCTCCCATTCGACTCTCACAAGACCGCGCATCGTATAGGATCGAAAACACAAACGATGATGCACTTTTCAGGCGATATATCGGCCCAAAACATCAAAATTGGCCCAAATCGGCCAAAATCGTTCTAGAGTAAGGGGGCCTTAAGACCTCTCAATTTGTAAAAATTATTCAACTCATACTCAATAGAATGGTCTTGGTACATTTTATACACACCCTGTTTTTGGTAATTTCCCATGGGTTTCCCATAAGTGGCAATATAAGTGGGTAATATAAGTGAGAAGAGAATAATGTGGGGTATACTGTAGATGTGATGTGCCGCATGACCATCACCAACTGCCGCCCGCATGCCACATTGCAATCCTCAGTGCACAGCAATATCACTGGCATTTCCTGGGCAGCAGCTGATGTGGACGCAGGAGAAAAGGCCTCTCAGGTGAGAACAATTTGCGATTATTTGCTACCAGAGATTCTCCTAGTGAGTTATCAGTGAGTGGAGCTCAGCGCACAATTACATCTGTGCTTTTTCTTTCTCTTTTCTCCCCCATTTTTTTATTTTTTTATTTAATCACCTTCTGCCTCCGGCTACAATGAGCCGACGAGAGTTGTCCCAGCTGATTGGAAATGAAGGTCAGTAAAATGTTTGTTCAGTAAATTAAATTTTAGACCAATGTCTCTTCTCTAGCAGTTGGCCTTTGTAGTGGGAGGGATTATAGCAGTGGTGTTTGGCCAGTGTCCCTGTGTTACTGGTTGGCACCTCCCATGCTGTCAGTTACAGATCAGAAGCCGCTAAGCATTGGGGCCTGCATCCATACACTCATACTGTTACAGCTCTGTTTTTCAGTTGTATAGTAATATAATATATAAATCATGTTACTGCTGGAAGTCTTATTGTACACCAGCAATATCTGATCTTTACATGTCACATATGGCTATTTGTTATATCTACAATATATGAAATATCGTTTTAGATGGACCCAGCCCGAACATCAGAGGGACATGGCTGAGGTCAGGACGCCGCAGACCATCCCGTGGGAGTCGGTCAGCAAGAAGATCAGGACCATCATCGGGAAGAGGAAGGTCTGGACGAAGAGGAAGAGACCATCAGGCAGTTGCAGAGAGAGTAGAACACCTCCTGCTGGACAGCATCATGCGGCTCGTCCTGTCCCGTCTCCCCACCTACAGCAGGCGCACCATTGCAGACGGAGAGGAACCAGAGTACTGCTCCATCTGTATCTCTGACATTGAGGTAGGTACAGAAATGGCTGTATCGTACTGTCACCACACCTTCCATGTTCCCTGTCTGACAGAATGGCTGCAGGACAACAACATCTGCCCTCTGTGCCGCGCGAGACTCTTGAACCCGAATCATTTCTCCCACCTTTACTGACGGCTCCCCAGCAAAGCAGAACAACCAAACATAAGATCATGGTCTAAAGCGGTGAGTTCCTGTTTTAAAGTTCAAAAGTTTTTACACTTTTACAGTGTTTTTTTCAATTTAGTTTTTGTATTTTTCAAATTAATAAAACACTTGTCACTGATCCCTCCAGTTCCAACAATCGTTGTTACACATTTAGTGTTTTTCTATTTTACTTAAATTTTCTGTTTTGAAACTGGAGGGAATTGACGTGAACAAGCTGGGGATTAGGGCTACTGGCGACACCCCAAAAAAAAAAACGACATTGAGCAGCCACCTCATGGGTGTGTTGGAAGAGCTGCTAAGCTGCTAATTATTTTTAAAGTGTTGTTAATTAAACCCAACTCATTGATAATTTAATAATTTGAACATTTAAACTCTGGTAAACTTCAGCTATTAATTAGTAAACCTGACCCTTGTCATCACCAATATGTCTTTATTTTACATAGGATTAATATTGTTTTACATGTGTATAAATGTGGGCTAACATTAGCTGCTGCAGGGTAACAATCATTGTATCATGATTTATAGAGCTCCAGAATATTACATGATATTGTGGGTCAGTGTCACAGGTCTTGCGATACATCTTGGAATTAACACAACATGATCCTTAGAAAAACAGTGTAGGCCGAATTTCCCAAATTCTGCAATTACTGTCCAGGGTTTAAGGATGTCCATGTGAGAGCACAGGTGACTTAATTACATCAGTCTGTTGAATTTGAGCCTGGATATCCTTAAAACATGGACTGTGAAGGTGCCCATATACAGTGTTTTTTTTAGGGATGTGCACCGGCCACTTTTCGCGCTTTGGGTTATGATTACCTTCAGGTTTTGGGTTCTACTAGGTTTTGCCAAAACACCCCCTCAACGTTTTGGTTTTTGGGTTCTGATTTATTTATTTTTTTAAAGCATAAAAAACACTAAACAGAATTTAGGTGTTTTTTTTTTCTCCTACGCTATTATTAACCTCAAGAGCATTTATCTCCACTCAGTTCCAGTCTATTCTGAACACCTCACACCTCACAATATTGTTTTTAGGGCAGGGCCGGCGCTACCCACTCAGCAGCTCCTGCAAAGCAGGGAGGCGCCATATGAAAAGGCGCTGTATCCCTCCCTGCTCTGCTAAAGCTGCATCAGCCCTCACTGTCACTGCATCCTGCACACCGCCTGCAGCACCTGTCTGACAGCGGGCAGCAGTATGGAGAGGCTGAGCAGCTCCCTGCACCGCGCACACACTGTCCTCCTCCTGTGTCCTGCCCCCTCTTCCTCACGGACACTTGTGCTGAGGCATGAAGCGCTGTCTGTAAATGCCTGGATGACATGTCATGTCCGGATCCGCCCCCTACCCATTGCTCCCTGCGCCTGTCAGCTGTCAATCAAATGACTAACAGGCAGCAGCGCTGCCTCCCCTTCCTTTCCTCTTCTCAGTGTGCTGTGCCAGTGCCACTGCCAGTCCTCAATACTCCGCCCCCTCTATCTCTTCCCCTCTTCTTCCATCTCCTCCTTCTCTCCCCTCCTTTTCCCCTCAGTCACGAGTGCTGCACATACTTTTTGTAATGCTTTCGGATCGCATCGCACACACATTGCATGCATGCCGTGCAATGGGATGCGATATAGCTCATAACGTATGCGATTCTCGCAGCGTGTATGGGCACCTTTAGTGCCTGCAACATTTTGCGGACACAGCACTGAAATGGTGTATGCATACATGTACATGCCTGTACAAGGGTGGTGTGTGATTTGTCTAGTGCGCCCTTTCCCCAGCAGCCCGAATATGTTCCCCAGCCGGTTCAATCAGCCGACACGGCACATATATGAAAGGATAGGGGTTTGAGGAACACTACAGCTCAGGCGCTTGGAGTAAGATGTTTAAAAAAAAACAGTTACTTAATTGCAGAAATTTTATTTAAAAATGTATAAAATGTTGGAAAAAACTCACAGAAAAGTTCCAGTGGATCGCACAAGGTCGGATCAGTCCCGTATCTTGTTCCAGGATATGAAGGGTGTTCTTACACCTCCTTTTGTCCGGGCTTAATTTGTAATCCAGAGGTTGTATAACTCCGTCCCGGCACTGGTATAGGTGATAGAAAGGACCACGTCCACCTGCCGCCAACGCGTTTCGATCCACGTCGGGATCTTTGTCAAGGGTACATGTACATGCACCCGAGATCCTCCAAAGGATCGCATGTTGCATACACTCTCACAATCGGGCTGCAGCTTGTTGCAATGGCAATGTGAAAGGGCGCAAAATGTATGGTTTGCAGGAGGGCGCCGGACACCCTAGCACCGGCCCTGGCCAAAAGGTTGCACAGAAGTAGTTGGATAACTATGATAAGCGACACAAGTGGGCGGCACAAACACTAGACTGATACAGCACACTTAATAGCACCCCTGGACTGATACGGCACACTTAGCATCATCCCTGGACTAATACAGCACACTTGGCAGCACCCCATGAATTATACGGCAGACTTGGCTTACCCCGGGAATTATATGGCACAGATGGTGGCACCCCTGACCTGATACAGCACACATGACAGCACACATGGTATTATACGGCACAGATGGTGGAACCCCTGGACTGACACAGCACACATGGTATTATACGGCACACATAGTGACACTCCTGCAGTAAAAAGAGTTATTCTTTTAATAAAAAAATGGCAGCACCCCTGGATTGATACAGCAGACTTAGCAGCACCCCATAAATTATACAGCACACATGGCTCACCCCTGGACTGATACTGCACACTTAGCATCACCCCAGGACTGTGACAGCACACTTAGCAGCACCCCATGAATTATACAGAAGACTTTGCAGCAACCCATGAATTATATGACACACTTGCCTCACCCCAGGAATTATGCGTCACACATGCGGGCATCCCTGGCCTGATACAGCACACATGGAATTATACGGCACAGATGGTGGCACCCCTGAACTGATACGGCACACATGGCGGCAGGCATGGAATTATACGGCAGACAAATTCCTGCAGTAAAAATAAAAATTTGTATTGTTTTAATTATAAAAAAGAGCAGCACACCTGGAATTATACGGCAGACTTAGCAACACCCCATGAATTATACAGCACTCTTGGCTCTCCCCTGGACTACAGCGCATTTAACAGCCCTTGCAGTAAAAAAAACACCTTGGGCGAAATGTAATAGGGTGCGATTTTTTTTGTAAGAAAAAATCGCACCAAATCGCAGCTTTAAAAATCGCGGTTTTTGCCGCGAATTCGCATATGTAATGAGATGCGAATTTGCGGCAAAAAAGTGCGATATGGTGCGATTTCGGGTGATTTTTAAGTCCTGAAAATGTGCGATTTTCAGTCATGAAAATCGGCACATTTTCAGTACTGTGCGTTGTGTTGAAAAAAGGAAAAAAACGGCGTGCGGTCCCCCTCCTAAGCATAACAAGCCCCGGGCTCAAAAAGCCGATGCTGGTATCATAAAATCAGAGGGACAAACAAATAGGGGTTCCCTTGATTTAATGAAACCAGCACCAGGCTCAAGGTCCAGCGCTGGTTCCCAAAATACGGGGGACAAAATGACTAGGGGTCCCCCGTATTTTAAGAACCAGCACCAGACCCAACCAGCCAGCAGGGTAATGCCACAGCCGGGGGACACTTATTATATAAGGTCCCACGGCCAAAGCATTATCCCCGTGGCTGGTCAGCATGGGCAGGGGTCCTGGGGACCCCCCCAATGAAGGGGTCCCCCCCCCTCCAGGATTTACCAGCCCATGCTGAAAGTCCGGGGCTGTCCCCGATGCCCCTGGGCGGTGGGCATCGGGCTGATGAAAAGTGTAAAAAAAGAATAAAAACTCTTATACTGTAGAACTATGAGTCCCAGCAAGCCTACTCCACATGCTGGGACTTGGAGAACCACAAGTCCCAGCATGCGGGGCATTAAAGGGCCCGCTGGCACTTGTAGTTCTACAGTACAAAAAATAGTTAAATAAAACACACTGACACCCTGAAAAATAAAAGTTTAATACATACATAACACACACATACTGATACTTACCTACCTTGAGCCCGTAGGTCGGTCCCTGGATCCTGGGTCCGGGGCTCCAGGGCTGAAGAGTCCGGTTCCGGGGCCTTGGTCCTGGTTCTGGGGCTGGTCCGGGGTCCTGGGCTACAGGGCTGATGTCTCTGGGGTCCAGGATCCGAAGTAATCCAAAAGGGGTACCTAAGGAAGCAAATCCTACTCACCTGGTCCCCGGCGACGACCCCGGCATCTTCTCCGGCAGACGCGCTGCTCCCGGCTGGTACCCGCTCACGGACTGGAGAGGCGCAGAGAGGTTTCATCTTCCGCGCCTTTCCTCCGGATGATTCTATTGGCCACTAGGCGACCAATAGAAATATTCGGATGATCTCTGCGCCTCTCCAGTCCGTTAGCGGGTACCAGCCGGGAGCAGCGCGTCTGCCGGAGAAGATGCCGGGGTCGTCGCCAGGGACCAGGTGAGTAGGATTTGCTTCCTTAGGTACCCCTTTTGGATTACTTCGGATCCTGGACCCCGGAGACATCAGCCCTGGAGCCCAGGACCCCGGACCAGCCCCGGAACCAGGACCAAGGCCCCGGAACCGGACTCTTCAGCCCTGGAGCCCCGGACCCAGGATCCAGGGACCGACCTACGGGCTCAAGGTAGGTAAGTATCAGTATGTGTGTGTTATGTATGTATTAAACTTTTATTTTTCAGGGTGTCAGTGTGTTTTATTTAACTATTTTTTGTACTGTAGAACTACAAGTGCCAATTTGGTCCAATAAATTGTATGAGAATTATCGGTACTTGTGTAGTTTCACAGCGCCCGATATATCGGTTTCGATATTGGCCGATAAATCAGATGCGATATTGGCCGATTTATCGATGCGATCCTATGCGATTTTTTAACCTGTTCATAACCCCACTATCCACTACGCATGGAATTGATCTTATACAGTGTGGCGAGCGCAGCGAGCCACCGAGCCCGAAGCGTGGCGAGCGGGCGCGGATTACTGTGCTCGCCACACTATATAAAATCAACTCCATGCGTAGTGGATAGTGGGGTTATGAACAGGTAAAAAAATCGCTTTGGATCGCATCGATATATCGGCTGATATCACATCTGATATATCGGCCGCTAGCGCATCCGATATAACGGGCGCCGTGAAAGTACACACGCACCGAATTATCTGCCCAAATTGCATGTGTACTATACTTTCTACAATATATCGCATACGATATATCGCATGCGCCAAAAGCACTCCTTTTTCCATCCGATTACGACAAATTGTAGGTGCAGTCCGACCAACCTAGAGGCTCCCATTCGACTCTCACAAGACCGCGCATCGTATAGGATCGAAAACACAAACGATGATGCACTTTTCAGGCGATATATCGGCCCAAAACATCAAAATTGGCCCAAATCGGCCAAAATCGTTCTAGAGTAAGGGGGCCTTAAGACCTCTCAATTTGTAAAAATTATTCAACTCATACTCAATAGAATGGTCTTGGTACATTTTATACACACCCTGTTTTTGGTAATTTCCCATGGGTTTCCCATAAGTGGCAATATAAGTGGGTAATATAAGTGAGAAGAGAATAATGTGGGGTATACTGTAGATGTGATGTGCCGCATGACCATCACCAACTGCCGCCCGCATGCCACATTGCAATCCTCAGTGCACAGCAATATCACTGGCATTTCCTGGGCAGCAGCTGATGTGGACGCAGGAGAAAAGGCCTCTCAGGTGAGAACAATTTGCGATTATTTGCTACCAGAGATTCTCCTAGTGAGTTATCAGTGAGTGGAGCTCAGCGCACAATTACATCTGTGCTTTTTCTTTCTCTTTTCTCCCCCATTTTTTTATTTTTTTATTTAATCACCTTCTGCCTCCGGCTACAATGAGCCGACGAGAGTTGTCCCAGCTGATTGGAAATGAAGGTCAGTAAAATGTTTGTTCAGTAAATTAAATTTTAGACCAATGTCTCTTCTCTAGCAGTTGGCCTTTGTAGTGGGAGGGATTATAGCAGTGGTGTTTGGCCAGTGTCCCTGTGTTACTGGTTGGCACCTCCCATGCTGTCAGTTACAGATCAGAAGCCGCTAAGCATTGGGGCCTGCATCCATACACTCATACTGTTACAGCTCTGTTTTTCAGTTGTATAGTAATATAATATATAAATCATGTTACTGCTGGAAGTCTTATTGTACACCAGCAATATCTGATCTTTACATGTCACATATGGCTATTTGTTATATCTACAATATATGAAATATCGTTTTAGATGGACCCAGCCCGAACATCAGAGGGACATGGCTGAGGTCAGGACGCCGCAGACCATCCCGTGGGAGTCGGTCAGCAAGAAGATCAGGACCATCATCGGGAAGAGGAAGGTCTGGACGAAGAGGAAGAGACCATCAGGCAGTTGCAGAGAGAGTAGAACACCTCCTGCTGGACAGCATCATGCGGCTCGTCCTGTCCCGTCTCCCCACCTACAGCAGGCGCACCATTGCAGACGGAGAGGAACCAGAGTACTGCTCCATCTGTATCTCTGACATTGAGGTAGGTACAGAAATGGCTGTATCGTACTGTCACCACACCTTCCATGTTCCCTGTCTGACAGAATGGCTGCAGGACAACAACATCTGCCCTCTGTGCCGCGCGAGACTCTTGAACCCGAATCATTTCTCCCACCTTTACTGACGGCTCCCCAGCAAAGCAGAACAACCAAACATAAGATCATGGTCTAAAGCGGTGAGTTCCTGTTTTAAAGTTCAAAAGTTTTTACACTTTTACAGTGTTTTTTTCAATTTAGTTTTTGTATTTTTCAAATTAATAAAACACTTGTCACTGATCCCTCCAGTTCCAACAATCGTTGTTACACATTTAGTGTTTTTCTATTTTACTTAAATTTTCTGTTTTGAAACTGGAGGGAATTGACGTGAACAAGCTGGGGATTAGGGCTACTGGCGACACCCCAAAAAAAAAAACGACATTGAGCAGCCACCTCATGGGTGTGTTGGAAGAGCTGCTAAGCTGCTAATTATTTTTAAAGTGTTGTTAATTAAACCCAACTCATTGATAATTTAATAATTTGAACATTTAAACTCTGGTAAACTTCAGCTATTAATTAGTAAACCTGACCCTTGTCATCACCAATATGTCTTTATTTTACATAGGATTAATATTGTTTTACATGTGTATAAATGTGGGCTAACATTAGCTGCTGCAGGGTAACAATCATTGTATCATGATTTATAGAGCTCCAGAATATTACATGATATTGTGGGTCAGTGTCACAGGTCTTGCGATACATCTTGGAATTAACACAACATGATCCTTAGAAAAACAGTGTAGGCTGAATTTCCCAAATTCTGCAATTACTGTCCAGGGTTTAAGGATGTCCATGTGAGAGCACAGGTGACTTAATTACATCAGTCTATTGAATTTGAGCCTGGATATCCTTAAAACATGGACTGTGAAGGTGCCCATATACAGTGTTTTTTTTAGGGATGTGCACCGGCCACTTTTCGCGCTTTGGGTTATGATTACCTTCAGGTTTTGGGTTCTACTAGGTTTTGCCAAAACACCCCCTCAACGTTTTGGTTTTTGGGTTCTGATTTATTTATTTTTTTAAAGCATAAAAAACACTAAACAGAATTTAGGTGTTTTTTTTTTCTCCTACGCTATTATTAACCTCAAGAGCATTTATCTCCACTCAGTTCCAGTCTATTCTGAACACCTCACACCTCACAATATTGTTTTTAGGGCAGGGCCGGCGCTACCCACTCAGCAGCTCCTGCAAAGCAGGGAGTCGCCATATGAAAAGGCGCTGTATCCCTCCCTGCTCTGCTAAAGCTGCATCAGCCCTCACTGTCACTGCATCCTGCACACCGCCTGCAGCACCTGTCTGACAGCGGGCAGCAGTATGGAGAGGCTGAGCAGCTCCCTGCACCGCGCACACACTGTCCTCCTCCTGTGTCCTGCCCCCTCTTCCTCACGGACACTTGTGCTGAGGCATGTAGCGCTGTCTGTAAATGCCTGGATGACATGTCATGTCCGGATCCGCCCCCTACCCATTGCTCCCTGCGCCTGTCAGCTGTCAATCAAATGACTAACAGGCAGCAGCGCTGCCTCCCCTTCCTTTCCTCTTCTCAGTGTGCTGTGCCAGTGCCACTGCCAGTCCTCAATACTCCGCCCCCTCTATCTCTTCCCCTCTTCTTCCATCTCCTCCTTCTCTCCCCTCCTTTTCCCCTCAGTCACGAGTGCTGCACATACTTTTTGTAATGCTTTCGGATCGCATCGCACACACATTGCATGCATGCCGTGCAATGGGATGCGATATAGCTCATAACGTATGCGATTCTCGCAGCGTGTATGGGCACCTTTAGTGCCTGCAACATTTTGCGGACACAGCACTGAAATGGTGTATGCATACATGTACATGCCTGTACAAGGGTGGTGTGTGATTTGTCTAGTGCGCCCTTTCCCCAGCAGCCCGAATATGTTCCCCAGCCGGTTCAATCAGCCGACACGGCACATATATGAAAGGATAGGGGTTTGAGGAACACTACAGCTCAGGCGCTTGGAGTAAGATGTTTAAAAAAAAACAGTTACTTAATTGCAGAAATTTTATTTAAAAATGTATAAAATGTTGGAAAAAACTCACAGAAAAGTTCCAGTGGATCGCACAAGGTCGGATCAGTCCCGTATCTTGTTCCAGGATATGAAGGGTGTTCTTACACCTCCTTTTGTCCGGGCTTAATTTGTAATCCAGAGGTTGTATAACTCCGTCCCGGCACTGGTATAGGTGATAGAAAGGACCACGTCCACCTGCCGCCAACGCGTTTCGATCCACGTCGGGATCTTTGTCAAGGGTACATGTACATGCACCCGAGATCCTCCAAAGGATCGCATGTTGCATACACTCTCACAATCGGGCTGCAGCTTGTTGCAATGGCAATGTGAAAGGGCGCAAAATGTATGGTTTGCAGGAGGGCGCCGGACACCCTAGCACCGGCCCTGGCCAAAAGGTTGCACAGAAGTAGTTGGATAACTATGATAAGCGACACAAGTGGGCGGCACAAACACTAGACTGATACAGCACACTTAATAGCACCCCTGGACTGATACGGCACACTTAGCATCATCCCTGGACTAATACAGCACACTTGGCAGCACCCCATGAATTATACGGCAGACTTGGCTTACCCCGGGAATTATATGGCACAGATGGTGGCACCCCTGACCTGATACAGCACACATGACAGCACACATGGTATTATACGGCACAGATGGTGGAACCCCTGGACCCCGGCGACGACCCCGGCATCTTCTCCGGCAGACGCGCTGCTCCCGGCTGGTACCCGCTCACGGACTGGAGAGGCGCAGAGAGGTTTCATCTTCCGCGCCTTTCCTCCGGATGATTCTATTGGCCACTAGGCGACCAATAGAAATATTCGGATGATCTCTGCGCCTCTCCAGTCCGTTAGCGGGTACCAGCCGGGAGCAGCGCGTCTGCCGGAGAAGATGCCGGGGTCGTCGCCAGGGACCAGGTGAGTAGGATTTGCTTCCTTAGGTACCTACGGCACAGATGGTGGAACCCCTGGACTGACACAGCACACATGGTATTATACGGCACACATAGTGACACTCCTGCAGTAAAAAGAGTTATTCTTTTAATAAAAAAATGGCAGCACCCCTGGATTGATACAGCAGACTTTGCAGCACCCCATAAATTATACAGCACACATGGCTCACCCCTGGACTGATACTGCACACTTAGCATCACCCCAGGACTGTGACAGCACACTTAGCAGCACCCCATGAATTATACAGAAGACTTTGCAGCAACCCATGAATTATATGACACACTTGCCTCACCCCAGGAATTATGCGTCACACATGCGGGCATCCCTGGCCTGATACAGCACACATGGAATTATACGGCACAGATGGTGGCACCCCTGAACTGATACGGCACACATGGCGGCAGGCATGGAATTATACGGCAGACAAATTCCTGCAGTAAAAATAAAAATTTGTATTGTTTTAATTATAAAAAAGAGCAGCACACCTGGAATTATACGGCAGACTTAGCAACACCCCATGAATTATACAGCACTCTTGGCTCTCCCCTGGACTACAGCGCATTTAACAGCCCTTGCAGTAAAAAAACACCTTGGGCGAAATGTAATAGGGTGCGATTTTTTTCGTAAGAAAAAATCGCACCAAATCGCAGCTTTAAAAATCGCGGTTTTTGCCGCAAATTCGCATATGTAATGAGATGCGAATTTGCGGCAAAAAAGTGCGATATGGTGCGATTTCGGGTGATTTTTAAGTCCTGAAAATGTGCGATTTTCAGTCATGAAAATCGGCACATTTTCAGTACTGTGCGTTGTGTTGAAAAAAGGAAAAAAACGGCGTGCGGTCCCCCTCCTAAGCATAACAAGCCCCGGGCTCAAAAAGCCGATGCTGGTATCATAAAATCAGAGGGACAAACAAATAGGGGTTCCCTTGATTTAATGAAACCAGCACCAGGCTCAAGGTCCAGCGCTGGTTCCCAAAATACGGGGGACAAAATGACTAGGGGTCCCCCGTATTTTAAGAACCAGCACCAGACCCAACCAGCCAGCAGGGTAATGCCACAGCCGGGGGACACTTATTATATAAGGTCCCACGGCCAAAGCATTATCCCCGTGGCTGGTCAGCATGGGCAGGGGTCCTGGGGACCCCCCCAATGAAGGGGTCCCCCCCCCTCCAGGACTTACCAGCCCATGCTGAAAGTCCGGGGCTGTCCCCGATGCCCCTGGGCGGTGGGCATCGGGCTGATGAAAAGTGTAAAAAAAGAATAAAAACTCTTATACTGTAGAACTATGAGTCCCAGCAAGCCTACCCCACATGCTGGGACTTGGAGAACCACAAGTCCCAGCATGCGGGGCATTAAAGGGCCCGCTGGCACTTGTAGTTCTACAGTACAAAAAATAGTTAAATAAAACACACTGACACCCTGAAAAATAAAAGTTTAATACATACATAACACACACATACTGATACTTACCTACCTTGAGCCCGTAGGTCGGTCCCTGGATCCTGGGTCCGGGGCTCCAGGGCTGAAGAGTCCGGTTCCGGGGCCTTGGTCCTGGTTCTGGGGCTGGTCCGGGGTCCTGGGCTACAGGGCTGATGTCTCTGGGGTCCAGGATCCGAAGTAATCCAAAAGGGGTACCTAAGGAAGCAAATCCTACTCACCTGGTCCCCGGCGACGACCCCGGCATCTTCTCCGGCAGACGCGCTGCTCCCGGCTGGTACCCGCTCACGGACTGGAGAGGCGCAGAGAGGTTTCATCTTCCGCGCCTTTCCTCCGGATGATTCTATTGGCCACTAGGCGACCAATAGAAATATTCGGATGATCTCTGCGCCTCTCCAGTCCGTTAGCGGGTACCAGCCGGGAGCAGCGCGTCTGCCGGAGAAGATGCCGGGGTCGTCGCCAGGGACCAGGTGAGTAGGATTTGCTTCCTTAGGTACCCCTTTTGGATTACTTCGGATCCTGGACCCCGGAGACATCAGCCCTGGAGCCCAGGACCCCGGACCAGCCCCGGAACCAGGACCAAGGCCCCGGAACCGGACTCTTCAGCCCTGGAGCCCCGGACCCAGGATCCAGGGACCGACCTACGGGCTCAAGGTAGGTAAGTATCAGTATGTGTGTGTTATGTATGTATTAAACTTTTATTTTTCAGGGTGTCAGTGTGTTTTATTTAACTATTTTTTGTACTGTAGAACTACAAGTGCCAATTTGGTCCAATAAATTGTATGAGAATTATCGGTACTTGTGTAGTTTCACAGCGCCCGATATATCGGTTTCGATATTGGCCGATAAATCAGATGCGATATTGGCCGATTTATCGATGCGATCCTATGCGATTTTTTAACCTGTTCATAACCCCACTATCCACTACGCATGGAATTGATCTTATACAGTGTGGCGAGCGCAGCGAGCCACCGAGCCCGAAGCGTGGCGAGCGGGCGCGGATTACTGTGCTCGCCACACTATATAAAATCGGTACTTGTGAGTTATCCGGGCGTCCGATTTTTAAATCGGGTCGGATCGGGACATCGCATCGCATCGCATGCGACCATCGGATGCGATGCGATGCGATGCGATGACCCGATTTTTCCATAGGAACCAATGTTAAAATGGACTGAGTCCATTTTAACATGGAATTCAATGGGAAAAAGGGGTCCTTTTCATACCCCTACTATCCAAGTGGGCATGGAGTTGGATATAAACCTGTGGCGAGCGTAGCGAGCCACCGAGCCCGAAGCGTGGCGAGCGTAGCGAGCCCCGCGAGGGGACACGGAATACCGTCCCCTCGCGGGGCTCACTTCGCTCGCCACGCTTCGGGCTCGGTGGCTCGCTACGCTCGCCACAGGTTTATATCCAACTCCATGCCCACTTGGATAGTAGGGGTATGAAAAGGACCCCTTTTTCCCATTGAATTCCATGTTAAAATGGACTCAGTCCATTTTAACATTGATTCCTATGGAAAAATCGGGTCATCGCATCCGATGGTCGCATGCGATGCGATGCGATATCGCATCGCATCGCATCTGATTGTATGCCTTAACTTAAGGCATACAATCAAAAAATCGGACGCCCAGATAACTCACAAGTACCATAAAATCAAATCCATGCGTAGTGGATAGTGGGGTTATGAACAGGTAAAAAAATCGCTTTGGATCGCATCGATATATCGGCTGATATCACATCTGATATATCGGCCGCTAGCGCATCCGATATAACGGGCGCCGTGAAAGTACACACGCACCGAATTATCTGCCCAAATTGCATGTGTACTATACTTTCTACAATATATCGCATACGATATATCGCATGCGCCAAAAGCACTCCTTTTTCCATCCGATTACGACAAATTGTAGGTGCAGTCCGACCAACCTAGAGGCTCCCATTCGACTCTCACAAGACCGCGCATCGTATAGGATCGAAAACACAAACGATGATGCACTTTTTTTAGGCGATATATCGGCCCAAAACATCAAAATTGGCCCAAATCGGCCAAAATCGTTCTAGAGTAAGGGGGCCTTAAGACCTCTCAATTTGTAAAAATTATTCAACTCATACTCAATAGAATGGTCTTGGTACATTTTATACACACCCTGTTTTTGGTAATTTCCCATGGGTTTCCCATAAGTGGCAATATAAGTGGGTAATATAAGTGAGAAGAGAATAATGTGGGGTATACTGTAGATGTGATGTGCCGCATGACCATCACCAACTGCCGCCCGCATGCCACATTGCAATCCTCAGTGCACAGCAATATCACTGGCATTTCCTGGGCAGCAGCTGATGTGGACGCAGGAGAAAAGGCCTCTCAGGTGAGAACAATTTGCGATTATTTGCTACCAGAGATTCTCCTAGTGAGTTATCAGTGAGTGGAGCTCAGCGCACAATTACATCTGTGCTTTTTCTTTCTCTTTTCTCCCCCATTTTTTTATTTTTTTATTTAATCACCTTCTGCCTCCGGCTACAATGAGCCGACGAGAGTTGTCCCAGCTGATTGGAAATGAAGGTCAGTAAAATGTTTGTTCAGTAAATTAAATTTTAGACCAATGTCTCTTCTCTAGCAGTTGGCCTTTGTAGTGGGAGGGATTATAGCAGTGGTGTTTGGCCAGTGTCCCTGTGTTACTGGTTGGCACCTCCCATGCTGTCAGTTACAGATCAGAAGCCGCTAAGCATTGGGGCCTGCATCCATACACTCATACTGTTACAGCTCTGTTTTTCAGTTGTATAGTAATATAATATATAAATCATGTTACTGCTGGAAGTCTTATTGTACACCAGCAATATCTGATCTTTACATGTCACATATGGCTATTTGTTATATCTACAATATATGAAATATCGTTTTAGATGGACCCAGCCCGAACATCAGAGGGACATGGCTGAGGTCAGGACGCCGCAGACCATCCCGTGGGAGTCGGTCAGCAAGAAGATCAGGACCATCATCGGGAAGAGGAAGGTCTGGACGAAGAGGAAGAGACCATCAGGCAGTTGCAGAGAGAGTAGAACACCTCCTGCTGGACAGCATCATGCGGCTCGTCCTGTCCCGTCTCCCCACCTACAGCAGGCGCACCATTGCAGACGGAGAGGAACCAGAGTACTGCTCCATCTGTATCTCTGACATTGAGGTAGGTACAGAAATGGCTGTATCGTACTGTCACCACACCTTCCATGTTCCCTGTCTGACAGAATGGCTGCAGGACAACAACATCTGCCCTCTGTGCCGCGCGAGACTCTTGAACCCGAATCATTTCTCCCACCTTTACTGACGGCTCCCCAGCAAAGCAGAACAACCAAACATAAGATCATGGTCTAAAGCGGTGAGTTCCTGTTTTAAAGTTCAAAAGTTTTTACACTTTTACAGTGTTTTTTTCAATTTAGTTTTTGTATTTTTCAAATTAATAAAACACTTGTCACTGATCCCTCCAGTTCCAACAATCGTTGTTACACATTTAGTGTTTTTCTATTTTACTTAAATTTTCTGTTTTGAAACAGGAGGGAATTGACGTGAACAAGCTGGGGATTAGGGCTACTGGCGACACCCCAAAAAAAAAAACGACATTGAGCAGCCACCTCATGGGTGTGTTGGAAGAGCTGCTAAGCTGCTAATTATTTTTAAAGTGTTGTTAATTAAACCCAACTCATTGATAATTTAATAATTTGAACATTTAAACTCTGGTAAACTTCAGCTATTAATTAGTAAACCTGACCCTTGTCATCACCAATATGTCTTTATTTTACATAGGATTAATATTGTTTTACATGTGTATAAATGTGGGCTAACATTAGCTGCTGCAGGGTAACAATCATTGTATCATGATTTATAGAGCTCCAGAATATTACATGATATTGTGGGTCAGTGTCACAGGTCTTGCGATACATCTTGGAATTAACACAACATGATCCTTAGAAAAACAGTGTAGGCCGAATTTCCCAAATTCTGCAATTACTGTCCAGGGTTTAAGGATGTCCATGTGAGAGCACAGGTGACTTAATTACATCAGTCTATTGAATTTGAGCCTGGATATCCTTAAAACATGGACTGTGAAGGTGCCCATATACAGTGTTTTTTTTAGGGATGTGCACCGGCCACTTTTCGCGCTTTGGGTTATGATTACCTTCAGGTTTTGGGTTCTACTAGGTTTTGCCAAAACACCCCCTCAACGTTTTGGTTTTTGGGTTCTGATTTATTTATTTTTTTAAAGCATAAAAAACACTAAACAGAATTTAGGTGTTTTTTTTTTCTCCTACGCTATTATTAACCTCAAGAGCATTTATCTCCACTCAGTTCCAGTCTATTCTGAACACCTCACACCTCACAATATTGTTTTTAGGGCAGGGCCGGCGCTACCCACTCAGCAGCTCCTGCAAAGCAGGGAGGCGCCATATGAAAAGGCGCTGTATCCCTCCCTACTCTGCTAAAGCTGCATCAGCCCTCACTGTCACTGCATCCTGCACACCGCCTGCAGCACCTGTCTGACAGCGGGCAGCAGTATGGAGAGGCTGAGCAGCTCCCTGCACCGCGCACACACTGTCCTCCTCCTGTGTCCTGCCCCCTCTTCCTCACGGACACTTGTGCTGAGGCATGTAGCGCTGTCTGTAAATGCCTGGATGACATGTCATGTCCGGATCCGCCCCCTACCCATTGCTCCCTGCGCCTGTCAGCTGTCAATCAAATGACTAACAGGCAGCAGCGCTGCCTCCCCTTCCTTTCCTCTTCTCAGTGTGCTGTGCCAGTGCCACTGCCAGTCCTCAATACTCCGCCCCCTCTATCTCTTCCCCTCTTCTTCCATCTCCTCCTTCTCTCCCCTCCTTTTCCCCTCAGTCACGAGTGCTGCACATACTTTTTGTAATGCTTTCGGATCGCATCGCACACACATTGCATGCATGCCGTGCAATGGGATGCGATATAGCTCATAACGTATGCGATTCTCGCAGCGTGTATGGGCACCTTTAGTGCCTGCAACATTTTGCGGACACAGCACTGAAATGGTGTATGCATACATGTACATGCCTGTACAAGGGTGGTGTGTGATTTGTCTAGTGCGCCCTTTCCCCAGCAGCCCGAATATGTTCCCCAGCCGGTTCAATCAGCCGACACGGCACATATATGAAAGGATAGGGGTTTGAGGAACACTACAGCTCAGGCGCTTGGAGTAAGATGTTTAAAAAAAAACAGTTACTTAATTGCAGAAATTTTATTTAAAAATGTATAAAATGTTGGAAAAAACTCACAGAAAAGTTCCAGTGGATCGCACAAGGTCGGATCAGTCCCGTATCTTGTTCCAGGATATGAAGGGTGTTCTTACACCTCCTTTTGTCCGGGCTTAATTTGTAATCCAGAGGTTGTATAACTCCGTCCCGGCACTGGTATAGGTGATAGAAAGGACCACGTCCACCTGCCGCCAACGCGTTTCGATCCACGTCGGGATCTTTGTCAAGGGTACATGTACATGCACCCGAGATCCTCCAAAGGATCGCATGTTGCATACACTCTCACAATCGGGCTGCAGCTTGTTGCAATGGCAATGTGAAAGGGCGCAAAATGTATGGTTTGCAGGAGGGCGCCGGACACCCTAGCACCGGCCCTGGCCAAAAGGTTGCACAGAAGTAGTTGGATAACTATGATAAGCGACACAAGTGGGCGGCACAAACACTAGACTGATACAGCACACTTAATAGCACCCCTGGACTGATACGGCACACTTAGCATCATCCCTGGACTAATACAGCACACTTGGCAGCACCCCATGAATTATACGGCAGACTTGGCTTACCCCGGGAATTATATGGCACAGATGGTGGCACCCCTGACCTGATACAGCACACATGACAGCACACATGGTATTATACGGCACAGATGGTGGAACCCCTGGACTGACACAGCACACATGGTATTATACGGCACACATAGTGACACTCCTGCAGTAAAAAGAGTTATTCTTTTAATAAAAAAATGGCAGCACCCCTGGATTGATACAGCAGACTTAGCAGCACCCCATAAATTATACAGCACACATGGCTCACCCCTGGACTGATACTGCACACTTAGCATCACCCCAGGACTGTGACAGCACACTTAGCAGCACCCCATGAATTATACAGAAGACTTTGCAGCAACCCATGAATTATATGACACACTTGCCTCACCCCAGGAATTATGCGTCACACATGCGGGCATCCCTGGCCTGATACAGCACACATGGAATTATACGGCACAGATGGTGGCACCCCTGAACTGATACGGCACACATGGCGGCAGGCATGAAATTATACGGCAGACAAATTCCTGCAGTAAAAATAAAAATTTGTATTGTTTTAATTATAAAAAAGAGCAGCACACCTGGAATTATACGGCAGACTTAGCAACACCCCATGAATTATACAGCACTCTTGGCTCTCCCCTGGACTACAGCGCATTTAACAGCCCTTGCAGTAAAAAAAAAACACCTTGGGCGAAATGTAATAGGGTGCGATTTTTTTCGTAAGAAAAAATCGCACCAAATCGCAGCTTTAAAAATCACGTTTTTTGCCGCGAATTCGCATATGTAATGAGATGCGAATTTGCGGCAAAAAAGTGCGATATGGTGCGATTTCGGGTGATTTTTAAGTCCTGAAAATGTGCGATTTTCAGTCATGAAAATCGGCACATTTTCAGTACTGTGCGTTGTGTTGAAAAAAGGAAAAAAACGGCGTGCGGTCCCCCTCCTAAGCATAACAAGCCCCGGGCTCAAAAAGCCGATGCTGGTATCATAAAATCAGAGGGACAAACAAATAGGGGTTCCCTTGATTTAATGAAACCAGCACCAGGCTCAAGGTCCAGCGCTGGTTCCCAAAATACGGGGGACAAAATGACTAGGGGTCCCCCGTATTTTAAGAACCAGCACCAGACCCAACCAGCCAGCAGGGTAATGCCACAGCCGGGGGACACTTATTATATAAGGTCCCACGGCCAAAGCATTATCCCCGTGGCTGGTCAGCATGGGCAGGGGTCCTGGGGACCCCCCCAATGAAGGGGTCCCCCCCCCTCCAGGACTTACCAGCCCATGCTGAAAGTCCGGGGCTGTCCCCGATGCCCCTGGGCGGTGGGCATCGGGCTGATGAAAAGTGTAAAAAAAGAATAAAAACTCTTATACTGTAGAACTATGAGTCCCAGCAAGCCTACCCCACATGCTGGGACTTGGAGAACCACAAGTCCCAGCATGCGGGGCATTAAAGGGCCCGCTGGCACTTGTAGTTCTACAGTACAAAAAATAGTTAAATAAAACACACTGACACCCTGAAAAATAAAAGTTTAATACATACATAACACACACATACTGATACTTACCTACCTTGAGCCCGTAGGTCGGTCCCTGGATCCTGGGTCCGGGGCTCCAGGGCTGAAGAGTCCGGTTCCGGGGCCTTGGTCCTGGTTCTGGGGCTGGTCCGGGGTCCTGGGCTACAGGGCTGATGTCTCTGGGGTCCAGGATCCGAAGTAATCCAAAAGGGGTACCTAAGGAAGCAAATCCTACTCACCTGGTCCCCGGCGACGACCCCGGCATCTTCTCCGGCAGACGCGCTGCTCCCGGCTGGTACCCGCTCACGGACTGGAAAGGCGCAGAGAGGTTTCATCTTCCGCGCCTTTCCTCCGGATGATTCTATTGGCCACTAGGCGACCAATAGAAATATTCGGATGATCTCTGCGCCTCTCCAGTCCGTTAGCGGGTACCAGCCGGGAGCAGCGCGTCTGCCGGAGAAGATGCCGGGGTCGTCGCCAGGGACCAGGTGAGTAGGATTTGCTTCCTTAGGTACCCCTTTTGGATTACTTCGGATCCTGGACCCCGGAGACATCAGCCCTGGAGCCCAGGACCCCGGACCAGCCCCGGAACCAGGACCAAGGCCCCGGAACCGGACTCTTCAGCCCTGGAGCCCCGGACCCAGGATCCAGGGACCGACCTACGGGCTCAAGGTAGGTAAGTATCAGTATGTGTGTGTTATGTATGTATTAAACTTTTATTTTTCAGGGTGTCAGTGTGTTTTATTTAACTATTTTTTGTACTGTAGAACTACAAGTGCCAATTTGGTCCAATAAATTGTATGAGAATTATCGGTACTTGTGTAGTTTCACAGCGCCCGATATATCGGTTTCGATATTGGCCGATAAATCAGATGCGATATTGGCCGATTTATCGATGCGATCCTATGCGATTTTTTAACCTGTTCATAACCCCACTATCCACTACGCATGGAATTGATCTTATACAGTGTGGCGAGCGCAGCGAGCCACCGAGCCCGAAGCGTGGCGAGCGGGCGCGGATTACTGTGCTCGCCACACTATATAAAATCGGTACTTGTGAGTTATCCGGGCGTCCGATTTTTAAATCGGGTCGGATCGGGACATCGCATCGCATCGCATGCGACCATCGGATGCGATGCGATGCGATGCGATGACCCGATTTTTCCATAGGAACCAATGTTAAAATGGACTGAGTCCATTTTAACATGGAATTCAATGGGAAAAAGGGGTCCTTTTCATACCCCTACTATCCAAGTGGGCATGGAGTTGGATATAAACCTGTGGCGAGCGTAGCGAGCCACCGAGCCCGAAGCGTGGCGAGCGTAGCGAGCCCCGCGAGGGGACACGGAATACCGTCCCCTCGCGGGGCTCGCTTCGCTCGCCACGCTTCGGGCTCGGTGGCTCGCTACGCTCGCCACAGGTTTATATCCAACTCCATGCCCACTTGGATAGTAGGGGTATGAAAAGGACCCCTTTTTCCCATTGAATTCCATGTTAAAATGGACTCAGTCCATTTTAACATTGATTCCTATGGAAAAATCGGGTCATCGCATCCGATGGTCGCATGCGATGCGATGCGATGCGATATCGCATCGCATCGCATCTGATTGTATGCCTTAACTTAAGGCATACAATCAAAAAATCGGACGCCCAGATAACTCACAAGTACCATAAAATCAACTCCATGCGTAGTGGATAGTGGGGTTATGAACAGGTAAAAAAATCGCTTTGGATCGCATCGATATATCGGCTGATATCACATCTAATATATCGGCCGCTAGCGCATCCGATATAACGGGCGCCGTGAAAGTACACACGCACCGAATTATCTGCCCAAATTGCATGTGTACTATACTTTCTACAATATATCGCATACGATATATCGCATGCGCCAAAAGCACTCCTTTTTCCATCCGATTACGACAAATTGTAGGTGCAGTCCGACCAACCTAGAGGCTCCCATTCGACTCTCACAAGACCGCGCATCGTATAGGATCGAAAACACAAACGATGATGCACTTTTCAGGCGATATATCGGCCCAAAACATCAAAATTGGCCCAAATCGGCCAAAATCGTTCTAGAGTAAGGGGGCCTTAAGACCTCTCAATTTGTAAAAATTATTCAACTCATACTCAATAGAATGGTCTTGGTACATTTTATACACACCCTGTTTTTGGTAATTTCCCATGGGTTTCCCATAAGTGGCAATATAAGTGGGTAATATAAGTGAGAAGAGAATAATGTGGGGTATACTGTAGATGTGATGTGCCGCATGACCATCACCAACTGCCGCCCGCATGCCACATTGCAATCCTCAGTGCACAGCAATATCACTGGCATTTCCTGGGCAGCAGCTGATGTGGACGCAGGAGAAAAGGCCTCTCAGGTGAGAACAATTTGCGATTATTTGCTACCAGAGATTCTCCTAGTGAGTTATCAGTGAGTGGAGCTCAGCGCACAATTACATCTGTGCTTTTTCTTTCTCTTTTCTCCCCCATTTTTTTATTTTTTTATTTAATCACCTTCTGCCTCCGGCTACAATGAGCCGACAAGAGTTGTCCCAGCTGATTGGAAATGAAGGTCAGTAAAATGTTTGTTCAGTAAATAAAATTTTAGACCAATGTCTCTTCTCTAGCAGTTGGCCTTTGTAGTGGGAGGGATTATAGCAGTGGTGTTTGGCCAGTGTCCCTGTGTTACTGGTTGGCACCTCCCATGCTGTCAGTTACAGATCAGAAGCCGCTAAGCATTGGGGCCTGCATCCATACACTCATACTGTTACAGCTCTGTTTTTCAGTTGTATAGTAATATAATATATAAATCATGTTACTGCTGGAAGTCTTATTGTACACCAGCAATATCTGATCTTTACATGTCACATATGGCTATTTGTTATATCTACAATATATGAAATATCGTTTTAGATGGACCCAGCCCGAACATCAGAGGGACATGGCTGAGGTCAGGACGCCGCAGACCATCCCATGGGAGTCGGTCAGTGAAGGGTTAAAATTAGGAATCCATGTAGCATATAAGAATTTGCACGTAGACTGTTTTTCCATGGTTACATCGCAAGGTCATTGTAAGCCTGAGTGTGTCTTATCTCTCTCTATACTGTTTCTATTTTCCCTTGGAATTGGTATGCAGCGTGCACCTGCATAAACTCCTGTATAATCGAAACTCCCCCTTGTTACTCATTTTTTTTGTGTATAATATCTTGTATGTCTCCTGTTTAATCTGCCCAGCAACTGTTAAACAGCCAATAACAAAGTACCACACATTTGTCCACACCCATGTATCATGTCTTTTAACTTACTGTTAAACTCCTAATAAACCAGAATGTTTCTTGACTCGCCACCGTGTGTTTGGTGTGTAGTGTTAAGATTACATTCTCACGGGTACCTAAGGGGCCATCAGATCGAGGGGCTACACATTTATCCTTACAATTTGGGGGCTCGTCCGGGATTCAGCCGGCCGTCCCCTCCACGGGATTGCGGCCACCTGCTGAATTTGAGAATCTGAACTCACTCCGTGTTCCGGGAACACGTGACAAGGTAATATTTAAGTCCGGGACTTAATATTACGTAATTGTATGTAAGGAAATTTATGACGTCATAAAATGTATCAGGGATACAAGGACCTGGGGTCCACGTAAAGGTAATTCAAGTCCGGGACTTGAGATTACGAAACAGGTATCCGGGATACCGCAATTGAACCAGGGGTTCACAGAGAAAGCCTCCTCGATCTGATCGCCTAAATATATGTATGTACATGTTTGTCTGTTAATGTTGCAAACTGTGTATTTGTTTAAACACTCAGTAGACGGATGGTAAGTGCACGTACGCTGAAGTGTTCTGTCTGTCTTATATACAATTGTGCTGTATATTTTTGTATTAAGGATACTCAGTGGACGGTTGGTAAGTGTGCGGCCGCTGAGTGTCATTTGTTGTGTAGAGCGATTCTAAGTAGATTTGCAAAGTGATTTGGCTACTGAATGTCATTTTGTTTAAAGTGATTTTAAGTACAATTGCGACTTGACTTGTGACAGATATTATTGTGACTATATTGACTGACATACTGTTATATTATGGGATTATATTAGAGTAAAGAAACAGAATATTTCCCGCTTTTACCAGGAGAGACATGTAAAGAATATGTTGCCCGTGTCTCCCCCACAAATTACTATTTTATTAACCCTTGGGTAGACAATTTAGCGGGATAGATAGGATAATTAAAAAATTGTCCCAAGCCAATAATAACACCAATAGGATGTATAATATTTTTTTTTTTTTTTTTTTTTTTTTTTTTGTTTAAACATTTTTATTGAGTTTTAAAGTTTCCAGGTGTTTGCATATAACATAATCAGCATATTCAAGATATTACAGCAACATTCAGCATGGTAAGTTAGAGCTGTTCACGTATGAGAGTGTTTACATAAAACATTACATAAAACATTACATAAATGGAGCAAATGCATCAGGATCTTGGAGAGATATCGGATTGATTAGAAGATTTGTCATAACGTTAGACCCATCTCTCATATTATGTGGGATTAGCTCCATTTCTTGTTGCATGGGTGATTAAAAGTCTCATACAATTAATTTCGATATCCTAAAACATACTAATCTAACATTATCAGAAATATTAACTCTATTATAATTATGATAGGTAAGATAGAGAGAGGATAGAGGGGGAAGAGTGGGAGAGAGAGGTAGGGGGGGGGGGTGTCTAGGCATAAAGATTTCATCCCAATTCTGCTGCTGTGTCTCAGAGTTTCTACTTCTATCTGCTACTGTAGCCCAAACTCAAACCCGTTGATAGGGAGTCGAAATGCTATTTTATGGTTAGCATTGAGAATCCATTCCATGTTGGGAGTGTGACCATTTTTGACATGAACTATGATAGGTCCACATTTCAACATTATTATAATACAATCCTAGCACTTTAACATTAAAGAAGTAAAGTAGTAAGGTAGTAGGAGACTGTTCGACTTGTAGTTTTGTCTCGATACATCAGGCTGTTATGGAGTACGATACTTGGTTATAAAGAGGGGAGTCGTTATCAAACGCCTCTTCTAGCGTGAGTGTCCGGTATTTAGGTCTGTGTATAAGTCAAAGTATACCAGTCCGATACATCAAAGGAATTTAAAAGCCTATTTTTTAAATCAATGTCCAAGGTAGATATATACGGGTTCCATTTTTTGTCAAAGAATTGGGTGGGAGTGGGTAGTCGTTGTAGCATATGTTTCCTATCGAAGTATAGATGTTGTAACATCATCTTGTGGAGTTGGAGAGTTGATGGCGCCGTCTTGACTGTCCAATGCTTTAATATGAGTTTTTTCGCTATAGTGAATAACATAATAAACATTGGGTATAAAACTTTGGCGGCTGGGATACCGGCCCATTCACAGAAATTCAAACACAGGCTCGCTAGTGGAGAGGGCTTTAGAGACAGATTAAAATTGGAATTAACAAATAGATATACCTTGTTCCAGAAGCGTCGAATTTTCGGGCAGTCCCACATACAATGATAAAAATCTGCCCGAGATCTCCCGCACCTTTGGCATCCCGCGCCGACTGCTGGGTCGAAGTGAGATCTTATGGATGGTGACATGTATGCTCTATGTATCGTCCTTAAATGGACTTCTTGTAGATATGCTGAGCCTAGTGTTTTCATGGATGTAGTGAAGTTGTGTATTATCATATCAGTAGAGGTGATCGATGAGATATCTGTAGTCCATGTTTGAGTGAGTTTCTTGAGGTATGGTTTGGAGGGAATGTTGACTATGAGATCATATATGTGTTTCAGCTTGCATGGTTTTGTGTGCCATTTTTGGAGTAGGCTAGTCACAGGGGAAGTGGGCTTAGAAGTCTGAAAATCTATATGAAGCGAGGACACATAATGCCTTGCTTGGAGAAACATGAAAAAATGTGTGTTTGGTAGATCAAAATTGGCTTTCAGTGTTGAGTAAGTTTGTATGGAGCCCCCTGGATCGAATATCTGGTTTGCCGCGCATAGCCCCCTCTCTCTCCACTGCAGAAAAAGAGCATTTGAAAGGGATGGGGGAAATGAAGGGTTGCCCCATAAAGTGACATAACGTGAGGAGGAGTGGTCGCTTGCTAAGTATTTATGAAGTTTAATCCAGGCATTGTATGTATCATGGAATAGGGGATGATTTAGTATATGGGGAGGAATGAGGGACTTTTTTGAGTGCAGGAGGGCGTTGGGTGAGTAGGGATGGAAGATTTCCTGATCTAATTGGTTATCTGTATATGAGTTTTTACCCAGGATCCAGTCCGCTGCACATCTTGCCAGAATAGAGATTGAGTAAGACGTAAAGTCAGGGGCTCCTGCACCTCCATTGTATTTGTCCATTACTAATTTGGAGTGGGCAATTTGGGGTTTTTTGCCATGCCAAACAAAGTGGGCAATGGCTTTCTTGAGACGTTTTTCATCTTCAGGGGAAAGTGCAAAAGGTAATAATTGCATAATGTATAGGATTTTGGGGAAAATTATAGATTTTATTACAGCTATCCTGCCCAATGTGGAGAGGGGAAGATCATGCCAACCTTGGATTTTGAGTATGATTTTTGAAATAGTTTCTTTGAAGTTTAGGGCATATATCTTAGTTATATCCGCAGGTATTAGGATTCCTAAATATTTGAAGTGGGAGGTATTAATTTTGAAAGGGAGAGCTGCCACTGCCGGATTTAGGGGCTTGGACGAGTAGATTGGGAGGAGTTCCGACTTTGACGTGTTTATTTTGTATCCTGCTGTTTGGCCAAATTCATTAATAAGTCTGAGGATCTCTTGGATAGATGGGAGAGGGTCAGATATGAACAGGAGCATATCGTCTGCAAATAATGAGACTTTAATTTCCTTTTTACCTATAGGAATTCCCTTGAATGATGGTGAAAGGCGGAGAGCCATGGCCAGTGGCTCTAGCGCGATGGCAAACAATAAGGGGGATAGGGGGCATCCCTGCCTTGTACCCCTGCCTATAGGGAAGGGATCAGATAGGAGTCCATTGCAGGATATCTGGGAGTTAGAATTTGTATAGAGGGTATTAAGTGTTTTGATAAATTGTTCAGGGAAGCCAAAACGATGTAGGGTACGGTATAGATGTGGCCACTCTATCAGGTCAAATGCCTTTTCGGCATCTAGGGAGAGGATGAAGGCGTCGTCAGGATTGGAAGGTGGGTTATTTTGGGTTAGTGCTGCTATGACTTTACGAACATTTATTGAGGAGTGTCGGCCTGTGATGAATCCAGTTTGGTCTGGGTGAATTATGGAGGGGACAATTAGCTTTAGCCTGTCTGCAATTATCTTCGTTAGTAACTTATAGTCTAAGTTTAAAAGTGAAATGGGGCGGTAGGACCCTGGTAGTGAAAGATCTCTTCCTGGTTTGGGAAGAATTTTAATCACTGCTGTGTTGAAGTGTAGGGGTATTGTGCCTGAGGTCAGTATTGAATTAAAAAGGTCTGTTAAGATTGGGGAAATTTCATTTACCATTAATTTATAGAAGGAGCTGCAGTATCCGTCAGGACCAGGGGCTTTATTGAGTTGTAGGTGTTTGATAGCGTATGTAACTTCCTCTTCAGTTACTGGTTTGTTGAGAAGAGCAGACATGTCTGCTGATATGGTAGGGAAGTCAATCTGTTCCCAAATAGATGAAGGGAGAGATGTGTGGACTGGTGTATTTGGGGTGATGATGCTACTTTGTTCGGGGATGGGGAGGGAAGCGGTATAAAGTTCTTTGTAAAATAGTTGCATAACGGATGCTATCGCTTCGTTGGAGTTGGTTAGAGTACCTTGGGGAGTTTTTAAAGGGTGCACTATTGAGGGTTTGTTTGAACCTTTTAAAAGGTTTGATAAGAGCTTGCCAGCTTTGTTGCCGAATTTATGGTATTTGTAGTTTACTGTAAATAGGGATTTGTTGCCTACCTCTTCTATATAGTTTTCTAGATGGGTTTTTGCCAGTTGATAACTGGTCTTGTGAAGTGGGGTAGGGTCTTTTTTATAGGTTTCAAAAGAGTCTGTTAATGTGGTTTGCAATGACAAATATTGTTTGGTGTAGTCTTTGTTCGAGGCTGCGGTGAAGGAAAGAATGGTTCCCCTCAATACAGCTTTTAAAGTCATCCAATAAAGAGGGGGGTTAGCGTGTCTATGCTCTTCATTATGAAGATGAAACTTCTCCACTTCTGTTTTTAAAAGCTCTTTAAATTTGGATGATTTCAGGAATCTGGAGGGGAATCGCCAGGAGCGTGGAGTATTAGGTTGATTAGTAGTTTGTAATTCCATGGATACTAGGGCATGATCAGAAATGATTATGGGGGCAATTGAGGATGTGGTGATTTGTGGAAAAAGAGTGGGAGACTAAAAGGAAATCTATTCGAGAGAGAGAGCCATGCGCAGCAGATAGGCACGTGAATTCTTTGTCCGTGGGGTGATGTGATCTCCAAACATCTATCAGACCCAGAGTTTTTATCAAATGATTAACTCCAATTTTTGGAAGTGAAGGTGTGGAGTTTCTGACTGTCGATCTATCCAATGTCTGTGAGGAAGTCATGTTAAGGTCGCCCCCAACTATGAGGTTAGAGTCTATGTGAGGGGTGAGTATTGCTATTAATGTGCGGAAGAATTGTTTGGAATATGGTGGAGGTGCGTATATGTTGGCTAGGGTGTAGTGTTTACCTTCATGTTCAACTTCAGCTATAGCATATCTTCCATCTGAGTCAGCGTCGGTGCGGGTAACCTCCAGCGCGAGAGATCTTCTGGCCATTGTAACTACTCCACGAGCTCTGGAAGAAAAACACGAATGAGCCAATACTACCCAGCCTAGCATTTGCAGTTTTGGTATTTCTGAGGCTACCAAGTGCGTTTCTTGAAGAAAAACGATGTCCAACTTAGACTTATTCAGGTATACCAACAGTTTCCTACGTTTCATGGGAGAGTTTACTCCTCCCACATTCCAAGTGCTAATTTTTACTTCAGAAATCATGGTGTGTACCAATGGAAGTATTGAAATGGGGCATAATTTGTGTTATCAACGCGTTTGGAGTAAAATCTATCTGAAACTAGCAGGCATACAATTATGACATTTTTGGGGTCAATATCTACATCTAGGATCGGGTGACGGGGGAAGGGTGAGGTGTGGGGAGGGAAGGTGATAGGAGAGAAGGAAAGAGAAAAGATAAGAGGAAAATACAGGAGTGTTAGTGTCCCACCGATTGAGATATCTGTGGGGTGACCTCCTAGGGAAAACATACAAATTAACTCTAACAGAGAGTTTTATCAAAGTAAGATAACCGGTATCTAACAAGGGCCACGTGAGCCCCAACATATTTAACGTTTAAACTTGTCTAGGCCCTGTTTTTCTAGAGCCATCATGGGGGGGGGGGGTGTGGTAGGGATAGGATGTGGGATAGACATTACAATCTGCAGGTGATTGGGTTAAACCCCTAGTATCATCGGGAGTCCCACTTTAATTGTTACCATATGTGCTTGACAGCAAATATATTAGCAGTGGCTGGGGTAAGAGCTTGTGGTTGTCACATCAAAGTTAAAGTGGAGCTTAGCCCCAAGGTTTTTTCGACGTTCAGAGTTTTAATAATAAATTTGTTGCCGTGTCCATTTGGATCATTCTCATGACAGTAGGAGTCTTATTAGACTACAAAGAGAGGTTGAATATCATAAGGGGGGGGGGGGAGAGGGAGAAGCAACATGGCAATGTCTAGGTGGATTCATCTGTAGTTCAACAGAATTTGATATACATTCTCAGTGAGGAGTCGGTTTGGGAGGTAGAGCTGGGGTATCAGAGATGTCTTCTGCCCTTTGGTGGGAGAGTTCTTTGAGGTAGTCGGATGCGTCTGCGGGATCTGAAAAATCTTTGAATGTGTTGCCATCGTAGATTCTTAGCTTGGCTGGGTATAGAAGCCCAAATTTTCGGCCTTCTGCGGCCAGAGCTGAGCAGAGCGGAGAGAAAGCTTTCCTGGTTTTTGATAATTCTGCAGAAAAGTCCTGGAAAATGAACAATTTGTGACCTTCCCACACGAGATTTTTGATTTTGCGAGAAGCAGACCAAATTTCAGCCTTATGCAAATAGTTGAGGCATTTGAAGAGTGTCACTCGCGGTCGCGGTCTGTTTGGGGTTGGTGGTGGGCCAACTCGGTGCACCCTCTCGATAACTAGGTCTGAGCAAACTTCTGAGATGCCTAGAAGCGAGGGAAGGGTGTTGCGGACAAAATTGGCCAGCGCGGGGCCTTTTAGTGATTCGGGTAAACCCACCAATCTAATGTTAGACCTGCGTGACCTGTTTTCTAGTTCTTCAACCCTGTTCCAGAGTTGAAAGTTTTCTTTTGACAGTTTTATTATGTCCACTTGCGCTTTAGATATATCGTGTGAGGCAGCTCCTATCTGGTTTTCTGTAACTGTGACTCTCTGCGATAACTTCTGCAGCTGTGATGTAATATCATCCACAGCTCTGGTAAGCAGAGGTGACATCGTGGCATTTATCGCTTCTACAACTTCCCGGTATGTAACGGGTGTCTCCAAGCCGTGTGTTAAGTGTCCCCCTAAGGTGTTACCTTCTCCTGCCTGTTTCTTGTGCGCAGGGTAAAGGGATTCTGCAGCGTTGTCCGGCGCCATGTTGGTAGCCCCTCGCCGTTTGTCTGAACGTTGTTGCTGCGGCGGCGTCTGTGACGGCTGCGGTGCTTGTTGCCGTTCCATTTGCGGGGATCAGCGGGTGTCCGGGGAGGTAATGTGATGTAGGGCTTAGGAATAAAGAAGCTCCAGGAGCCTTTTAACGGTAATCGTTGGGACGCGTGAGCGGAGCTCAGAGCGGGAGCTCCGTCCTCATCAGAGCCGGAAGCGGAAGTCCAGGATGTATAATATATTTAAAGAAAGCATGCAAAGGACGCAGCTTTACCCAAGGAGATATGAGACTCATTGTTAATGATATAATTGACCATTACAATAAATGAGACTGGGAAAAAGTTCCACTTATCAGTGTACCCTCAGTCACACAAACAACTGTAGGTTACCCACTTAATACACAAGAAGGCATAGATGCTATGTGGGATCAACTTGCTGCACATATGAATGAAGTGTTTAAAGCACGCTCATCTCTCCCCATAGCTGTAAGTTGTAAACAGAAACAGTGACAAATTTCTGGAAGAGATTCAAGAAGTGCTGGACCGAGGAAGCAGGTCTGCCGCTTCTGCATAATGATAATTTACTTGTTTCTACTTTCATTAATAATCTGCTGCCGATATATATATCCTCGCTGTGAAGCAGAGTGTTTCAACTTGGACCTCTGATACAGTGAAGGATTTTGAAAAACATTTGTATGAAAAGGAAGCAGCAGGTTGTTTTGAAGTTAAAAGAAACACTGTCACACCATCACATACCCCGTTCATACGCTTCCAAAATCAAAACAATCCTAGGAGACAGAATAAACCATTCCGTCCTCCTAGAGACAGACTACCTCAGAGGGCTCCTGCGGGACCCCCACCCAACAGGCAGACAAGCTGCTATAACTGTGAAACGGATAGCCATTAGGCTAGAGACTGTCCGTTTCCTTCAAACAAACCCCGACAGGTCAGTAACCCCATGCAGCCCAGCCAACCCAGACCTAGAGACAACCCCAGATTTCAGATTGACTGGCAGGGACAGACCTTAAAGGGCCATGACATAGGAAAACATGAATTTACTGTAATACCTGACTGCCCAATGAATTTGTTAGGCAGAGATCTTCTCTCTGTGCTGGAAATCACAATCAGTCCATCAGAAGCAGGAATTGATGTTTCATCACCACACTTGCTCATGACTGACAGTTCTGACCCAAACACAGAATTAGACACTGTAAATCCTCAGATATGGTCAACAGGACCTCAGAGCAATAAACCAATTAATTGTCCCCATTGCACCCATTGTACCTGATGTACACTCACTCATCTCAGCCATCCCTGTAGATGCCGCCTACTTCTCAGTAACCGATTTGAAAAATACATTTTTTAGCATACCTGTGGACACCCAGACACAACTGTTATTTGCATTTTCTTTTGAGGCCAGCAGTTAACATGATGCAGACTGCCACAGGAGTATATTGACTCCTCTGTTGTGTACAGCATCGTGCTCCAAGCCACATTAACCCCCTGGCACCCCCCCTATGGTTCAGTCCTGCTACAGTATGCAGATGATCTGCTTATCTGTAGTTCAACAAAGGAGGCATGCCGAGAGGATGGTATATCACTGTTAAACTGGCTCTGTGAATGTGGGCACAAAGTGTCAAAAAGCAAAAATGCAATGGTGCAAAAAGAATGTTGATTATTTAGGTTTTGTCTTGAAAAAGGGAGAGAGGAAAGGCAGTCCACAACGCATTCAGTCTGTACTGGGTCTGGTCCGCCCAAACACTATTATTGCAGACAGTGGATTTCTGACTGTTCCTACTATGATAACATTTTGAGACAAGCCACACTCAATGACAAACCTAAACAGATACAATGGTCACAAGAAATGTTAAATGCATATGAAAGCCTTAAAAATGTATGTTGATGAAAAGTCCGGCATTGACCCTCCCAAACTATGTACAACCATTTCATTTATATGCAAGGGACAAAATGTAAAACCATGGCGGGTGTGCTGACACAAAAAACATGGAGGTAAGCTGCGCCCCGTGGCATTCTTTTCTAAAGTGATGCCGGTGTCGGTCCAAGGTATGCCTGCCTGTCTTCGGGCACTGGCGGCCTGTGCAATGGTAGCTGAGATGGCAACTACACTCACCCTAGGCTCACCCACTGTTCTCCATACCACACATAATGTTGTAGCATTACTTAAAGGGCTACACACACAACATGTCAGCCCAGCGTCTTAGTGGAGATGAGGTCCTGTTGCTAGGAAGCCCCTCACTCACCATTAAGTATGCAAACGCATCCTCAGGCCCCGCACCCATTCTAAATGCACTTTTAGGACTAAAAGGGCCACAGGATGACATTCCTGACGATCATGACTGTTCTGCATCAATAGAGTCAGAGACCTCCCCTAGACTTGACATTTCCCCTGTACCAATACCAGGTTCTGACCATGTATTTGTGGATGGTTCTTGTAATAGACCCAATGACTCGACATATCAGGCAGGCTATGCAGTGGTACGCCTCCCAAATGACATTTTAGAAGCGAGACCCATTCCATATCAATCAGCACAAGCTGCAGAACTCATAGCGCTCACA
The DNA here is from genome assembly GCF_055691185.1 of Crinia signifera. Taxonomy (NCBI): domain Eukaryota; kingdom Metazoa; phylum Chordata; class Amphibia; order Anura; family Myobatrachidae; genus Crinia; species Crinia signifera. The sequence goes on from NC_139227.1 coordinate 69,077,774, forward strand.
AGAGCTTGCCAAATGTAGAAAGATAAATCTGATCACTGAACTACAAAGCTCAGCATCACAAAAAGACTTGGATGACTGGTTATTTCCAATATTGCAGAAAAATCCTATAACAGGATTGATCTGCAAAGAGGGGAGACCATGCATACCACAATCAAACGCCCCATTGTTCACTGCTCACTACCATGGGGTAGGACATTATAGCAAAATCACCACAGCTATACTTTTGAGCAAAGACTTTTATATCACAGATGCTAAAACATTGGTAGATAAGTACATTAGCAGATGTATTACCTGTCTGCGCAACAACCCTAATAACCCAATGAAAGCAAAGCATCAACACCCGGAGTACCCAACTACTCCTTTCACACATTTGCAAATTGATTTTACACATATACCTAACAAAGGTACAAAACAGGAGTATGCTCTGGTCATAGTAGATATGTTTTCCAGATGGCCAGAGGCATTTCCCACAAAAGCAGAAGATGCAAAAACAGTTGCACGCATACTAACACAAGAAATCATCCCTAGATGGGGATGCCCGCTCCAAATAGATAGCGACAAAGGCACTGCCTTTACAGCAAAAAATCACACAAGCTTTAGTGAAAGCATTTCAAATAGAGAGGAAATTTCACATTCCCTATCATTCTCAAAGTTCAGGGATAGTGGAGAAAAGGATAAACTTAGGAAAGCAACAGGAGGAACATTTAATAAATGGAAACAAACCCTCCCCATAGTCCTAGCAGAAATTAGAATGACCCCCCCAACAGACTCTGGGTTATTCACCCTTTGAAATTTTAATAGGAAGACCTTTCCCCATGCCCTGGGCTAAGAAACCATTAGTAGTCCAGGAGGGAGACCTAGAACAGATTAGAGAAGAGTATGTTAGGTCCCTCATCACCAGACTTAGTGAAATTGAACATGGTGTTATTTGTAAAAATCTTTTTAATCCACAGGAATCAACACATCCTTTCCAGATCGGAGACAAGGTCGTTGTGAAGGTTCTCCCCAGGAATAAAGGTCCAGGAAACTTCACCTATGGTCCAGAAACAGAGATCGTAGCGGTAACAAGGACGGCTGTCCTTACAGAAGAGAGTCCAGTGTGGATACACGCATCCAGGGTAAAGAGAATCCCGAGTAACGTCCCGGATAGAGAACAGATCAAGGAAGGGGTACTAACGGGAGTAGACAACTCTGACCCCCAACAAGGCGAGGTACTAATGGGGGCAGACAGCCCTAACCTCCTACATGATGGAGAAGACGACTCACCAGCAGATGAGGTCATTCTAGAATTCTGGACGATGGTGGATAACGTATATTATTCTATTGATTCTTGTTTGCCAGATACCTTTGCACAAAAACTGAAGTGGACATGACTGAAAAGGCAGGCGTATACATTTTCTGGTACAATTTTTTCAGCACCGAGGTAGCCGCTTACCAGATAGACTTTTGCACCATTAACCCCTGTGTCTCCAAACGATGGACATAGGGATGTAATAAGAATGGTCACCCAAATGGTATAGAACAGGCCCTTGTTCAATTAGCAATCTATATATTGATTATTCTTACAATTATCTGTATTGTTGTTTTTTTGCATTATACCATGTTGTAGAAAATTTGCTACCAAAGGTATTGAAAATACTCTTATGTATGAATCCATTGCCCCTGCACACGCAAATTCCCCTGAAGGCTACAAACAATATCTTGCTAAGCACAGAAATAAGGAATTTGGTAAGAAGAATCATATCATCTAAATTCATGATTCTAAGAGGGGATTGAAGGGTTAAAATTAGGAATCCATGTAGCATATAAGAATTTGCACGTAGACTGTTTTTCCATGGTTACATCGCAAGGTCATTGTAAGCCTGAGTGTGTCTTATCTCTCTCTATACTGTTTCTATTTCCCCTTGGAATTGGTATGCAGCGTGCACCTGCATAAACTCCTGTATAATCGAAACTCCCCCTTGTTACTCATTTTTTTTGTGTATAATATCTTGTATGTCTCCTGTTTAATCTGCCCAGCAACTGTTAAACAGCCAATAACAAAGTACCACACATTTGTCCACACCCATGTATCATGTCTTTTAACTTACTGTTAAACTCCTAATAAACCAGAATGTTTCTTGACTCGCCACCGTGTGTTTGGTGTGTAGTGTTAAGATTACATTCTCACGGGTACCTAAGGGGCCATCAGGTCGAGGGGCTACACATTTATCCTTACAGTCAGCAAGAAGATCAGGACCATCATCGGGAAGAGGAAGGTCTGGACGAAGAGGAAGAGACCATCAGGCAGTTGCAGAGAGAGTAGAACACCTCCTGCTGGACAGCATCATGCGGCTCGTCCTGTCCCGTCTCCCCACCTACAGCAGACGCACCATTGCAGACGGAGAGGAACCAGAGTACTGCTCCATCTGTATCTCTGACATTGAGGTAGGTACAGAAATGGCTGTATCGTACTGTCACCACACCTTCCATGTTCCCTGTCTGACAGAATGGCTGCAGGACAACAACATCTGCCCTCTGTGCCGCGCGAGACTCTTGAACCCGAATCATTTCTCCCACCTTTACTGACGGCTCCCCAGCAAAGCAGAACAACCAAACATAAGATCATGGTCTAAAGCGGTGAGTTCCTGTTTTAAAGTTCAAAAGTTTTTACACTTTTACAGTGTTTTTTTCAATTTAGTTTTTGTATTTTTCAAATTAATAAAACACTTGTCACTGATCCCTCCAGTTCCAACAATCATTGTTACACATTTAGTGTTTTTCTATTTTACTTAAATTTTCTGTTTTGAAACTGGAGGGAATTGACGTGAACAAGCTGGGGATTAGGGCTACTGGCGACACCCCAAAAAAAAAAACGACATTGAGCAGCCACCTCATGGGTGTGTTGGAAGAGCTGCTAAGCTGCTAATTATTTTTAAAGTGTTGTTAATTAAACCCAACTCATTGATAATTTAATAATTTGAACATTTAAACTCTGGTAAACTTCAGCTATTTATTAGTAAACCTGACCCTTGTCATCACCAATATGTCTTTATTTTAAATAGGATTAATATTGTTTTACATGTGTATAAATGTGGGCTAACATTAGCTGCTGCAGGGTAACAATCATTGTATCATGATTTATAGAGCTCCAGAATATTACATGATATTGTGGGTCAGTGTCACAGGTCTTGCGATACATCTTGGAATTAACACAACATGATCCTTAGAAAAACAGTGTAGGCCGAATTTCCCAAATTCTGCAATTACTGTCCAGGGTTTAAGGATGTCCATGTGAGAGCACAGGTGACTTAATTACATCAGTCTATTGAATTTGAGCCTGGATATCCTTAAAACATGGACTGTGAAGGTGCCCATATACAGTGTTTTTTTTAGGGATGTGCACCGGCCACTTTTCGCGCTTTGGGTTATGATTACCTTCAGGTTTTGGGTTCTACTAGGTTTTGCCAAAACACCCCCTCAACGTTTTGGTTTTTGGGTTCTGATTTATTTATTTTTTTAAAGCATAAAAAACACTAAACAGAATTTAGGTGTTTTTTTTTTTCTCCTACGCTATTATTAACCTCAAAAACATTTATCTCCACTCAGTTCCAGTCTATTCTGAACACCTCACACCTCACAATATTGTTTTTAGGGCAGGGCCGGCGCTACCCACTCAGCAGCTCCTGCAAAGCAGGGAGGCGCCATATGAAAAGGCGCTGTATCCCTCCCTGCTCTGCTAAAGCTGCATCAGCCCTCACTGTCACTGCATCCTGCACACCGCCTGCAGCACCTGTCTGACAGCGGGCAGCAGTATGGAGAGGCTGAGCAGCTCCCTGCACCGCGCACACACTGTCCTCCTCCTGCGACCTGCCCCCTCTTCCTCACGGACACTTGTGCTGAGGCATGTAGCGCTGTCTGTGAATGCCTGGATAACATGTCATGTCCGGATCCGCCCCCTAACCATTGGTCCCTGCGCCTGTCAGCTGTCAATCAAATGACTAACAGGCAGCAGCGCCGCCTCCCCTTCCTTTCCTCTTCTCAGTGTGCTGTGCCAGTGCCACTGCCAGTCCTCAATACTCCGCCCCCTCTATCTCCTCCCCTCTTCTTCCATCTCCTCCTTCTCTCCCCTCCTTTTCCCCTCAGTCACGAGTGCTGCACATACTTTTTGTACTGCTTTCGGATCGCATTGCACACACATTGCATGCATGGCGTGTGATGTGATGAGATATAGCTCATAACGTATGCGATTCTCGCAGCGTGTATGGGCACCTTTAGTGCCTGCAACATTTTGCGTACACAGCACTGAAATGGTGTATGCATACATGTACATGCATGTACAAGGGTGGTGTGTGATTTGTCTAGTGCGCCCTTTCCCCAGCAGCCCGAATATGTTCCCCAGCCGGTTCAATCAGCCGACACGGCACATATATGAAAGGATAGGGGTTTGTGGAACACTACAGCTCAGGCGCTTGGAGTAAGATGTTTAAAAAAAACCAGTTACTTAATTGCAGAAATTTTATTTAAAAATGTATAAAACTCACAGAAAAGTTCCAGTGGATCGCACAAGGTCGGATCAGTCCCGTATCTTGTTCCAGGATATGAAGGGTGTTCTTACACCTCCTTTTGTCCGGGCTTAATTTGTAATCCAGAGGTTGTATAACTCCGTCCCGGCACTGGTATAGGTGATAGAAAGGACCACGTCCACCTGCCTCCAACGCGTTTCGATCCACGGCGGGATCTTTGTCAAGGGTACATGTACATGCACCCGAGATCCTCCAAAGGATCGCATGTTGCATACACTCTCACAATCGGGCTGCAGCTTGTTGCAATGGCAATGTGAAAGGGCGCAAAATGTATGGTTTGCAGGAGCATACCTCCCAACTTCTGATTAAATGAAATAGGGACACTCGCGCGGTGTAGGGGGTGGGGCGTATGCAAATGAGGGCACGGCTTATGCTAATTAGCCGCGACCTCATATTTATACGAGAATAGACGCTGTGCGCATGCGCATAGCGTCTATTCTATTAGATTGGGGGGTCTCCCAACTGCTACCCCCCGCAGCGGGACAATGCCTGCCGCGGGTGGGACAGCGGGACAGGACCCGAAATCAGGACTGTACCGCTGTAATCGTGACAGTTAAGAGGTATGCAGGAGGGCGCCGGACACCCTAGCACCGGCCCTGCCTCTCAGCATCCCCAGTGGCATGTGCATCACTTGGCACATGCGCAGATATTCCAAAACCCGAAAGTTCTATCATTACCCAAACCCCAGAAGTCCTAACATCGTAAAGTACGGCTCTTACCGCAAGACACATCCTTTGCAAAATTTCATCATGCATACTGTGTTAGTAATGCCTGTATGCAAGCAGATGCTGGAGGCAATGCATCACAAGATTCTTGTGATGCTTTCTGCATCTCGCCCACTATCTTAAAAAGGCACAAGAAAAAAAATGTGGACGCCACTGTTTAATCTGTAGCAAACTTTGCATTTCTGGCATGAGGACATCATGTGGCCAAATATAATATTGCAGGACAACACACTTATACTGGGGTAAATTTACTAAGAAGTTCTATTTCACATGACCGGTCACGTCAGGGCGCCATGACATCATTGTACATTGTGTGGTTGATGGCCGTGCATGCCCTTTGACCACATGATATAGCTGTGGAGCCGATGGGACACCAGAACATAGTGGCTGGTAACAGGTAATTGCATCTGGTGTATATATTGCACACTGTTTGTAATTAGTTTTTGCTCTTGATAAAGGTTGTGATACTAAAATGTCGAAAGAAGAATTGGCTTATTAGCAGTGGTGCAAGTAGAATTTTTTTCTTGGTGGTACTGATAGCCTCCACCAAAAATGGGCATGGTCATGTGTCATCAGGGGGCGTGGTCACACAAAGCTAGAGGAGTGACTAAATGACAATAGAGGCGTGGAAACAGGAGACAGGGAATGAGAAACAGGGAATGACTGGGGGTGGGTTGGCTCTTGCTTGGGGGAGAGCCAGGCAGCTTGTGCTTACAATAGTGGAGCCTGCTCTTCATGCTGTCGGCGCTGCTGATGCCTGTCAGTGTGACAGGCTAAATCAGCAGTAGCCGGTAGCTGCATACAGCACCAATCATAACGCTGGGTGGGCGGGCTGCGGATGCATTATATTAAGACTTAAAATGAAAATAGAAATGACTGGATCAGGGGTAAGAGTGTGTACACACGGTTCGATGTTCTGTGTGATCCGATGTACGATTCGATGTTTTGTCCGATTTTTACTTTTCCCTTTTTTTTTTTTCTCTACTCCTTAAGATATGCCTTAAGATATGCTTAAGATTTTGACTTTTTACCATACAATTTGCTATGTGATTTCCTATTTGATTTACTATGCGATTTCCTATGTGCCTTAAGATTTGCTTAAGATTTTGACTAAGCGATTTTGACTTAACAACAGGATGACTGACAGGGCCCTGGAAATCGTATAGCACATCGCATCTTAAGCATATCGCAAGGCACATACGATGCATGCGATATGCTTGCGATTTGTGCTAGATAGAGTGGGCAGCACACTCTATCTCCCCTCCGATCTCTCCTTAAACGGGAGCGCGCATCGGGCTAGGAAGCCCTTACAATGCAAACAATCAGTATGCGATATGTATGCGATATGGCTTCTGATGTTGACGATATCGTCAACATCGGAAGCCATATCGAACCGTGTGTACACACTATCAGTGGTACTGCGTACCTGCAACATATTTATTACAGGTACTCCGTACCACGCCGTACCCCCTTACTTGCAACACTGCTTATTAGTTGTTTTTTGGATATACTAAGGCTCTTATTCATATCTGTTTGGTCCTCCGTGCAGCCTGTGCAGGCGAATCCACGCCGCAAGGGGCGGGTGGCCGGGCATTCGCAAGGTGGGGTTTAGTGGACGCACAAGACTGCGAATTCGCATCCCTGCGAATCAACCAGAGTAACCCCCTAAGTCCGTTGATTGCCACCGACTATACATTTCTATAGATCAGGGGTCCTCAAACTATGGCCCGCGGGCCAGATGCGGCCCGCTGAGGATGTTTATGCGGCCCACTGGGTTATGGCAAAACCAGACCGGAAGCAGCTATAAAAGGAGTGCTGAGGGCCGCAGTCCCTCACCTTCTCCTCCACTGTCGACGGCCATGTTCCTGTAGGCTTTTAAAACATGGCCGCGGCTACAGGAACATGGCCGCCGGCCTCCAGGTCTATGTGGAGGAGGTTCCCTCTGATGCCTCAGACGCTGGGTGTGGACGTCATGACGATGACGCCGCCCGCCCATGTGTCTGTGAAGCAAGTAGGAGCAGCAGGCTGTTGGAGGGGTGGACGGGGAGTCAGGGACCGCTGCCGCATGAAGCATCAAGCAAGCTGGGAGCCGCAGCAGCAGGTGAAGATCAAACGCACACAAAAAAAAAGAATTCTGCTGTTTCCTGAGGTGTCCTTCTTTCAATGTGTTAAGGGGGAGCAGCCTGTTGTGTCGTCCTGTTATTATGCAGGGGAAGCAGCCTGTGATGTCATGGCATTATTAATAATAATGCCATGACACCACAGGCCGCTCTCCCTGTATAATATAAGTAATGCCATGACACCACAGGCTGCTTCCCCTGTATAATAATAATGCCATGACACCACAGTCTGCTCCAATTGTATAATGATTTATTATACAGGGGGAGCAGCCTGTGCTGTCATGGCATTATTATTATACAGGGGGTGCAGCCTGTGGTGTCCTGTTATACAGGGGAGTAGCCTGTGGGGTCCTGTTATTATACAGGGGGGAGAATTTAACTTTACTTCATTTTAAATATTGTATTTGTTCCCATTTTGTTTCTTCACTTTAAAATAATATGTATCTAGCGTGCTTAGTAATTTGTTCATAGTTTCTGTTTTTACTATAGTCCGGCCCTCCAAGTTTGAGGACCCCTGCTATAGATAGAAAGAGAAGAGCAATTTGGTACACTAAACAATATATTGTTTAGTGTACCAAAAAAGAACAAAAGGAGTTTAACTCATATCACCTCACATCGTTTTGATCTGACAGGGACTTTTGTCAAGATAACATTGGGGGAAATTTACAAAGAAGACGAATATATCTCAGTCATATTCGTATTCTTAATACTAATTAATACGACTGGTTACGGCCGTATTTTTAAAGAAATATGATTCGTAAATAGGGCAGCTTTACAAAGCTTCCCTATTTACGAATTCGTAATCGGCCAATGGCCAATACAAATTAGTATTTAGCGGCCGTGTACAAATACCGGTCGGTAGCCTGCATAAATAAATTTAAAAAAATGGTGTGGGCCCTCCCCCACGGGCATATTAAAAAATAAGGGAACAATTTAAATAGGGGTTCCCCATATTTTTTATGAGCCAGTCCTGGTTTCCAAAATACAGGGGGCAACACAACTAGGGGTCCCCCGTATTTTGTGAACCAGCACCAGGCCCAACCAGCCAGCAGGGTAATGCCACAGCCAGGGGAATTTTATTATATAAGGTCCCGCAGCCAATGCACTACTCCCTGGCCAGTGAGCCTGGGCACGGGTCCTGGGGAAAAGTGGACCCCCCAATGAATTTACCTACCCAGGCTGAAGTGTGGGGCTGTCCCCGGTGGCCCTGGGCAGTAGCCACCGGGCTGATAAATGTGTAAAAATAGAAAAAAAACTATTGGATTCTAATGTGCAAGTCTGGGCTGTATACTGGGACTTGAAGAATCACAAGTCCCAGCATGCAGCCCATTAATGGGATGCTGGAACTCTTAGATCCACAGCAGAACCAATAGTTAAATAAATACACACACACACATACACACCCCAGAAAAATAAAACTTTATTACATACGGAGCCCACCAGGGGTGTAAGTTGATATTCGTAGGCCCTATAGCAAAAGTGTGTAAGAGCCCCCTATTTAGCAACTGGTGATAAATGTATGTAAAACATATTACTTAGACAGCAAAAATGGGCCCCCTTCAGCTCTGGGCCCCATAGCAGCTGCACCTATGGTAGTTACGCCATTGGAGCCCACAGGGGTGTGCACCGGCCACTTTTTGGGTTCTGATTACCTTTAGGTTCTACTGGGTTTTGACAAAACACCCCCTCAATGTTTTGGTTTCAGATTTTTTTTTTTTAAAGCATAAAAACTGCTAAAATCACAGAATTTTTTTTGCTCCTACGCTATTATAAACCTCAATAACATTAATTTCTACAAATTTTCAGTCCATTCTGAACACCTCACAATATTGTTTTTAGGCCAAAAGGTTGCACCGAGGTAGTTGAATGACTATGATAAGTGACACAAGTGTGCGGCACAAACACTTGGCTCATCTAGGAGTGGCACTGCAGCAGCAGACAGGATAGCAGTTTGAAAAACTAGGCACCAAAAGTCCCATATCCTGCAATATGTGTAGCCAAGGAGCAGTGGGTAATTCGTGCAGCACTGAGATCTGCTACGAACTTCAAACAGAACGTCAGCGACTGTTCTTATCAGTTTAACACCCAATAAGCCCCCTCTCTGGCTTGATTGTCCAATATGTGTAGCCAAGGAGCAGTGGGTGATTCGTGCAGCTTACATTTCAATGACTCTCAGCAGTGGGATTGCTCAGCTCTGTGATTATTACCACCCGTCTCGCAATACATTGCCGAAGCAAGAAGTGGAGCGCAAACAGTTGTATGCGATTAAAGATGAGTCCACTTATCTTACATATAAATGACTCTCAGCAGTGGGATTAATGAATGGCGATGCAAGATGGAATTGTCCTTGGGCCCTCCCACCCTTATGTTGTGGAAATAGGACATGCACACTTTAACAAACCAATCATTTCAGCGATAGGGTCTGCCTATGGTCAGACTGTGGCTGAAATTATTGGTTTGTTTGGGCCCCCACATAAAAAGAAGCAAGTCACCTCTACCTGCACAAACTGGCTCTATAGAGCCAAGATGTCGTCCTCATCCTCCTCCTCCTCTGATTCCTCTACCCCTTCAGTACGTACTTCTTCATCCTCACAGATTATCAATTCATCCCCGCTGGACTCCACAATCACACGTCCCTCTGTAGTCTCTGGAGGCAATTGCTGGTCTTCGTTCAAGAATTGATCATTCATTTTGATAAAGATCTTCTCCCCATTTTGCTGAAGCAACCTCCTACGTAGCTCATTGACCAGGTTCCCCACTGCACTATTTTTATTGTGTGTCAGTGTGTGTTTATTTGACTATTCTTATTACTGTGGAACTACAAGTGCCAGCGGGCCCTTTAATGCCCCACATGCTAGGACTTGTGGTTCTCCAAGTCCCAGCTTGCGGGGGAGGTTTGCTGGGACTCATAGTTCCACAGTATTAAACAATAGTTTTATCTTTCTTTTACACTGAAATCAGCCCGATGACCACCGCACAGGGACAGCACCAGGCTTCAGCCTGGTCAGGTAAGTCCTGGAGGGGGGGGGGCCTTTATTGGGGGGGTCCCCACTCCCCCAGGGCCCTTGGCCAGGCTAGTCATCCTTGGCCAGGCAGGGCCCTTGGCCAGGCTAGGACCCCTAGTCATTTTGTCCCTCGTATTTTGGGAACCAGCCCCAGACCTGGAGCCTGGGGCTGCTTTTAAAAAAATCGGGGAACCCCTATTTGTTGGGTTTCCTGATTTTTTTATTACCGGCCCCGGCTCTTTCAGCCTGGTGCTGGTTATGGCTGTGGGGGGGGGGGGGGGGGACCCCACGCCGATTTTTTAATTATTTATTAATAATTAACCCCTTCACGACATTTGACGTATATATACGTCATGGCCGGGAAGTACTTCCCGACCGTTGACGTATATATACGTCATGGCTTAAAACTGTCACTGCGTCTAGAGACGCAGTGACAGAGGGACGATGTCTGCTGTCCCTGACAGCAGACATGTCCGTGCATGCCCAGGGGGGCGGCGATGCCGCCCCCCCATCGGCGATCGCTGTGATTGGCTGTTCATTGTGAACAGCCATTCACAGCGTTTTCTGTGTCACCGGCGAATAACGTTCGCCGGTGACACGGGATCGGAGGTGATTGGTGCTGTAAAGTACAGCACCAATCACCGCGGGGTGTAAGGGTGACACTGGTGTCACCCCACCTCACCCCTCCCGCCCCCAAAGGCCGTGATTGGTTCGTCGGACCGACGGACCAATCACAGCCATGGAGGGGGGTTTAAACTAACGGTGACTGCACTGCAGACGCCATTCCGGTCTGGAATAGCGTGCAGTGCGTTCACCGTGCCCAGCTGCCGCCTATACTGACCAGAACCCATCCAAAATACTTACCTGATCATTGATATTGCTTATGCTTGTGACATCTTGTGACATCCTGTGACATCTTGTGCTGCTGCGATTTATTAGATAGAGAGAGAGTTAGAGAGAGAGAGATAGAGAGAGATAGAGAGGCCTAGTGCTATATTTTGTGCTGCTGCAGTGTGATAGAGCTATAGATAGAGAGATAGAGAGAGATAGAGAGAGATAGAGAGAGAGAGATAGAGAGAGAGATAGTGACAGATTGTGCTATATATTTTTTATATAACTGAAAGAGATAGAGAGAGATAGAGAGAGATAGAGAGGCCTAGTGCTATATTTTGTGCTGCTGCAGTGTGATAGAGCTATAGATAGATAGAGAGAGATAGAGAGAGATAGAGAGAGAGAGATAGAGAGATAGTGACAGATTGTGCTATATATTTTTTTTATAACTGACTGCTGCCCCCCCTTTTGTGCTGATCAGTATAAATTAACTGATCAGCAACTTTTTGGGGGCGCAGGTTTTTTTTTATATATAGATATACCTGTCAGTGCTGCTGCTGCAGTGTCATAGAGTGATAGATAGTGAGAGATAGAGAGATAGAGAGAGATAGTGACAGAGAGTGATAGAGAGTGCTAAATTTTGTGTCTGCTGCCCCCGCCTTTTGTGCTGATCACTATATCTGAGGTGATCAGCAACTTTTTAGGGGTGCAGAGGTTTTTTTTTATATATATACCTGTCAGTACCACCAAAGGTTGTGCACCTGCTGCCCCTCACTGGTAATCAGTGTCGCATCACTGATCACCTTTTTTTATTTTTTGTGAGTGCTGTGGGGTCTTTTTTACATTTTTTTTTTTACACACACTGTGATTTTGTGTGTGTCCTGTGGCCACTGTGCGCTGATCAGTGACGTACATCACTGATCAGCTTTTTCGGCACAGGGTTGATCTATTTTTTTTTTTTTTTGATCAAATTCCTGTTGCCTTTGAGCGCTGTTCAGTGACGGACGTTACTGACCAACATCTGTGCTCAATTTTTGGCGCAGGACCTTTTTTTTTTTTAACCCCTTCCATTTTTTTTTTTTTTAACCCCTTCCATTTTTTTTTAACCCCTTCCATTTTTTTTTTTAACCCCTTCCATTTTTTTTTTAACCCCTTCCATTTTTTTTTTTTTTTTTAACCCTTCAATTTTTTTATTTTTGTATTTTTTTTTTCTGCACTACATACATACACACTACATACCCCCCGGGTTGAAATAAAGTTTGTACCCCCCCCTACACTATACACGTGTTGAAACATTTCACTACCAGTAACACAAAAATATAAATGGCATCCCAAATGTCATCCCAAATGTCGTCCCAGTCATCCAGGAGAATGTATTCGGTGGAGGAGGCATATGCCATGCTTGCCTCTGACTCTGACACAGCCAGTGAGGCAAGCGGGGAATTTGAAGGATTTGTCTTAAGCTCCTCTTCCTCCTCTGATGATGAGGGACCCCCTCAAAGACGCCCCCGTAGAGCAGCTGAGACCCCCCCCCCCCAATAATTGATCTCGTATGGACCCCACCACCAGACAATTTTGAGCCCCAGGTTCCTGAGTTTTTGGCCATCCCAGGAATCCAATTTGATTCAACAGGTCTCAGAGAAATTGACATTTTTAAATTATTTTTCTCTGATGATTTTATAAATTTAATGGTGGACCAAACTAATTTATATGCCCAGCAGTTTATTGCTCAAAACCCCACGTCATCATTTGCTAGGTGGACCCCTGTAGATGCAGTAGAGATGATGACGTTTTGGGGTCTGGTGTTACATATGGGCATAGTAAAAAAGCCACAAATTAGGCAATATTGGAGTACAGATGTTCTGTACAGCACCCCATTTCACCGTATGGCCATGCCCCGGGCTCGTTTTGAGGCAATCCATAAATTTATACATTACACCGATAATGCACAGTGCCCACCCAGAGATGATCCCACCTTTGACAGGCTATTCAAAGTCAGGCCGGTCATTGATCATTTCAGTGCCAAATTTGCAGAGCTATACATCCCTGATAAATGTATTAGCATCGACGAGTCCCTTATACATTTTAAAGGAAGGGTTAAATTCCGCCAGTACCTTCCCAGTAAGAGGGCAAGGTATGGGATAAAAATGTATAAGCTGTGTGAAAGCACCACAGGGTACACCCACAAGTTTAGGGTATATGAAGGGAAGGATTCAAGAATTGAACCACCAGAATGCCCCCCCTCCCTCGTAGGTGTTAGTGGAAAAATTGTCTGGGATTTAATGCACCCCTTCCTGGATAAGGGTTATCACCTCTATGTGGATAACTTTTACACCAGCATCCCCCTGTTTAAGGCCCTTGGTTCAAGAGGTACAGCAGCTTGCGGTACTGTGCGCAAGAACCAAAGAGGCCTCCCCAAAACGCACATTGCCCAAGTAATGAGAAGGGGTGAAAGCAGGGGAATATGCACCGAAAATATGTTGTTGGTCAAATATAAGGACAAGAGGGATGTCCTTATACTGACAACAATTCATGGAGACAGTACCACCTCCATCCCTGTACGAGGTACCAGTACCCACACCTCAAAACCAAATTGTATCCTAGATTACAATAAGTACATGGGTGGAGTGGATCTTTCAGATCAGGTACTGAAGCCGTACAGTGCCCTGCGGAAAACAAATATCTGGTACAAGAAGCTGGCCGTGTATATCATCCAGATGGCACTGTATAACGCTTACGTGCTATTCCGTTCTACTGGCCAGAGGGGGACATTTATGCACTTTCAAGAGGAAGTCATAAAGAGCCTAACATTTGGGAATCAGCAGGCAGAGGGCCCCAGTACTTCTAGTACTGGCCCCCGTATTGTACCAGGGCAGCATTTTCCCAACGAAATCCCCTCCACTGCAAGAAAGGGCAGGACACAAAAAAGGTGCAAAGTTTGCTATAAAAAGGGAATAAGAAAGGAAACTATTTTCCACTGTGAAACTTGCCCCGACAAACCCGGCCTATGTATAAAGGAGTGTTTCAAAATATACCACACATCTATGGATTATTAGGTTCATCATTTCACCGTGCTTCGGGGGTCTTGCTAATGCCACATAGCACCCACCATTCATTCCACCAGAATCTGAGCTGCAAAAACCAAAAATCACTCCTTCCCTTCTGAGTCCTGCCATGCACCCAACTGGTATTTTTTGGTCACATGTGAGGCATTGCCGTACTCTGGAGAAATGGGGGCACAGATTTTGGGGTGCTTTGTCTCCTTCATTCCTTGTGAAAATGAAAAATTTTGAGCCAGAAGTACATTTTTGTGTAAAAAAATGTATTTTTTTCATTTTCACTGCCCAGTTGTACCAAAATTGATGAAACCCCTGGGGGTTTGAAATGTACACTATACCCCTAGATGAATTCCCTGAGGGGTGTAGTTTGCAAAATGGGGTCACTTGTGGGGGGGTTCCACTGTATTGGTAATGCAACATAGCACCCACCATTCATTCCACCAAAATCTGTGCTGCAAAATCCAAAAATCACTCCTTCCCTTCTGAGTCCTGCCATGCACCCAACTGGTATTTTTTGGTCACATGTGAGGCATTGCCGTACTCTGGAGAAATGGGGGCACAGATTTTGGGGTGCTTTGTCTCCTTCATTCCTTGTGAAAATGAAAAATTTTGAGCCAGAAGTACATTTTTGTGTAAAAAAATGTATTTTTTTCATTTTCACTGCCCAGTTGTACCAAAATTGATGAAACCCCTGGGGGTTTGAAATGTACACTATACCCCTAGATGAATTCCCTGAGGGGTGTAGTTTGCAAAATGGGGTCACTTGTGGGGGGGTTCCACTGTATTGGTAATGCAACATAGCACCCACCATTCATTCCACCAAAATCTGTGCTGCAAAATCCAAAAATCACTCCTTCCCTTCTGAGTCCTGCCATGCACCCAACTGGTATTTTTTGGTCACATGTGAGGCATTGCCGTACTCTGGAGAAATGGGGGCACAGATTTTGGGGTGCTTTGTCTCCTTCATTCCTTGTGAAAATGAAAAATTTTGAGCCAGAAGTACATTTTTGTGTAAAAAAATGTATTTTTTTCATTTTCACTGCCCAGTTGTACCAAAATTGATGAAACCCCTGGGGGTTTGAAATGTACACTATACCCCTAGATGAATTCCCTGAGGGGTGTAGTTTGCAAAATGGGGTCACTTGTGGGGGGGTTCCACTGTATTGGTAATGCAACATAGCACCCACCATTCATTCCACCAAAATCTGTGCTGCAAAATCCAAAAATCACTCCTTCCCTTCTGAGTCCTGCCATGCACCCAACTGGTATTTTTTGGTCACATGTGAGGCATTGCCGTACTCTGGAGAAATGGGGGCACAGATTTTGGGGTGCTTTGTCTCCTTCATTCCTTGTGAAAATGAAAAATTTTGAGCCAGAACTGCATGTTTGTGTAAAAAAATGTAATTTTCCATTTTCACATCCCAGTTGTACCAAAATTGGTGAAACCCCTGGGGGTTTGAAATGTACACTATACCCCTAGATGAATTCCCTGAGGGGTGTACTTTGCAAAATGGGGTGACTTGTGGGGGGGTTCCACTGTATTGGTGCTTTGGGAGTCTTGCTAATGCAACATAGCACCCACCATTCATTCCACCAAAATCTTTGCTGCAAAATCCAAAAATCACTCCTTCCCTTCTGAGTCCTGCCATGCACCCAACTGGTATTTTTTGGTCACATGTGAGGCATTGCCGTACTCGGGAGAAATTGGGGCACAGATTTTGGGGTGCTTTGTCTCCTTCATTCCTTGTGAAAATGAAAAATTTTGAGCCAGAACTGCATGTTTGTGTAAAAAAATGTAATTTTCCATTTTCACATCCCAGTTGTACCAAAATTGGTGAAACCCCTGGGGGTTTGAAATGTACACTATACCCCTAGATGAATTCCCTGAGGGGTGTACTTTGCAAAATGGGGTGACTTGTGGGGGGGTTCCACTGTATTGGTGCTTTGGGAGTCTTGCTAATGCAACATAGCACCCACCATTCATTCCACCAAAATCTTTGCTGCAAAATCCAAAAATCACTCCTTCCCTTCTGAGTCCTGCCATGCACCCAACTGGTATTTTTTGGTCACATGTGAGGCATTGCCGTACTCTGGAGAAATGGGGGCACAGATTTTGGGGTGCTTTGTCTCCTTCATTCCTTGTGAAAATGAAAAATTTTGAGCCAGAAGTACATTTTTGTGTAAAAAAATGTATTTTTTTCATTTTCACTGCCCAGTTGTACCAAAATTGATGAAACCCCTGGGGGTTTGAAATGTACACTATACCCCTAGATGAATTCCCTGAGGGGTGTAGTTTGCAAAATGGGGTCACTTGTGGGGGGGTTCCACTGTATTGGTAATGCAACATAGCACCCACCATTCATTCCACCAAAATCTGTGCTGCAAAATCCAAAAATCACTCCTTCCCTTCTGAGTCCTGCCATGCACCCAACTGGTATTTTTTGGTCACATGTGAGGCATTGCCGTACTCTGGAGAAATGGGGGCACAGATTTTGGGGTGCTTTGTCTCCTTCATTCCTTGTGAAAATGAAAAATTTTGAGCCAGAAGTACATTTTTGTGTAAAAAAATGTATTTTTTTCATTTTCACTGCCCAGTTGTACCAAAATTGATGAAACCCCTGGGGGTTTGAAATGTACACTATACCCCTAGATGAATTCCCTGAGGGGTGTAGTTTGCAAAATGGGGTCACTTGTGGGGGGGTTCCACTGTATTGGTAATGCAACATAGCACCCACCATTCATTCCACCAAAATCTGTGCTGCAAAATCCAAAAATCACTCCTTCCCTTCTGAGTCCTGCCATGCACCCAACTGGTATTTTTTGGTCACATGTGAGGCATTGCCGTACTCTGGAGAAATGGGGGCACAGATTTTGGGGTGCTTTGTCTCCTTCATTCCTTGTGAAAATGAAAAATTTTGAGCCAGAAGTACATTTTTGTGTAAAAAAATGTATTTTTTTCATTTTCACTGCCCAGTTGTACCAAAATTGATGAAACCCCTGGGGGTTTGAAATGTACACTATACCCCTAGATGAATTCCCTGAGGGGTGTAGTTTGCAAAATGGGGTCACTTGTGGGGGGGTTCCACTGTATTGGTAATGCAACATAGCACCCACCATTCATTCCACCAAAATCTGTGCTGCAAAATCCAAAAATCACTCCTTCCCTTCTGAGTCCTGCCATGCACCCAACTGGTATTTTTTGGTCACATGTGAGGCATTGCCGTACTCTGGAGAAATGGGGGCACAGATTTTGGGGTGCTTTGTCTCCTTCATTCCTTGTGAAAATGAAAAATTTTGAGCCAGAACTGCATGTTTGTGTAAAAAAATGTAATTTTCCATTTTCACATCCCAGTTGTACCAAAATTGGTGAAACCCCTGGGGGTTTGAAATGTACACTATACCCCTAGATGAATTCCCTGAGGGGTGTACTTTGCAAAATGGGGTGACTTGTGGGGGGGTTCCACTGTATTGGTGCTTTGGGAGTCTTGCTAATGCAACATAGCACCCACCATTCATTCCACCAAAATCTTTGCTGCAAAATCCAAAAATCACTCCTTCCCTTCTGAGTCCTGCCATGCACCCAACTGGTATTTTTTGGTCACATGTGAGGCATTGCCGTACTCGGGAGAAATTGGGGCACAGATTTTGGGGTGCTTTGTCTCCTTCATTCCTTGTGAAAATGAAAAATTTTGAGCCAGAACTGCATGTTTGTGTAAAAAAATGTAATTTTCCATTTTCACATCCCAGTTGTACCAAAATTGGTGAAACCCCTGGGGGTTTGAAATGTACACTATACCCCTAGATGAATTCCCTGAGGGGTGTACTTTGCAAAATGGGGTGACTTGTGGGGGGGTTCCACTGTATTGGTGCTTTGGGAGTCTTGCTAATGCAACATAGCACCCACCATTCATTCCACCAAAATCTTTGCTGCAAAATCCAAAAATCACTCCTTCCCTTCTAAGTCCTGCCATGCACCCAACTGGTATTTTTTGGTCACATGTGAGGCATTGCCGTACTCGGGAGAAATTGGGGCACAGATTTTGGGGTGCTTTGTCTCCTTCATTCCTTGTGAAAATGAAAAATTTTGAGCCAGAACTGCATGTTTGTGTAAAAAAATGTAATTTTCCATTTTCACATCCCAGTTGTACCAAAATTGGTGAAACCCCTGGGGGTTTGAAATGTACACTATACCCCTAGATGAATTCCCTGAGGGGTGTACTTTGCAAAATGGGGTGACTTGTGGGGGGGTTCCACTGTATTGGTGCTTTGGGAGTCTTGCTAATGCAACATAGCACCCACCATTCATTCCACCAAAATCTTTGCTGCAAAATCCCTAAATCACTCCTTCCCTTCTAAGTCCTGCCATGCACCCAACTGGTATTTTTTGGTCACATGTGAGGCATTGCCGTACTCGGGAGAAATTGGGGCACAGATTTTGGGGTGCTTTGTCTCCTTCATTCCTTGTGAAAATGAAAAATTTTGAGCCAGAACTGCATGTTTGTGTAAAAAAATGTAATTTTCCATTTTCACATCCCAGTTGTACCAAAATTGGTGAAACCCCTGGGGGTTTGAAATGTACACTATACCCCTAGATGAATTCCCTGAGGGGTGTACTTTGCAAAATGGGGTGACTTGTGGGGGGGTTCCACTGTATTGGTGCTTTGGGAGTCTTGCTAATGCAACATAGCACCCACCATTCATTCCACCAAAATCTTTGCTGCAAAATCCAAAAATCACTCCTTCCCTTCTAAGTCCTGCCATGCACCCAACTGGTATTTTTTGGTCACATGTGAGGCATTGCCGTACTCGGGAGAAATTGGGGCACAGATTTTGGGGTGCTTTGTCTCCTTCATTCCTTGTGAAAATGAAAAATTTTGAGCCAGAACTGCATGTTTGTGTAAAAAAATGTAATTTTCCATTTTCACATCCCAGTTGTACCAAAATTGGTGAAACCCCTGGGGGTTTGAAATGTACACTATACCCCTAGATGAATTCCCTGAGGGGTGTAGATTGCAAAATGGGGTGACTTGTGGGGGAGGTTCCTAACTTTTAGCACTTATGGTGCCTAGAAACCTACATGGTGCCTAAAAAAAAATCTCATAAAAAGGAGGCTCCAAAATCAAGTAGGTGCTCCTTCTATTATGAAGCCTGTGGTTTGGTCAACGTGCACACTAGGGCCACATATAGGATATTTTTGAAAACAAAAGAATTGGGGGAATCAATTTTTAGTCACATTTCTCTAGTAAAATCTACTGTATTCGTTAGAAAAATGTATTAAAATTGAAACTCTGCAAAAAAAAAGAAATTTTGAAATTTCACCTACACTTTGTTTTAATTCCTGTGAAACA
Organism: Crinia signifera; assembly: GCF_055691185.1. Lineage (NCBI taxonomy): Eukaryota > Metazoa > Chordata > Amphibia > Anura > Myobatrachidae > Crinia > Crinia signifera. The sequence continues at coordinate 69,097,427 of NC_139227.1, forward strand.
CCTAAAGGGTTAACAAACTTCCAAAATGCTGTTTTGAATACTGTGAGGGGTGCAGTTTTTGAAATGGCATCATTTATGGGGGTGTCTCACATACAAGTCCCTCAAAGTCACATCAGAACTGAACTGGTCCCTAAAAAAATCAGTGTTTGAAATTTTCATGAAAATTTGAGAATTTGCTATTCATATTGTAAGCCTCCTAGTGTCCAAAAAAATTAAAAGGAAGTTGAAATAATGATGGAAACATAAAGTAGACATATGGTCTATGTTAGTTATTAACTATTTTGAGTGGTATGATTATTTGTCTCACAAGCAGAAAATTTAACATTTTGCAAATTGCTAAATTTTCCATTTTTTCACGATATTTTGGTATTTTTCACAAAAAAACACAGACTGTATCGACGAAAATTTACCACTAACTTGAAGTACAATGTGTCACGAGAAAACAATCTCAAAATCACTGGGATAAGTAAAAGCAAAAAAAAGTTATCCCCACTTAAGTGAGACATGTCAGATTTGAAAAAAAGGGCTCTGTCATGAAGGCACAAACTGGCTCTGTCATGAAGGGGTTAATATCCATATTAATTAATTAAGTACTGCTATCTAAATGATAGCAGGCCGAATATATGAACAGTCACCATCATTACTAGTGTAAAGGTAATGAGGCTTTTCTGTGAACTGTTGTATCACTGCCTTTTGGCCCTTATTCAAACCTGATCGCAGTAAAAATTTGTTCTCAAAATAGGCAAAACAATGCTACACTGCAGGGGGGCAGATGTAACCTATTTTTTTAATGATTTTTTACCTTACTTTGATCAATTGGGTAATTTGTGTAGCACTTTGCACTTCCTGTATATACAGTAGGTATAAAAACCCTTACCAGACATTGGGCAAGTATTCCTTTGAAAAAATTGTCCTCTTTAGACAACGAAACGCATCAGGATACAGCCGTTTTATTCTCTTTCTGGACTCTATAGCAATTTGACTACAAACCCCGCTGGGACTATCAACCCCACCAATTGTCCGGGCCCATCCTCCTCCACTGGAACCAAGCAATCAGGACACCACCACCTGCTTAATCTTTGGGTTTCTTCTTCAACTGCCTGTTAAGCCTATCCCATTTAAGGACGACAAAAGGTACCATCACACAGTGCTAAGAACCATGAAAGGTTTATGGATACCCACCAATACAAGTTCCAGTAACAATATAAACAAGGAGGACATAAGCAGCTTTGGGACCGATAAGACACAAGTGGGAGATTCTAAGTATATCATTCCGTCCAGTATTTTAAATTTACCAATATTTGAATTGTTGGTCACCAATGATTTATTCATTATTATTTTAGACTGAATAATAAATATGTTATAATTTTGTGATACCCAATTGATCATTTTTATTATAATTCTTTTTATAATTTTTTTATTTTTCAAATATATTCTTTAGCGCTCCACTTATATTTTTTTGGGTCTCAGCAGACTCATGGTGGACAACATGGAATCTGCAAACCCGGCCTCCCAAAAATGGCAGCCTTCAGGAGACAGATGCTAGAGGTTCTTATAGATCCCTAGTGTCTGGGGAAGGCAGCGCGCCCAGTTCTACAAAGGAAAGCTGGTGCGCTTTGAGCATGAAACCCCCCTGGCAATGAGGTAAGGACAATTATAATTAATGTATGAGGTGGGGGCACTTTTGTATTGGCCTTGGGGAGTTGGAACCCTTAATCAGTCCCTGTTAGCTGGTGACAGGAATGGTTTTAGAGTTTAAAAAAGATCCCCCAAGCAACTGATCATATTCTTTTTTTAAATTCAATAATTTTTATTGATTTTGCATATAGAAATTAAACAAGACAACACACAAAAAGACACATCAGTATACAGGTGGTACGCGTCCAAATACAAGCGTAGTACAGTGCATATTCTACTTAATAACAAGAATGATGACTTTCTCCAGCACTAGACATACTTTTGTTTTCTCTGTATTTAGTTACATGAAAAGTGAGGATTTTGTCACCTCTTCATTTCTCTTGTCCCATTCTTGCAGCCCCCATTGGATACAATAAGTGAATCTTCTTTCATCTTTTTTGAGATGGCATTACGTGACTTCTTTCCTGCATAAGCGGAGAAAAGGGAGAGGTATTCTCTTGCCTAAAGGTCAATACGCACTGGGTGACTATGGCCAGCGTGTATGGACAGCGATGATGTCAATCACCACTGCGGGGAAAGAAGCTCAGTGCATACACACTGAGCGGCGCTGACGGAGGGGGGAGGACGGCGTTGCATAGCGCAGAGCTATGCAAAGCCGTCCTCAATGCCGCTCATCTGCTGGTATTCCCAGCAGATAAACGACTTTCCCGGCGATGATGCGGGAGCACGCAGCAGCCCTCACCGCTCATCGCCGGGCCATACACACTGGGCGGCTTTGAGCTGAAAGCCACTCAAACAGGCTGTTTTCAGCGGCTTTCAGCTCAAAGTCGCCCAGTGTGTATGGGCCTTTAGCCAGCTCCATGTTCCCTGCTCCGCTGTCTACTTCCAAATGCCTAGCCCTGAAAGGATCCTGTCCCTGCGAACTGCTGAGATACGTGCTGGGGGGACTGTGCATGCGCTGTTAGTGCTGACCCCACTACTGCTGGCAGTGCGGTGTGTAGCCCCATAGGCTACAATGTGCTACCACTATCTCAGAATGGCAGTAGCTGTGGAAGCCGATGCGATGCTGCCCAATATTAGTACATTGGGGAGCATGAAAGCCCCATAAAAAACTATGGGGAAAGTGGCTGCGAGCGGGGCAGGAGGGATTGCAGCAATTTTTGGAGATACATTTGGGGGATAATGAATGTTTGCGGCTAGCTCTCAAAAACAATTGTTATAGGGGCATTAGCTGCAAACATTCAATGGTAAATGGGCTCCATAGTATTTTGCAAATGCAAAAGATGTTTGAAATCACCAGCCACGATGACAGCCCTTCACCACAAGGGCTGTCCTGGTACTGAAAAAATATAAATACAAATATAAGTTGCAAAGGAAAAAAAAAAAATTGTACTGTTTTGCTATTTGTTCTTAAAGGGATGCAAAGACGAGGTCGACACATGAAAAAGGTCTACATGCATTAGTCCGACATTGTCAAAAGGTCAACATGATGAAATAGGTTGACATGAGTTTTTCACGATTTTTGTCTCTTCTTCAGAAAAAGGACATGTTCGTTCTTTATCTTTACCATTCCAGTGGACAAGGAGGGGGAATATAAAAGTGTTCCTAAAGAAAGGCGAGCGCAGCGAGTGTTTATGTGGGATGCAATTATAATCCCGGCGGTCGGAATTCCGCCGTTCAAAATCCCGACGCCAAAATCACAACACTTTCTCCCTCTGTGGATGTCCACGACACCCATAGAGGGAGAATAAATTAGTGTGCCGAGCATAGCGAGGCACCAGGCCCGCAAGGGGGGGATCCACATCCCCCCTTGTCGGGATGTCGGCGGGCGGGATTCTGGCGTCGGGATTTTGAGCGCCGGGATTCCGACCGCTGGGATTTTGTATCAAACCCGTTTATGCCAACCTATTTCAACATAGACACCAAAAAAGTGAAAACCCCATGTCGATTTTTTCCATATCGACCAACCAGTGGCGGTTTTACCTATAGTGCACACAGACGTATTGCATAACATAAGTCCTGCGCCTGTGTTACCCACCCTATTGCACGGCGGTATGTACAGTATGTACTAGCCCGATGGTGTACAGTACAGCGTATTGCGCAACACAACTCCTGCACCCGTATTAGCCACACATATTACATCCAACATTTACTAATGCACACGCAAGTTGTCACAACCCTCCATAGCATACACCAGTGGTAATAACACAAGTTGTGAGGGTGAAGAACAGTCAAAGCCTCTGTAACACAGACATTGCGACACACCCAATGCTGCACCACACACACACACAGGCTGAGTGTACATCACGTTACACAGGCAGCAGCCGCTGACACACACATGGTAACACCCTGCAGACAGTGCGCACAGCCGCCGCCGTACAGGAAGTTCCCCATCTGATTGTTGGGCCATTTTCCTCATACCATACACTGGAGTCAGGGACCCGGTGCGGACCGGAACAGGAGCAGCCACCGTACTCCGGGGACGGCGATACAGGACATGGGTGATCCTGACAGCACAGACCTCCACGCCAGCAACCCGATAAACGGTAACGCTGCCACAGCAAGCTCCCCAATATAGGAGTCAGCGTCGCTGGGGATATTGTGTCACACACTGCAACAATCTGTCCACAACGGGCTGCAGCAGCGCACTGTAACCACTGACTGCGGACCCCATGTTGTGCTGCTGAGCGCCCCTATGTATTTGTTTTTCTGTCACACTGCTGTCACTGATTGCGTAATGGGTGATGAGTTCATCAGTCTGACTGCTGCCTGTGTGTGACATGTGTGCCTCTGACCGTGACCACTGGGTGCTAGATGTGTGCCCGTGACCACTGGGTGCTAGATGTGTGCCCCTGACCGCTGTGTGCTAGATGCGTGCCTCGTTGTACTAGAGATGTGTGCCCCTGACCACTGGGTGCTAGAGATGTGTGCCCCTGACCACTGGGTGCTAGAGATGTGTGCCCCTGACCACTGGGTGCTAGAGATGTGTGCCCCTGACCACTGGGTGCTAGAGATGTGTGCCCCTGACCACTGATTGCTAGAGATGTGTGCCCCTGACCACTGATTGCTAGAGATGTGTGCCCCTGACCACTGATTGCCAGAGATGTGTGCCCCTGACCACTGATTGCTAGAGATGTGTGCCCCTGACCACTGATTGCTAGAGATGTGTGCCCCTGACCACTGATTGCTAGAGATGTGTGCCCCTGACCACTGATTGCTAGAGATGTGTGCCCCTGACCACTGATTGCTAGAGATGTGTGCCCCTGACCACTGGGTGCTAGATGTGTGCCTCTGGGTGCTAGAGATGTGTGCCCCTGAGCACTGATTGCTAGAGATGTGTGCCCCTGAGCACTGATTGCTAGAGATGTGTGCCCCTGAGCACTGATTGCTAGAGATGTGTGCCCCTGAGCACTGATTGCTAGAGATGTGTGCCCCTGACCACTGGGTGCTAGATGTGTGCCTCTGGGTGCTAGGGCAGGCGACAGGGGGGGTCATGGGGAACAAGTGTGATGGGCCCCAGAGCCTCCATGCCCCAACACGGCCACAGCCTGTTTTAGCTGGCCTGTCAGTGATCCTCACAGCCCGGCCGTCTACTGTGCACCATCTGTGTGTGTGTGAGTCTGACTGACTTACTGTGTGCCACTGCTGTCTACTGTGTGTGCGCCCTGCTGCTCGGCACTCAGCCATATACTCTGTGTGTGCATATGGCCTGGGGCACAGGCCCACAGACGTACCCGCTGCTGTGCCAGCAGCGGGTGGCTTCAGTCTCTGGCTCCTTTACTTGCCATTATTTTGTAAAAGTGACAGGCCAGCAGGAAGCAGCAGCCAGGAGCCAGGCCAGCAGGACTGAGAATGAGAGAAGTCCACACCTGAAAACAGGATATGGAGCAGCGAAAGGTTGAATGAGGCTCATCCAGAAGAGGGTTGTGTGGATTTGGAATTAGGTGGGGGGCCCCAGGAAATATCATTGTACAGGGCCCCAAGATTTCTGTTGCCGGCCCTGCCCGTGACCAGTGAGAATAATGTGCTATATGTGTGCCCCTGACCACCATGTAGGTTGTGTTATATGTGTAAGCACTGTGCGTGACACGTGTGTTCTCTGGGTGTCACCTGGCCACTATGTATATCATGTTATATGTATGTGCCACTAACCACTGTACGTGACATGTGCCACTGACTGCTGTGCGTGATGTCCCTCTCAGCATTATAGATAATGTCTGGGACAGTCACCATTTCCCCAGATGTATCCCTTGAATTGTACAGCGTAACTAACACATTTGGATAAACTCCACAGTGTCACTTGTGTTTGTGCTTATTAAGTACTTCTCCTCTGTTCTGAATGAAAGGATGAAGGTTCTGTATATACTGTATTATTATGCCAATATTGGGGGTTGAATGCTCATTAATGGCAACTATTGGGACATATTTAGGTGCAGGTAATCCATGGGAGAATACCCCTGATAATTCTGTTTAAATGTTAGCCACCATGGGCCTAATTCAAACCTGATCCCAGGACAAATTTGTTCTCAAAATGGTCAAAACCATGTGCACTAAACTGGGGAAAATGTAATATTTGCAGAGAGCGCTAAGCTGGGTACACACCTAAACATTTGTCTGACCAATCTGACGGGAACAAAAATCTGGGAAAATATGACCATCAACCATTTTCTCCCAAACATTGGAAAATAGACAAAAACGTTTGTTTAGATAAACTTGTTATGGGTTTAACCAATTTGTATCAATGAATGACCATTGTGTATTCCAGTGTTTGGGAAAAAATGTTCGATTCTCATATGCTCCAGCACATATGTTATACTTGCCCCATCCGCAGTACAACATGGTTTTGTCCAGTTGCTGTAAAAGCAGCCGTATGATCAGGTTTGAATTAGGCCCTATGAAATTGAGTTACCATTAGGGTGGCCAATCCTGGGATTGGGATCAACGAGGTTCCCAGTATTTGAATCCCGAGATTGGACCTTCCAATCCAAGGATTTGGATCTGCTCTGTGATGTTCGGGGGGACTCAGGAACACTCAGGAGTTCAGGCTTCCGAGCCACCCCTGAACATCCCCAAGACTGCCGTCTGGTCACTGCTGTGAATGGCAGGGGGGGCAGTGGCAGAGGAAACCCGGCAATCAGGGGTGGGCAGTCAGAACTGGCTGGCGGTGAGCAACAGGGAGGGGATGCCACTAAGTGCTGTGTTGGGTATTTCTGCAGCCTGACAAACCTGCCCCAGCAAAACCTACCACTCAACGGGTTAAAGGTGCTCACACACAGTACGATTCTTGTATGTGATTTGGACCTTTTTTTTAGTTCAAATCACACTGTGTTTATTTTGCCTTGCAATGCGTTGCACGCTCCCATGTAGTCCATATCGCAAAGGCAAAACAGTACATGGAGGCAAGTATTTTTGTTCTACGTCACATTGGGCCTTTTTCTAGTTCACTCTTTCTGACAAAATCCTTCTTAGATGGACAAAACCATGTGCACTGCAGGGGGGGCAGATGTAAAATGTGCAGAGAGAATTAGATTTGGGTGAGTTATTTTGTTTCTGTGCAGGGTAACTACTGGCTGCTTTATTTTTACACTGCATTATAGATCTCACTTTGAAGTAAAACCCCACCCAAATCTAATTCTCTATGCACAAGTAACATCTGCCCCACCTGCAGTGCACATGGTTTTGTCCATCTAAGAAGGATTTTCTCAGAAAGAGTGAAGTAGAATAAGGCCCATTGTGTCTAGTTCAAGTAGGACCCTGTGTAGGGAATCGCATGCGAAATGTAAATATTTAAATTACTTATTGTTTTGTAGTCCAAATCTTATGTATTCCGAATCTTTGTAGTTCAAATAGCACAGTGTATAAAGTTAAAATTGCATAGCACACATTGTATAGCCCAAATCGCACCTAGCACACATCTTACCATGTGTGGGCACCAAAAATCAATCCTGGATTCCAGTATTGAGTGTTTTTTATTCCTGATTTCCAGGATTAAAAAAATTGCCTTGGGATTGGCATCCCCAAAGCCCCTTTACACTATGCAATTTTGGCCCATTTACACCCGATTCCGATGGATCGGGTCAAGAAATCGTCTAAAACCTGCTGCCTGTCCGACTTCTGACTCTGATCCCCTCCCGGCAGTGGAGAAAAGGGGTTGCATGCGATCCAGCTACACGAGACCTCAAGGGGCATCAAATTACCATACACTGCTGCGAGACAGATTTGAAAAGTTAACAAAATTAATACTTTTCATACTCCAGTATACTCTGCTGTAGAAATGATTACAATACAAAAAAGATATTTAGGTACTTATATGCTAGTTGGGCGCCCACTTTTGTTTAGTACGCGCATACCCCCACTATACATGTCAGCATGGAGTTGATTTTATATAGTGTGGTGAGTGCAGCGAGCCACCGAGCCCAAAGCATGGCGAGTGTGGCGAGCCCCACGGAAAACTGAGCAAATAGCTTAGTGGGCGCCCAACTAACATATAAGTACCAATATTTATAAACTAGTAAGCCCACATGAAGCAAAAGCTTTGAAAGCTAGTAGATGTAGTTTCACTTGCTGCCATTAGATGAGGTGAACGGTGTAGGAATTACAACGGTATATGTGCCTCCCACTTTTTAAGAGTCCAAAAGTAATGGGACAATCGACTCAAAAGCTGTTTTCTGGACAGGTGTGGGTTATTCCTTTGTTTATTTATTCATTAATTAAGCAGGTCAAAGGTCAGCAGTTGATTCCAGGTGTGAAAATTGCATTTCAAAACAAACCCATCAGAGAGATAGCAAAAACATTAGGTGTGGCCAAATTCAACTGTTTGGAACATTCTTAAAAAGAGAGAACGCACCGTAGAGCTCAGCAACACCAAAAGACCCAGAAGACAATGGAATCAACTATGGTGAATGACAGAATAATTATTTCCCTGGTGAAGAAAAATCCCTTCATGACATTTGGCCAGATGAAGAACACTCTCCAGGAGGTAGGTGTATATGTGTCAAATCCCACAATCAAGAGAAGACTTCACAAGGCTGAATATAGAGGGTTCACCACAAGATGTAAACCATTGGTGAGCCTCAAAAACAGGAAGACCAGATTAGAGTTTGCCAAACAACATCTAAAAAAGCCTTTACAGTTCTGGAACAACATCCTATGGATAATGTGACTGCTGACAAAAGCAGCAGGATGAATTCTGAAGTGTTTCGGGCAATATTATCTGCTCATATTCAGTCAAATGCTTCAGAACTCATTGGATGGTGCTTCACGGACAATTACCCGAAGTATACTGCAAAAACAACCAAAGATTTTCCTTTTTAAGGCAAATAAGTGGAATGTTATGCAATGGCCAGGGGAGTCACCTGACCTGAATCCGATTGAGCATGCATTTCCCTGAAGGCAAAACTGAAGGAAAAATGACCCAAGAACAAGCAGGAACTGAAGACATTTGCAGTAGAGGCCTGGCCAGGGATAAAACGCAGCATCTAGTTCAGGCTGTAATTGACTGCAAAGGATTTGCAATAATGTGAAAATTTGATTTAGAATTTAGTTTCTCCCATTACTTTTGGAACCTTAAAAAGTAGGTAGCACATATAGCAACCATTGTAATTCCTACACCGTTCACCTGATTTGGATGTAAATACCGTCAAATTAAAGCTGAACATCTGCAGTTAAAGCACACCTTGTTTGTTTCACTTCAAATCCATTGTGGTGGTGTATAGAGCCCAAAATATGAGAATTGAGTCAATGTCCCAATATTTATGGACCTGACTGTATATAGATGATTAGAATGCCAATAGTAATGAGAATGCCAACTGCTGGCATCCCGATCATAACTATGCCAGGGCAGGTTAGCATAAGCCATTGGCTGGGTGGGGTGGGGGGTATGATTGGGGTTAGGCTGTAGGAATGGATGGTTAGGAGAGTGCAGCACAGGGAAGAATACTTAGCCGATCCCCCTTGGGATTTCCTGCATCGGGATGCCAGTGCAATAAACAGCATCCCATTCTAGTGTTCATTCTAGCACCTGCCATATTTGAAAACCCATGCAGTTCCTCTTGCCTGTCTGGAGTGTCACTGTCTGCTGTGGTGTTTCTAGCAGCGGTCTGGTTTGTATATCAGTGCTGATATACAGACCACACTGTGCTAGAAGCACTACAGCAGACAGCGACACCCCAGGCAGGGAAGAGGAACTGCATGGGTTTTCAAATATGGCGGGTGCTAGAATGAACACCACATTCATATGTGGTGCTTCATTGAACTTGACATATTTGACACTGCTCAGCAACTGAATAGAAAATCAGAACTTTATCTGAAATATCTTCAGTACGTTACGCTCCAACAAGTAATGCAAAATTTGGATAAACATAAATTAGCTTTAATTACCAGCTCTGGCACATGACCTAGTTGTAAAATAAATAAACTAAATCCCCTTACTTGTTCTCCCCTCTGTATTATACAGGCAGCTCTACCACTTACACCTAATCTTCTACACATTTCCCTTAAGCACAGTAGTACGAAGCCCCAGAATTCCACGTTCTGCCTGTTATGCCCTCCGGTTCCTCTTGCCAAAAAATACCCCACATGCCCTTATGTCCGACTTGCACTTCAATGCTCCTCATATGTCAGTCATATGCCCCACCCCTTATTGGGATACCAGTAACTACAAACCACTAATAAAAGCCTAATAACCACTAATTAATGAAAAGAAACTACATCATATTACACATGGATACCACCTTGACCCAAAAAGTGAATGTGATTTTTTATACAAAGCCTGTAAAATGACAGTTGAAGATGACTGGTTAGTACTTTATCTCTCTCCATGCTTTTATTAGCCCCCCCCCCCTCTCGTTAATCAGGTTTTCCCCTCAAAGAAAAGTGCGAGATAATGTGCTGCCATGGTGTTACTTGCACGTCCACATGGTACCAGTCCCATTCCCTCATGTCCTCAGCTGGCCACTGAAGCATACAGGTCTCGCACATAACAGGACATTCTCAAGGAATGAATCATGTGTATGTCTCCAACTGGTTCCATGTTGGAGCCTGCTAATTTTCTGTGCTGCCTTCAACAGGTCACACCCCAGTTCTACAGTGAGCTATAGATGGGTGTGGTCATACATACATTTTTAATACTGTTCAGTGTTTTTTGACTTGGGTATAAATGGTTGCAAATTAAGGGCACCTAATTTTATTGGTAGCGGCATTTGGCCTTCTTCTAGGTTCACCATTACTCCCTGGGTGTGCCCAGCACTACCAGAGATTCTGGGCTGCCCCAGGCTAGCAGGAATGCTAGAAAAGTGTGAATACTGTAAGCATTATGTACCAAGCATAGTGGTTGCACTGTGAGTGCAGGGTACATACTGTGTGCCCAGTGATAGGGCTGCAATATACACATGCCCAGTTAAGAAGCTGCACGTTATACGCGCTATAGATGTCCCGGTACTTGTTTCCTAGCAGGGCGCCCAGTACGCTGTAAGTGTACAGGGCTATTCTCCGTAGCAAAATCGCATTGCATCTCATGGGCCATTATAGTGCCATGCGATGCGATTTTTTTAAATGTCATTTATTCACTGCTCTGTTGGCCCTAGGGGATTGCATTGCACCTCCCGAAAAATTGCATGAGATTTTATAGGGTGCGATGCCATGCCATTAGCTATACACTTGTATGACATACAATGACATTCACTGACCCCCCCACTATCCACGCCACCCCGAGGCGTCCCAACCTTTTCATACCCCCAACCGCAGCGAGCCACCGAGCCTGAAGCGTGGCGAGCGGACGCAGATTAATTTACATGTATTCCGTGTCCCCTCACCACGCTTAGGGCTCGGTGGTTTACTGCGCTCGTCACACTATATAAAAGCAACTCGACGCCGACGTGAACAGTGGGGGTATGAAAAGGTCGGGAGGACGCGTTCCGCCACCCCTCGCGGGACTCACTGCGCTTACCACGCTTCGGGGTAGTGTGGATAATGGGGGGTCAGTGAAACCTCATTGTATGTCATACAAGTGTATAGCGCATGGCATGGCACCCTATAAAATCTCATGCAATTTTTCGGGAGGTGTAATGCAATGCAATCCTCTAAGGCAGTGGTTCCCAACCTGGGGTAATAGTACCCCTGGGGGTACTCTGCAGACCAGTTGGGGGTACTTGAAAATAATATTGGTAATGGCGGAAGAAGTCTCCAGGATAAGTCTCCCACTGCCATGGAGACGAATCACGTTACATCACTTCCGGTTCTGTCTGCATCGTCATTAGCGTCTTCTCATGTGTTTACCTGATCAGCAATCCACTGAGAGCTACCTGCGCTGCCACAGGTGGAGGAAGCAGTGGCATTAATCTTACAGGTGTTAGCAGGAACCCTGGAGACAGTACACAGCCAGCGGCCAGACACAGAGGGACTCAATTCCTGACCACACACTACTCCTTTAATATAAGGACACACATACCGCTCACTTCCACTCCATTTGTAAGTACTGTGGATAGTTCAAATTGAGAGGAGGGGGTACTTATAAATGAAAAGCTTAATCAAGGGGTATGAGAGAGGAAAAATTTTGGGAACCACTGCTCTAAGGCCAACAGAGCAGTAAATAAATTACATTAAAAAATCGCATTGCATTGCATCGCACTATAATGGCCCATAAAATTTTGCTACGGTAGCGTACAAAAGAAAACTGGGCGCCCTGCTAGGAAACAAGTACCCAGTGGTATGTGGCACATGGGTATTTGGGGAAACCTGGTGGTGTCTGGTACATGATGCAGATGTCTGCTGCTGTTTAGCACATGGGAATTTGGGAATGCCTGGTGCAGCCTGTCACTCAGTGTTGAAGCGCAGTGTTATGGAATTTGAGCACTAGAGTGCTCATACACCACTGCACATGCACACGTTGTTGGAAAAATGGCCACCATGCCATTTTTTTCCTCGATTTCAGCAGTACTTCTGCTGCCCCTGTAAATATTACAAAAATGGGCGCGGTGTGGGCCTCGCTGGGCTCAGGGACCTGCGGACACAATTTATTGATTACGTTATTTATATAGCGCACACATATTCTGCAGCACTTTACAGAGAATAGTTGAACATTCACATCAGGCCCTGCCCCAGTGGAGCTTACAATCTATATTCCTTTCCACATGTACACGCACACACAGACATTCTAGGGTTAATTTTGTTAAGAGCCAATTAACCTACCAGTATATTTTTGGGATTGTGGGAGGAAACGGGAGTACCCGTAGGAAACCTACACAAGTAAGGGGAGAATAAACAAACTCCGCACAGTTAGGGCTATGGTGGGAATTGACCCATGAACTCAGCGCTGCGAGGCAGTAATGCTAACCATTACACCATCCTGTATGAGCCATGTGCACTGCAGGTGGGGCAGATTTAACATGTGCAGAGAGAGTTAGATTTGGGTGAGTTATTTTGTTTCTGTGCAGGGTAAATACTGGCTGCATTATTTTTACACTGCAATTTAGATTTCAATTTCAACACACCCCACCCAAATCTAACTCTCTCTGCACATGTTACATATGCCCCACCTGCAGTGCGCATGGGTTTGCCCATTTTCCAAACAAATTTGTACTGCAATCAGATCTGAATAAGGGCCCTTTGGCTTTGGGTTGTCATAACAGTGGCAATATATAATAGTATCATAGCTATAAAAGAAGATGTCTACTAGTAAACCCGCTTGAAGCAAATCCTTTGAAAGCTAGTTAGGCAGTTGAAAGGTGTGTTAAGAATCAATTCATAATATATAGTAGAAAAGGACTGCATGGTAAAAAGCTTGGCCCGATTTGACCCAATTCCAGGGTAATGGGCAGAGGAATCGGATGAAATTGGACCAACTCTTATTTGGAGATCGGACATGCTGCGCATAAGATCATATGTGCAGCTGCCAGCGGCACATCACGGGGGCTTTTTTTAGATCATTCCCCTGTGCCCATAGGCCCACATTATAAAAATAACTTGGCAATAGACCCTCCATTGGCAGTGGACCCCCCACAGTGGTCTTAAATCCTAACCGTGCCCCACCCCATACCCATAGTAGTAAAATGTAATAAATCCCCCCTTTCCCACATACAGAGAAGTTCTCCCATTGGAGTTCAGTATCTTTTCTTGGGACAGCAGGATTTATTTTCAGACCTCCTTGTAAATTTTTGTCTCAGATTCTCAGCACTGGAATCCCCTTTAGATTATTATCTAGAGTCATATACACAGTGGTCAGCTTCCTGGTGCCAAAGGGTCATACTTTCTTGTATAGTCTGTTACCCAAGAGATATTGGTCATTGTATGGTTGGTTCATTCCAAGTCATCAAGAGGTTTCTGTCATGACTTTGATTTTTTTGATCTTTATGTGTCAGGCCATTATTGAAGACCATTTCCTTGCACTCTTTTATATCTTAGAGATTCAATTACAGTATCTTATTCTCTGAGGTCTTGTTGGTGCTATATATTTAACTTTCAAGGGCCCTATTTCCAGTTTTATGTTGTCCCCAACCCCATGGCTTTGGACTAGTATTTGGTTCCTAATTCTTCACCAAAATCCCCCTCTCCATGGCATTGCTGTTGAAATACCAGCAGGATGCGGTTATTGCATACCTAGATGACATTGAGATGGAGACCAACATTAAAGATCTTGAGAGTTTACGTCTTGAGACCCATAGTTGCATTGGAAGAGGCTCGAGTAGTGTTTTACCCACATAAAACTCTGTTGTGTCTTGCCACGGACAATCTTATTCCCTCAAATTGGTAATCTTTCCTCCTATTTTCTAACTATTCTGCACAATGATGTTCCTTGCACTGCACTTTCTGTATCTCTCTTTGTCCTGCAAGCACTGTCCTACTATCTCAAATGGTGGTTGACTATGTTTTGGTGAATGGATCAGTACCATCTGTTTTACCTTTCTTTGTCCTCATTTGGCACCAAGGTCCATTACTGGGTCTCCAATTTCCTCTACTATGCCCAGGAAAGCGGTCTCCTCCGGCGAAAACTCTTACAATACGCATGCGGAAGCTTAGTATGTTTGACTTACCTTTGCATACCTGGACACCTCTCCTTTAAAGTCCGGTCATCATCGTAAAAATGACCAATGCAACTGTGGTTGTTTATTTTAACCATCAGAGGTACAACCTATTGCACTGCCTGGTCTCATGCCTGCTTCTCACAGAAGTGCTGATGGTCTCATTCCAGTTTCACCGAGCAGCAATGTTGATGTCTATAATTCTGTGGAAGGTCAGTCTGGAAGGGTGTCAGTCACTCTACTTTGCCCCGATTAGCATAGGTGGTCCAGATATCGTATACTAGAAAACAAACTTGAACTGTCAGTGTTACATTTCTAATTGTTGTCTCATTCATACCTATTTTCTTTTTGCAGCCCTGCAATCAATTAGCCCACACCCCGCCTGAGTGGGATCCCGCCCATGTGCATGGCTGCAGTGCAAAGAGGGGAAATTCTTTTTTGTAATCACTCGCCATTAAAATAATTCTCCAGCATGGCGTCTTAATCGGTGCTGCGTTGGCCGTTGGATGATTGAGGCCACTGATGATGTCAGCGGCCCTCCCTCCCAACAGCTGGGCCCTCACTGTGATCAGGGCTTAATCAGCCCCACAGGCACTACCCGCTCAGCACAGCCTGCAAAGCAGGTAGGCGCCGGCCCTTAGAGGCGCTTCCTCCCCTCCTTCAATACTGTAGCTCCAGGCTGCCAGCTGCCACAGCCTGCGTGTCAAAGTATGACATGCAGCGGCACCGGCAGCAGGCTTAGCCCACCTGAGAAGTAGCCGGACGGAAGCTCCCCACAGCAGGGCCGCATGTCCCAAGTCCTGCTGAGTGACTCTGCCCGCCTCCTGTCCGGCGGACCTTGTTGGATCACAGTGCCGGCACTGGGAGACCTTGCGATTCCCTTCCGGAGTGTGAAGCAGGGCAGGTGAGGTGACATAATGACGCTCTCGCCGCACACACATGCCTTCAGGAGGAAGTGCCGGCAGGCGGTTTTTAATGAAGGATAACTCCGAGGCGCGGGACACAGTGCGGGAGCCAGTATACATAGTCAGAGAGGCCATGCTTGCAGGCACTGTTGTGTGACAGTGTGTATAACAAAGGTACATGCCACTGTAAATAACATGGTAATTACCCAGGGCCAGAATAGTGGTCCACTATACTAGTTCCTGTGGCCTTCCCCCTACGTGAGAGGCACCATCTGTATCAATACAGACTTGGCAGCTGGCACAACTCTAGGCATTATATGCAAACAATACAATGGTTGGCATTATGGCTAAGGGGTGCTACTTTGGGCATTATGTGTAACTGTCCCTACTCTGGGCATTATGCATAAGCAGCGCTTCCCTGGCCATTATACATAAGCAGGGCTACTCTGGGCATTATGCGTAAGCGACTTTACTGTGGGCATTATGCATAATTGTCGCTACTCTGGGCACTACGTGTAAGTGCCACTGCTGTATGCCTTTTACGTAAGCAATGCTATTCTGGGCATTATGCATAATTGTCGCTACTCTGGGCATTATGTGAAAGCTGTGCTACTGTGGACATTATGCATAAACATCGCTATTGTTGGCATTATGCATATGTGGCGCTACAGTGGGTATTATTTGTAATCGCACTATTGTTGGCACTATGTGTATGCAGCACTACTGTGGGTATAATTTGTAAGCGGCATTACTGTTTTTGTTATGTGTGAGTGGCATCACTGTGCATTTTGTGTATGGGGCACTACTCTGGGCATTATGTATAAGTGGCATTATTGTGTGCAATACTTGTAACCTGCATTCCTCTAGTCTCGGCATTCTGTGTAAGCAACTATACTGGGGGCATTATATGTAACCTGCATTACTTTTAGCATTATGTGTATATAATGCCCGAAACTAATGTGTTGTATAGTTTTGGGGCCTCACAGCACTGAGGTCATGGGTTTGAATCCCACCATGGCCCTAACTGTGCGGAGTTTGTATATTCTCCCCGTACTTGCGTGGGTAACCCTAGAATATGTACATGTGGTAGGGAATATAGATTGAAACATAGAATTTGACGGCAGATAAGAACCACTTGGCCCATCTAGTCTGCCCCTTTTTTAAACATGTTACCTCAAACCATATTTGATCCTTATTTTTTTGTAAGGATATCAATATGCCTATCCCAAGCATGTTTACATTGTTCTACTGTATTTGCCTCTACCATCTCTAATGAGAGGCTATTCCACTTATCCACTACCTTTTCCTCAAATTTCCCCTGAATCTTCCTCTCTCTAGTTTCAGTGCATGTCCTTGTGTTCTGTTGCTCCTCTTCCTGTGAAGAATGTCTCCCACCTGTACCTTGTAAAAACCTTTGATATATTTGAAAGTTTCTATCATGTCCCCCCTTTCCATTCTCTGCTCTAAACTATACATATTAAGATATTTTAGTCTTTCCTGGTACCTTTTGTGATGTAGGCCATGTACCATTTTAGTTGCCCTTCTTTGTACAGTCTCTAATGTATTTATATGCTTCTGGAGATATGGCCTCTAGAACTGAACACAGTACTCTAGATGAGGTCGTACCAATGACCTGTACAGTGGCATTATTACTTCTTTCTTTCTACTGCTGATACCTCTCCCTATGCAACCAAGCATCTGACTTGCCTTCTTCATTGCTTTGTTACATTGCCTACCTGCCTTTAAGTCCCCTAAAATAGTGACACCTAGATCCCTCTCTTCTTCAGTAGTTTCCATTATAGCGCCATTTATACTATATTTAGTCTTTGTATTTTTGAGACCCAAGTGCATGATTTTGCAATTTTTTGGCCTCCCTCAAGAAGATTTCCACTCTCTGGGGGGTATTCAATGCTGTGGGCGAGCAGCGACAGCGAGCAGAGAATCCTGCTCGCTGTCACCACTCACCCTGTCAGTATTCAACGCACAACCCCCCCCCCCCCAAACGCCAATTCCCCCTCGTTCCATTTTTTGAGCAAGGGGGAATTGGTGTATGCGGCTCCAGAACCAGCGAGACTCGCGGCTATATACAGCGAGTTTTCTGCATTAGCTGCAGGTCTTGCTGTTTTGGGGGAATTCTTGCCGTCCTGTGGCGGCGAGGATTTCCCCAGAAGATTAAATAGAGCGAGCGGGGGTTAAACAGCGAGGTTTTCTGCAATCCTCACTGTTTAATGCCTTCGCTGGCCGCATTGAATACCTGCCACTGTCTTTACTCTTCTTACTCCACTTTTTTTTTTTTCTCCTTTCACTTATATACCTAAAAAAAAAGTTTACCCCCTTTTACCCACTGACGGCCATTTTCTCCTCAGCATGTGCTTTTGCACATCTGATTACCTTCTTAGCCTCCTTCTGTCTAACAAGATACACCTCTTTGTCTTCATTATTTTGCACCTGCTTATATTACCTAAGCATTCCCTATATTGGGTCATTTGGCTAATATCAGCTGGGGTAGCCTGTGTGGCCAGCATATTAATGTTAATTATAGCCTCCTTAATTGATGGAAGGTTTGTGAGGGTAACATACAATGTCTGTTTTAAGGTAAAAATGATTATTATTATTTTTATTTCACACAACAGTGAATCTGACAGGACATGAAGACAAAGTTGGGATGGAAGACTTTGAGCTCCTAAAGATTTTAGGAACTGGAGGTAAGAACTGACAAACACATCTCTCTCCATTATTACAGTGGCCAACAAGTAAAATGATATTTATTAATAGTACATACAATCCATCTAGAGATTGTATTTCCCATGAGCTAAATGCACCATGTTTATGTATTTTTGTTTCTCTAGTCCCATTCCAATTAATGCCAGTAACCTGTCATTCATTTTAATATACTCTCAAGCTGAGGGAGAAGGTCTGGGTGGGTGGATGTATCTATTTTCTATTCTTTTGTTTGCAAAAGGATGTAATTCAATCTTTGAGGTAGAGGCTACAAGTGAATAATTCTGCTTGTTGTTCATTTGAATATACATTGAGTAAAATGTCAACAGAACACATATAGATGACCAGTGGTGGGAATGCGAGCGGTCAGAATACTGATGGAAGGAATCCTGAGACGGGTCATATAGGTATACATACGCTTCATCCGTCCCCCCCCCTGTAGTGCCTTACCCTGACCTCCATACCCTGCCACCTAAACCTAACACCTCCACTTTTAAGTGCATAACTCTCCCTCCCCCGCAGTCTTAACCCTAAATCCCTCAACTTACGCCTGACCCGCCTCAGCATCCCAGTAGTCAGAATTCTAATTGATGTTGGAATTCTGGTAGTTGGGAAGGGTATGGATCGTTGGGTAGATAGCAAGTAGGTCGACACCACTAGGTCGACATGCAGGAAGGTCAACATGGGTTAGGTAGACAGGGTCATTAGATCGACATGGGGAAGGTCGACGTTGGGTTTTTCACTTTTTTTCCGAATGCCGACACGGACACTGAAACGTAGCACCGCGTCCCCTTGCATGGCTCGCTGCTCTCGCCATGCTTCGGGCACACTATTTCATTCTCCCACCACACCCTAGTGGATAGTAGGACATGAAATACCGCCTGTCGGCACATGTCAGCTAAAAAAAAAAGTGAAAACCCTATGTCGACCTTTTGACTGTCAACCTTATGCATGTCGACCTAACCCATGTTGACCTTCAGTCATATCGACCTTCCTGCATGTTAACCTAATGCTTGCAGACCTAGTGACTGTATTCCGCCAGGATGCCTGCATTGGCATAGGTAATGCCGGCGTCCAATTTCAGCATCACGGTCTTGGCAGGCAAATCTAGTACTTCACATGATATTACAATGTTGTTCTAATCAACAAAGGAAATCAGAGAAGATAATTATATGAACAAATGATATACTGACTTGACCTTTGATTTGTAGTGAGAGTTGTCCCGCACTTCTGTATTCGTCTGGTAATTGTCTCCTATCCCTGCAGCCTATGGGAAAGTTTTCCTTGTACGGAAGGTAACCGGTCCAGATGCAAAGCGTCTTTATGCTATGAAGGTTCTGCGAAAAGCAGCGCTGGTTCTAAAAGCGAAAACTGCAGAGCACACACGGACTGAACGCACGGTGCTAGAACATGTGAGACAGAGTCCCTTCCTTGTGACTCTTCACTATGCCTTCCAGACAGACTCCAAACTTCACCTTATACTAGGTGGGTAAATATAATGCGGTGCTCAATGTCCACATACTGTTCTAGTCTAAGGTAATTGCACATGCGTGTATCCTTGGTTCACACATGCAAAACACAGAAAGGTGTAGGTCTGTATACACATGCCCCCACTTTCAATTGGAACAGGCCGGACCAAACTGTGGCTCCCCATGTTAAAACTGTGATTGGGCATATTGGGGTGGTTAGTTTCACAGATGGAGAAGCACAGGTTGGCCATGCCTGAACTAGACCGTTACAGAAAGATGAAGGTGCTGATTATGTGTCAGGCCGATCACAAGCTGTGAGTTTTCGCATAAAGAACCTACGTTTAATATACACATTTTCATATCTCTGTCATAATCTGAGTCAGACTGATCTGTGTTTTCGTGGTATTTGTGTCAGTGTGGTAACAATGCATGGACAACATGGCAACTACCCTGACTTGTGGGAGTGTCTGTTCCTACGTTGCTCCTTCACCCACCAAGGGGCTGGTGCAACTGCCACTAATAACAATCGGCTAGATGTATTAACCAGCACTAAGTGCATATGCTGTAATTAAGGCTGGTTACCGGGGGGATTGCATTTTTTTTCATGTATGAACAGCGCACCTACAGTAATGTGCGTTAGGGACAACCCGCCGGGTAACGCTCGACACATCTGTCCCGTTCAGTCCCCCAGCTTCGCCAGTCCAGGGCTAGCGTTGTCCTATACCCACTGCAAGGACAACGCTATCCCTGCTGCTGGCTCTGGTCTGCGCTCGAGATCATGCTTAGTGAGCCGGCCGGGCAGGCAGAGACAGCGCGTCAGTCTGAACTGATGCGCTATCTCCAGGAGGAGACCAAGCTGGAGGGGGATTTACGCTCCTCCGCTTTGGCTGACAAGATGTTAATACATCTTGTCGGTGTCCCTTCCTGCGTCGCGTCGTTAATGAGGTAAAGCAGGAACTATTATAGCGGCGCACTAAGCGCCACTATAATACATCTGCCCCAATGACTGCTACAGCACATCAGGCTTCCATGGCTGCCCGCAAATCCAGCTACTTTCAGTTCATCTCAGAGTTAGTCCCAAAGTGTATACAACCAAGGTTTAGCAATAGCCAAAGTTTGCCTTTGATAACTGCTTATTGACCTCATAGTACATTCTTCCTAAGAAGCTGGCCAGATTATATGAAGTCACGTGCATCTGCAACCCTTAAGGTGCCCACAGACGCATCAATTATCGAATGCGTTTTGTACTTTTTAAGCACAAATTGCATCTTATGTACAATTATTGGATGGTGTTTATGTTACTGGGAGTCCGATATTGTATGTCTAAAAAAGTACGTGCTGCACATACTTTTTAGACTACATCTGAAATTTAACATTACAAACATGGGTTCATCACATGCATCCAAGTGCACATCTCATAGCA
Organism: Crinia signifera; assembly: GCF_055691185.1. Taxonomy (NCBI): domain Eukaryota; kingdom Metazoa; phylum Chordata; class Amphibia; order Anura; family Myobatrachidae; genus Crinia; species Crinia signifera. The sequence goes on from NC_139227.1 coordinate 69,118,599, forward strand.
AGCTGGAAGAAAAATTGTATAGAACCATTGTACAGTCAAAAACGCTTAGCACAGTACAATTGTAGCGTCTGTGGGCACCTTTAGTTGTCATTTCCAAATGGACTTTGCAGGACAGACTATTTCCATGTCACCTGTGAGCGGGGTTAACCAGAGATGTGAAGGTGTTTGCATTTAGTTACATTTTATATTGAAAATGCCATGTTTGGATTTACTATCAACGGTTCAGAGAATATATTTTCTTATGACTATTATGCTGTGTACACACGGTGCAATATGATTGCTAGCGATATATTGCTAGCAATATATTGCCAGCAATCATATTGCTCAGTGTCTCCTTTTCATCAGCGATGAAAAGGAGACACTGCTACGGGACGGAGGGGGAGTGCAGCAGCAGCAGACGCTGCTGCTGTCACTTTGAAGGGAGGAAGGAGGGAGCAGCGGCACGGGGCTGGGGAGATCAATGCTGATCTCCCCGGCGCTGACCTCCGTGAAGGGAGGAGGGTGGGAGCAGCGGCACTGGGCTGCGCTGACCTCCCAGCACAGTGATTGCTCCAGCGACCAGCAGGGAGTGCACACGGGGGCGCGCAGCTGGCGATTTATCGCCAGCTGCGCTCCAAATCACTGGCAATATGGTCGCTCAGCGACCATATTCCCAGCGATTTTACCTAATATTGCTCCCGTGTGTACACACCATAACACTCCATTCAATTATACTGATAACCCCCATCTCTGTGCTGTCGCGTGGTGTAAGTATACCAACTTTATACTCCTGTACTTTCAGGTGGATGCATCTAATAATGTAGCTAACATAACACACACTTTGGGGTGATTCAGTAAGGCTCGCTAAGCAGAGTAGATACACTGTTTAGCGAGTCCATTGACGCCGAACGGTGGTCCCCGACCATCGGATGATTTCGATCTCATTCGGAAATAAGTCAGTCTATACTGACCTTTATTTCCCTCAGTGTGTCCACAGAAGAGGGGTGGCGGGCGCTGATGTCATGTGATGTCAGCCACTCGCCCAGCCGGCATCGGCCTGCCTTCGCCTTACCCATAAAATGCTGGGCATTCCGGCCCAATGTTCACCCTGTCCATAGAATTTGACGGCAGATAAGAACCACTTGGCCCATCTAGTTTCCCCCCTGAAGAAACCGCCGTTATCGGTTGCGGAGAAACGCGTCAAGGACTGTCACTTTGTGACCCATATCTATCCAGAGCCCTCACTCATTACATCTTGATATCCCTGCGAACGACTGCATCCTCTACAACGCACAGCCGCCACCTACTCAAAGTGTCTGCAAGCCGTTTAACACTGGAGAAGAAGGTCCTGTCACAAACATCAACAGGTCAGTGAGGCTTGCTCCCCGCTCTACCCACAACAGAGGCTCGCCACATACAGCTAGAGCCTGAGCGGGTCGTAGCGAGCTCACCTATTGAAAACCTTTCTTCTGCGGCAAATAAGTATATTCCACATTCACACACAAAGGAACATTGCGGCCAATATATTGTGCAGTCTGTACCTTATGGTGATTAGACACCTATCCAACTATCAGGGTGTACTGCTATTTTCACCAATCAAAGTATTAAAAGTTTTTTGGGCACTGACAAATATTGCCATACACTTACCTTCTAAAAGGAAATTTGGAGGACTATTTTTTTCAATTAATACACACACCCTGGTGCGCACAGGGTTGTGTGTTTAAGAAAATTTGAAATCCCGTTATATATCCTTATAAATTGAGTGATTTGGAGCCGGATATTATTAATTATACCTTGGTCATTTATTGTGACTTTTATATACAATATGAGTTATTTTTAATTGTGTGTATTTTTTATATTTATTTTTATGTGTATTTTTTACAATAAACTGTAATCATTTTTCAAAATTGTGTGGCGCTCTCTAAGCATCTTCTATTAATTTAAATCATTGCTATATCTACTAATTTAGATCATTTATTCTTCTGTCTTTATTGACAATTTCCAGAATTGTCTCTGGGAGCGGCCAATATCTAAATCGACTAGATTTGTTCATTTTTTGGTGTGTATGTATTTGTGTATGTAGGTGTACATATATGTGTACATGTATATGCACTGAGTAGTGGATTTATTGAAAGAGATCGCGCCCGATTATATTCTTTTTATGTTTAAATTGTACTACTGTATTTGCCTCTACCACCTCTGATGGTAGGCTATTCCACTTATCTACTACTCTTTCTGTGAAGTAATTCTTCCTCCGTCTAGTTTCAGTGCATGTCCTCGTGTTCTGTTGCTCCTCTTCCTGTGAAGAATGTCTCCCTCCTGTACCTTGTTAAAACCCTTGATATATTTGAAAGTTTATATCATGTCCCCCTTTCTCTTCTCTGCTCTAAAGTATACATATTAAGATATTTTAGTCCTTCCTGGTACGTTTTGGGATGTAGGCCATGCACCATTTTAGTTGCTCTTCTTTGTACAGTCTCTAATGTATTTATATCCTTCTGGAGATATGGCCTCCAGAACTGAACACAGTACTCTAGGTGAGGTTGTACCAATGACCTATACAGTGGCATTATTGCTTCTTTCTTTCTACTGCTGATACCTCTCCCTATGCAACCAAGCATCTGACTTGCCTTCTTCATTGCTTTGGTACATTGCCTACCTGCTTTTAAGTCCCCTGAAATAGTGACACCTAGATCTCTCTCTTCCTCAGTAGTTTCCATTACAGTGCCATTTATACTATATTTAGTCTTTGGATTTTTGAGACTCAAGTGCATGATTTTGCATTTTTTGGCATTAAACTGTAGTTGCCATGCTCTTGACCATTCCTCTAATCTACCTAGATCATCAATCATTTGTTTTACCCCTCCTGGTGTGTCTACCCTGTTGCATACCTTTGTGTCATCTGCAAAAAGGCACAGTTTACCCTCAATTCCATTTGCAATATCACCAATAAAGATATTAAAAAGCATCGGTCCAAGTACACTTGTACTTGTACGCTCCACTTGTAACCTTTCCCTCCTTTGACTGTACTCCGTTTATTACAACTCTGTTTTCTGTCCTGCAACCACGCTCTTATCCATTCAACTATCTTAGAATCCAAGGTACTTGTGGATTATCACGGCTCCCATCGCATGCCATCGCATGCCATATATAGTGGCATGCGATTTTTGCCGTTTTTTTCTTACAAAATCGTATGCGATCACATGCGTTTTTTAACAGAAAAGCATCCAAATGCATTGAAATTAGTATCAAACATGTTCAATGGCCCCCAAATGTCATTTTTGAGGCTGTACCACCCCCACTATCAACGCAAACCCGAAGTGTGGCGAGCGCAGTGGGCCCGCGAGGGGCAGCGGTACGCGTCGTACAACCTTTTCATACCCCCACTATCCACGTCGGCGTGGAGTTGAGAATAGAAAGTGTGGCGAGAGCAGCGAGCCACCGAGCCCGAAGCGTGGTGAGCGCAGCGGACACCTGTGAAGCCCGCGAGGGGACGCGTATACCTGTGAAGGTATCAGTGTCCCCTCGCGGGGCTCGGTGGCTCGCTGCGCTCGCCACACTTTCTATTCTCAACTCCACACCGATGTGGATGCGATGCGATTTTTTTACTTTGCGATGGCCATCGTGGGAGCCGTGATACTCCACAAGTACCGAATCCAATACCAAGCTTTCAAGTTTATTTAACAGTCTGCAATGTGGGACAGTGTCAAAAGCTTTACTAAAGTCTAAATAAGCTACATCTACAGCCCCACCTTGATCTATTACTTTAGTCACCCAGTCTAAAAAGTCAATAAGATTTGTTTGACATGCTCTTCCCCCAGTAAACCCATGCTGTTTTGGATCCTGGAAATTGCTGGTTTTGAGATATTCTACAACTCTTTGTTTTAAGAGTGTTTCCATCAATTTCCCTACTACTGATGTAAGGCTCACTGGTCAATAGTTGCTTACCTCTTCCTTGCTTCCACTTTTGTGCAGTGGGACTACATTCGCTGTTTTCCAGTCCTCTGGGATTACTCCAGTAGCTAGTGAGTGACTGGTTGAATAATTCTGTTATTGGTTTTACCAGCTCCCCTTTAAGCTCTTTTAGTATCCTTGGATGTATCCCATCTGGCCCCATTGATTTATCCACTTTCAGTTTTGAGAGTTCTGTGAGGACTTTCTCCTCTGTAAATTTACTTGTCTCTGCCTTAGTTTTCTGACTATACTTGCAACTTAACTGTGGCCCCTTCCACTCTCTTTCAGCAGTGAATACTGAGAAGAAATAATTATTATTTTATCTGCTATTACATTGTCCCTCTCAAGAAAACTTCCACTCTGTCTTTAGTCTAATTATTCCACTTTTTGTTTTTCTCCTTTCACTTATATATCTAAAAAAAGTTTTCCCCCCTTTACCCACTAATTGGGCCATTTTCTCTTCAGCCTGTGCTTTTGCACACCCGATTACCTTCTTAGCCTCCTTCTGTCTAACAAGATACACCTCTTTGTCCTCATTCTTTTGCGTCTGCTTAAATTTCTTAAAGGCCAACTTTTTTGCTTTCACAATACTTGCTACTTCTTTTGCAAACCACAATGGCTTCCTTTTTCTTGTGTTTTTCCTAACTCTTTTGACACAAAGAAGGGTATTTTGGTTCACTCTTTCTGACAAAATCCTTCTTAGATGGACAAAACCATGTGCACTGCAGGGGGGCAGATGTAAAATGTTCAGAGAGAATTAGATTTGGGTGAGTTATTTTGTTTCTGTACAGGGAAAATACTGACTGCTTTATTTTTACACTGCAATATAGATCTCACTTTGAAGTAAAACCCCACCCAAATCTAACTCTCTCTGCACAAGTAACATCTGCCCCACCTGCAGTGCACATGGTTTTGTCCATCTAAGAAGGATTTTGTCAGAAAGGGTGAACCAAAATAACCCCCAAAGTTCTGTTGCTTTTAGAATTGCACTTTTTAATTTTTCCCATTTATCCTGCACTCCTTCCAAGTTCCTCCACTCTGCCAAAGAATCCCTTACAGAGTTTCCCATCTCTACAAAATCAGCCTTCCTAAAATCTAACACCTTTTGTTTTTTTGTGTGCGATGAGTCAGTCTCTGTCGTTATTTTGAACCATACTGCTTGATGGTCACTGGATCCCAGATTTTCACCCACATTTATGTCAGATATTCTGTCACCATTTGTAAGTATTAAGTCTAATATTGCATCCTTACGAGTGGGCTCCCTCACCAATTGCTGGAGGGATGCTCCTCGCAAGGAATTCAGCATGTCCCTACTTCTGGAGGAACTTGCAACAGGCAGCTTCCCGTTTACATCAGGTAGATTAAAGTCTCCCATGATTATCACCTCTCCTTTTAATGCCATATTATTGATGTCCTGCAATAGGCTCTTGTCTAGTTCCTCTTCCTGACCTGGTGGTCTATAGATCACCCCTATACGAAGAATCGCCTTCTCCCCTGTTTCTATGGTCACCCAAAGGGCCTCAGTTTTTTCTTCAATACTTTGTATTAAGGTAGTCTTTATATATTTTTTCACATATATTGCAACCCCTTCTCCAATTTTTCCCATTCTGTCCTTCCTAAATAAAGTATATCCTGGTATAGCTATGTCCCAGTCATGATTTTTATTGCACCATGTCTCTAATAGCCACAATATCCAGTTCATCCCTTGTCATTATTGCAATTAGTTCTTGGATTTTATTTCCTAAGCTCCTAGCATTTGCACACATAGCTCTTAAAGTAGTGTTTGTGCTTCTCTTGCTGCTAGCTATGTTCATATTTCTGCCTATATCTATTCGGTTTTGATTGGCATCATCTTTTGTTGCAGTGGATAGGCTTCCTGTTCCATTTTCCTGCAGAGACAATACCTCTAGGTCAGGGGGGGGGGGGGGGGCAGATTTCTTCATTCTTATTTGGTTCACTGCCCCCCTCTGCTAGTTTAAATAGTTGCTTATGAAGCTTCCAAACTTCTCACTTAATATTCTCATTCCCCTTGAAGATGGGTGCAGGCCATCACTTTTATATAAGGCTCTGTCATGCCAGGTAGCTTGACTTTGACCTAAATATCCAAATCTCTCCTCATTGCACCAGTTCCTTAGCCAAACAGCTTGCCGAAGCCGTTCGCTCCCGGTGTCTGTACATGCACAAATACAGGCATGCGCAGACCCCCCCACCATTGGAGTGGGGCCTCAATTCAACCCTAACTCAACATTAATCACCCACTTTTGTCTAGTGTGTGTGTTATCTCCCGGGACACATGCTTCCATTTACACTGCACCACTAAAGGAAGCAATTGTCAGACCTCTCAGCTGAATGAAGTGAATGTGTTTAGTGTGAGTGAAGAGTTTGTAAATTTCTAGCTAAGCATTATACCTGTTCCCAGTGAGACCGATGGTGTCTGTACCCAGGGCCAGCAACAGAAATCTTGGATCCCCATAAACTGCTATCCCCCTTCCATGCTGGAACATAAACTGGATGCACTCCCTCACAGTCTGGGTGGCTGGTTTGGTGGCTTTTATCTAGGTTTTTAGTAACCTTCTCCTTGTCAGCACTTGAAGCCTACTGAATACATGAGGCAAAAATCATTATCATGTTACATTGACCCAGTTTCCTTTAGAAATGAAGTGGTTAAATTATTGGGGGTGAGATCAGTGCAGGATTTATATAACATACAGGGTAGATGACGCCAAGTATATAAATGTGTGCATTGGTGATCCCTGGGTTCTCTTATTGAACTTGATTTACATCTAGCAATGAGTCAGGAGAGATCGGCAGAAGATCCCTAGGTCATGTAAGCCTGATGTTGGGAATGTTGTTAGTAAACATATTAGCAAAACCATGGCTACCTCAGCCTCTCTCCAAGATTCCCTTTCTGTGGATCATCAAAGATGAAACAGACTGTTTCTAGTAAACTGGGTTATTCAAGATCTCATTAATAAAGAATGGGAACAGATGGACAAATGCCAGTTTAATCGTAAGAGACTTAACCATGTGTATGCCTTCAGGATGAGACGATATTAAGTGGTGATCTATGCTTATGTGTGATGCAGTTTGCCGACATACAGAACTGTGCCACTAGATGTTGGAGGATCATACAGATTGGAAAATGAATAAAATGCTTTAGATGGGAATTATATTAAAGATGGGATGTTGCTATGGGCAACCAATCAGATTATATCTATTATCTTCCAGAAGGTTCTCAGTAAATAAGTAGATTCTGATTGTTTGCTATGAGCAACATGGCCTCTCCAATAGAACTCCCATCTTCGTAAATAAACCCCTTCATGTTTCCTCTGGAAAGGTACTTTAAATCTTGTGTCTATGGCGTCTGTCTCCTGGGTGACTGGAGTCTAGGCCGGTATTCTTCATAAAGATACGCAGCCGAAAATAAATTGGCAATATTTACTATCTATTACTACCACCCGCAGCTAGGGGGCCACGTGCAGATCCCTGCATTATGGTGATGTATAAAGCAATTGATTTTCTTTATGAAGCTTTGATGAATAAAACAAAATCTCAAGTGCTTTCTGTCAATAGTCCCTATTGACTTTATTCTCTCTATAAGCGTAGCTTGTTAGCTTTCTCAGCATCATTTAAACTGTACTACTTGTTTTTTCATTTTTGTTTTTAAACGCAAAAAACGCTGCAGTGATATAGACTATTCTAGCATGTTTGCTGACTGCTGATGGGGAAAATCGCTGGGTTAAAAAACACTCTTTGACCGTTTTTCGCCCATCTTAGTGATTATACTGGTGATGGATGACTTTCCATAGCAGGCTGCTATGGAAGCAGTCCACTCCGTCACTTATCTGGTGGTAAGAGTGGAAGTTAGGAGCGGCCGGGCCAGCGATGATGCGGGAGCACACATCCGCAATCACCGCTGATCGCTGCTCCGTACACACTGGGTGGCTTTCGAGCTTAAATAATATAAGCTTTAATGATATGAGCTTATATAAGCAAAATCGAATCGAACTTTAATGGAATCCAATGTATTTCATCCCGATTTGAACCCGATGTGCGGCCCCGCAGCATCGAAATCAAATAGAAAAATAGACTGTGCAGACAAGACCATATAGTACATGTCTGTATTTATATAGGGTGATATTCGATCATGGGCGCTATTTCCGACAGGGAAATAGCGTCCACCGCCTATTCAATGCTGCCGGTTCTGACAGCATTGAAGGTGGATTTCGACAAAACAGATCTGACTTTAAAGCCAGTCGGATCTGTTTTAACGGAAACAGCCGGGGATTGTCGAATTCACATCCGTTTCTCAACAATCCATGGCCGTTTTCGCAGACACGCCCCCTTTTCGCCTCTTGACAAGCGGAATGTTGTATTCTGCCTGTCGGGTTGCAGGTGAGGTGGACGATAAAGGACCGGGATTCCGACTGTCAGGATGTTCCGACAGTTGGAATCCCACATAGAATACCACCCATAACCTAAATCAAATGTGTACATGGCGATGTGAGTTTCTATCCCAATCGAGAAGGATTGAATAGAAAGTACATTGCTCCATGTGTACACCCTTATGATGTACTGTTTATGCTTTTTCAGAAAACAAATAGATTTTTGAAAGAAAAAACAATATTGATTTGTTATCGACAGAAACTTCCATTTCATTTAATGAAAACTACAAAGACTTCTTTACGTTAAGCTACAAGGGTGTGGTACAGGGTTCCGACAGTCGGGATCCAGACATCATTAGCCCGACGTCGGGATCCTGACTGCCCGGACTCAGACAGCGTGGCAAGCACAACAAAGCCCCTTGCGGGCACGGTGGCTCGCTACGCTCACCACCTATTCTATTCTCCCTCTATGGGGGTCGTCAGGAACCCGTGCGTCTGTATTTTAACAGTCGAGATCCCAACGTCGGGTAAATGACTGTCTGGATCCCGACTGTTAAGAACCCCATCCAGCACCCAAGCCACAATTATCGTGTTCTTTTTAAGATATTTTTCATTGCAGCAATCTTGTGACTTTATGGTGTAAAAACAATCTATTAACCATTGTTACCTTATCTTCTTCCTACTTGTATCCCACTAGACTATGTTAGTGGCGGAGAGCTTTTCACTCATCTCTATCAGCGGGATAACTTTTCAGAAGATGCTGTACGGTTTTATTCTGGAGAGGTCATTCTGGCTCTGGAGCACCTGCACAAGGTAAGGCTGGGCCACTGTGGTTTATGCAGGAAACCCCGTTCACAGTCCTTGTTAATATTTCCTTATGTATTATGCTCTACTCAATGGTTGCTCACACCTCTCTTCTTCAGTTGGGCATTGTATATCGTGACATTAAGCTTGAGAACATCTTATTGGACAGTGATGGTCATGTGGTGCTGACAGACTTCGGCCTGAGCAAAGAGTTTATGGCAGAAGAGGTGAGCTGTGCACACTTGAGAGATATTTCTGTGGTCTCCAAGCAGTTATCATTTTTATGGATTTGTAGTAATCAGTGTAAAATTTTTATAGATATTGGACGGGATGTAATGCTGCACGGGTCCGGCCACAGTGTGGGATTCCGGAGGAACTCTGACTTTTTATTAATGGGGCAATCACTTACAAGGCAAAACCATCCCTAGGAAGTGATTGCTTCTTTAAAAATCCATCCGAGTTTGGCTGGCATCCCACAGTGGGTATCCGGACTGATCATAGAATGACTCAAGATAGACAGTCATATGGTCGACCACTAATGGTCGACATGGTCGAAAGGTTGACAGACAATAGATCGACAGGGTCAAAAGGTCTACATGCATTTTTTTTTTTTACTAAATTTTCAGCCAACATGTGTCAGACAGGTGGTATTTCATGCTCTACCATCTAGTAGGGCATGGAGGGTGAATAAAATAGAGCCCGAAGCATGGCCAGCGCAGCGGCACACTTAGACAGTGTCCTTGTCCAGACACCCTAAAAACATTAAAAACTCATGTCGACCCTTTTCCATGTTAACCTTTTGGATGTCGACCTTTGGACCCAGTTGACCTTTTTAATGTCGATCTTTTCAAAGTCGACCTTTAGACCCTGTCGGCCATTAGTGGTAGACCATATGATTGTAGGCCTAGACGCTGTAGATGTTTTATACCATAACCCCCGCAGTGCTGTTGAACTCGGGCAGCATTACATTCTGCACATTTTATGAGAACGCTTATATACAAAACCGTTTCCAAAGTACATTAAGATATAATTATATATAAAATAAGCAGCATTGTATTACCTTCTTCATTGACAGTACAAGCTTTAGTTTGTTATTTTTATGTTTTTTTATATATTTGTTTTGTTTGTATTACATTTACTGATTGTCCGCTCGTCTATGTCCTGCAGTGTGAGCGCACATATTCTTTCTGTGGCACAACTGAATATATGGCACCAGAAATAATACGAGGGCAGGGAGGTCATGGCAAAGTGAGTGAGCTGACCTGAGCATTCTTGCCATTTTGCTTAGATTTATGTATTTGTATGAAATAATCATCTTTTGTTCCGTGGGGATTTTTTTTTAATGCAGTCTGTGGATTGGTGGAGTTTGGGAATCCTCATTTATGAACTGCTGACAGGAGCTTCCCCGTTCACGCTGGAGGGAGAGAAGAACACACAGAGTGAGGTTTCCAGGTGAGGGGATACAAAATAACTAAAATGATTAATAATAGAAAAATGTCATGTAGAAGATATCACAGTCTGTAGAAAGGTACAAATGTTGACTAAAGCTGAGAACCATTTTTGCCGCAGGCGGATCTTGAAGATGGAGCCCTCATATTCTTCCTCTTTAAGTTTGGAGGCTCGAGATCTTCTCCAAAAGCTACTGCGCAAGGATCCAAAGAAACGGCTCGGAGCCGAAGGTGCTTCCCAAATAAAGGATCATCATTTCTATAGGGTAAAGCACTACCAGGCTGTGGTTCACAGGGTCTGGAATACAGTGATCACTCTGAAAGAAGTTTCCTTCTTGCTTCCCATGCCGGCTTGGATGGCTTGTAACCTCACTTTTACATTTGTCTCTAATGCAGGGCCTGGACTGGGATTCTATGGCTCTCCGAAAAGTCACTCCTCCATTCCGTCCCTCCATCCGCAGTGAAACAGATGTCAGTAACTTCTCAGATGAATTCACCAGTCTCGATCCTGTGTACTCGCCAGCTGCAACCCCACCTTCTGGTGCTCGTATATTCCAGGTCTTGCCCCACTCTAATTCAAAGTGCTTCATCTTTCATTACTGTGAAATGTGTGCCATAATATTTCTTTCCACACGTAGTCTCCACCAGTAAGCCTGCTTCATCATTTAAGTGTAATGGAGGATAGCAATTGGGGGCTCGATCAATATTCATAAAAAGCAGTTAATTCTAATGGACATAGCTATAATGGGTATTATTATTATTTATTAACAGTTTATTAGGTACTTGTGAGTTATCTGGACGCCCGATTTTTTGATTGTATGCCTTAAGTTAAGGCATACAATCAGATGCGATGCGATGCGATATCGCATCGCATCGCATCGCATGCGACCATCGGATGCGATGACCCGATTTTTCCATAGGAATCAATGTTAAAATGATTCCTATGGAAAAAGGGGTCCTTTTCATACCCCTACTATCCAAGTGGGCATGGAGTTGGATATAAACCTGTGGCGAGCGTAGCGAGCCACCGAGCCCGAAGCGTGGCGAGCGAAGCGAGCCCCGCGAGGGGACGGTATTCCGTGTCCCCTCGCGGGGCTCGCTACGCTCGCCACGCTTCGGGCTCGGTGCCTCGCTACGCTCGCCACAGGTTTATATCCAACTCCATGCCCACTTGGATAGTAGGGGTATGAAAAGGACCCCTTTTTCCCATTGAATTCCATGTTAAAATGGACTCAGTCCATTTTAACATTGATTCCTATGGAAAAATCGGGTCATCGCATCGCATCGCATCGCATCCGATGGTCGCATGCGATGCGATGCGATGTGCCCGATCCGACCCGATTTTGAAATCGGGCGTCCGGATAACTCACAAGTACCGTTTATTATATAGCGCACACATATTCCGCAGCGCTTTACAGAGGATATTTGAGCACTCACATCAGTCCCTGCCCCAGTGGAGCTTACAATCTATATTCCCTACCACATGTACACACACACAGACATTCTAGGGTTAATTTTGTTAGGAGCCAAATAACCTACCAGTATATTTTTGGGGAGAATATACAAACTCCACACAGTTAGAACCATGGTGGGAATCGAACCCATGACCTCAGCGCTGTGAGGCAGTAATGCTAACCATTACACCATCCGTACTGCCCCAGGACAGGAAACACTGCACACCCTGTACTTATTCACAATAGTTACCACAGAGTTGGCTCACCAGATATCATTGGGAACAAGGCGTGGGTGCAATGTTTCCTGGAAATATGCATAGTACAGTACATAATTGTATCCCAAAGAACACTTATTCCACTTACAAAATGAGTGTCTCCACCATGTGTAGGTAATCGGTAATATACCACAGTGTTACTTTCATTATACTCAGGGGCTGACAGGCGTGTTATGAGCTGCCGACAGGCAGGTTTCCGATTGTCATAAGACAGATGTCAGAATCCTGACTACCAGTACTCCGACAGGGGAGCAAGCTCTGCAAAGCCCCTTGCAGGCTTGGTGGCTCGCTGTGCTTGCCACAGGTTCTATTCTCCCTCTATGGGGGTTGTGGTCCTCACGAGGGAGAATAGGCCCTGTGCCTCGGGATCCCAACTGTTGGTCTTTTAACAGTTGGGATTCCAACTATCGGGAGGCCATCCAGCATCGGATGGCCTCCCGATTCACATAGGATGAACACATCCCGATTCCATCGGATTCACATAGGATGAACACGAGTGGACTCTGCAGGCATATCTTGCATGTTGTCACACTGTGCATGCTCTGGAGCCAAGTGTTAGCAAGTTGTAGAGTTCCTGTGCAACCCAGCCACATCTCTTCTCCAGCTGGAGGCACGTTCACATGTGGTAAAGGGGCATTCTTACACAGTTCAAGGAGTTGTAGTCCGTGTGCAATAGCTATGATAGAAAGCACAGGGCGGGTCCGGCTGTAGATATGTGTTCAGCACTGCATGGGCACTCAATTCCCGGAACACAATGCAAGAATGCATATTACATTAGGATTGCAATGCTTTTATATAGAACAGATGGACGTCCTGCATATATCAGGGTGTTCTTGAATGATATAATGCTGTAGTTCCTCAACGTGACCTGCGTCTTGTGTATTTGTTTCCCTTTGGCTCAGGGTTACTCCTTTGTGGCTCCCTCTGTACTATTTGGTGTGAATGCTGTAATGACAGATATGGGTGCACCATCTGCTGACAAACCTGCAAGCCCCACACTGGTTCTAAGCGCTGCTATGAAGGTAGAGTAACAAATCCATACAATAATGTGATATTACTATTAGGGGGAAATTTACTAAGATCCATTTCACATGGGATGTTGATATTATCTATTACCTCCAACAAGATAATCAATAATATCTTATTGGTTGCCCATAGCAACATCCCATCGGAAATAGAACTCTCTTCTCAGTAAATTTCCCCCTTAGTTCCCAGTACCCGGCTGTACATGATTTGTATCTCACCTAGTTCCTGTGGCTTCTCTGTATATCATTCTGTTGGTGTCACCCCCAGGACTCGCCGTTCTTCCAGCAGTATGAGATGGATCTGCAGGAGCCAGCTCTGGGCTCCGGGAGTTTCTCTGTGTGCAGGAAATGCCGGCATCGGCAAACCAAGAAGGAATACTCTGTGAAGATCCTGAGTAAGCGGTAAGCGGAGCCTCCTGTACACATACCGGCAGCACATTTCCTTCTGTCTGAATTCATAGACTACATATAATGCTGTTATATTTCCACACATGGGCAAGCTCTGACATAGAAAATGCAATACAAAGTAGCTAGGGTACTGAGATATGATTCCCTCTCCATGCTGTAATGAGGACCATAGTGGTGCTGATATAATTAGCATATACTGTAATAGGAGTGAGTTATAGTTGTTGAATCATTATGCGTAAATATAGTACAAAACTATAATAAGACTGTTTACAACGGGATAAACACCTGAGCGATGTCTGTCTGATCTGTCGTGCGACCAATCATGTGCACATTGTGAGGAATGTTGTTACGATGCGTGATCCTGCGGGTCAAGAGGCCGGCCCACAGATCATACATGCTGCAAGTATGATCTGTCGGTTTTCACTGTGATCATAAGCAGATTGTTTGTGCTTCTTAAAGCACATATGACCGCTCGTTCTATCGCACTTATGACCTACATACAACCAGGTCATTAAGATGTATGGCCACGTTAAGAAACAAAACACGGACACCATGTTATATGGTAGCATGTATTAGGAGACGCAACTAGTCCTATTAAAATTGCACTACATATTGGCATTTAATACTATGTGGTACCAGTTTTTTTCTAACATGTTGTTTATCATATTGTTTAGTCGTAACATTGTTTTGTGATAAATGGATTAATACATATGCAAATCCTATCCATTTAATCAGGGTGTGTACACCCACAGCGATAGTTAACGCACCCTACACAGCGGGGACGGGGGGTGCCGGGCAGCCTCATTACCATATGGGAACGCCCAGCATTTCATGGGCGTTCCCATTGGCCGTGACGTTAGGGGCGGGCAGCTGACATCACCGATGTCAGCTGCCCGCCCTTTCCTTGCACAGGGCGCCCGCAGTTTACAGACACCATATAGGTGTCTCTGAACTGCCAGCATTGGAGAAATCATTCGATGGTCACAGACTATCGAATGATTTCACCCCGCATGTGAATGGATGATTATGTAATCATCCATTCGCAGGCGTGCAGGGGGTTGTACGTACGAGGGGGGTGTTAAGTGCTGTCTTCTTAAATGTATTTGCCTGAGGCAACTCTGAGGTTAACGTTCATGTGCTTCACAATTGCTCCATACTTTGGCTCAGCTAGTAGGTCACATGATCTTCTTTTTCTCAGGATGGAGGCAAACACTCAGCGAGAAGTGGCTGCATTGAAGTTATGTCAAGGACACCCCAACATTGTGACTCTCCATGATGTCCTACATGACCAGGTCTGCCTTCTCTAAAATGTTCCTTGTCCACATTATTGATCCCATATGTTAGGTCTCTATTGGAGACTCTCTTACATCTTGGGGGCTCCTTATAACAACCATGTCTCCTTCATCCACTGGAGATTACACCAGGATGTAGATGGCTGATGAGTGAAGCCTGGTACGTCTAAGAATTTAATGTGGTTTCTCCTCTGTAACTTACCTGACTGATGGTGCTGGGTGTATGTTTTAGGCTGTTGTGAAGGCTAGAATTTTTTTTTCTAATTTCTTCTTATTGCCAGTTGAGCTCTACTTTTAAAATATTGGTGCCATTAATTTAAACTTCTGAGTCACAGAAGGAAAAATGCTGGGAGGTGGCACATGGCACCAGAAGATTGGGAGCCATTGCTCCAGAGGCTGCTCTAGAGGATTCCTATTGCATGTGGATCCCCCATGGTTCCCAACCTGCCTGTCAGCCAGAGAAGGGGGAGGCAAAGTTTTTTTTCTTCCACCTAGGCATGTGTCTGCATGGCTGCCTTCTTGCAGCACCAGAGCTCCCCTCGTTTATGAGGTCTATACACATTAGCAGCGCATCTCCTCATCTCTTGTCCAGGGCCTGTGACTTGCACTGGGGAGCGTTTGGGGAGACTGAAGCCTTTACCTGTTATGTTTCCTGGAGTGGCACCTCTTGTCAATATATACTTTTACTGCTTTTTTCCCCCCTTGTTATAACTGTCTCCTGTTAATTCTGTATAATTGCTGGAGATCCTGCTTGTGTATGTCCTCTGACCCCTACCTATTCACAACATGGCAGGGAAGGGTTTTGCAGCTGAACTGCTTTTCAAAAGGTATTGACTTGCAAACCTTTAATAAAAAATAAATAATCCTGGGGTGTGGCCACGGCAGCGCAGGTGTGAGTGTGAGGGAGGATGTCCGGTCTCTCCAGCATCTCCAGCAAAAACCGCTAACCTCCCCACGCCGCTCCCCATGTGCACCTGAGAATGACGGGCTGCTGCATGCTGATCAGACGACGGGAGATGTCCTTGCCACCTGCCAAGCAGCCCCACTGAATGTGCAGTGTCGGAGGAACTGTGTCTGCAACAGCCTTCTCATCCCCATGTCTATTGCACGGCTGCTGGCCATCGCTGTCTGAACGTTCCCCTTCCTTACTGCTGATTGATGGTCTGTCTACAGGCAGTGAGAGGAGCAGGTCTGAACGTTCCCCTGCCCTCCTCTATCCCCTTCCTTACTGCTGATTGATGGTCTGTCTACAGGCAGTGAGAGGAGCAGGTCTGAACGTTCCCCTGCCCTCCTCTATCCCCTTCCTTACTGCTGATTGATGGTCTGTCTACAGGCAGTGAGAGGAGCAGGGAGGATTGTGATTGCAAATTAACAGCCACGCTAGCTGTGTTACGTGCAGGGGCTGTCTGAATCCCCCTTCAAGTGTGCTTCGGCTGGATACTTTGTGCCCAAACGTCCCCCCGGCGCACCCCCCAACCCTCTCTTTTGCTATTAGCTGGCAGCTCACCTGTTAATCATGGAAAGTAGTAAGGAGGACAGTGAATGAAGCAACAAGGCTGTGGGGGTCAATCCTTTTTCCTGGCCGAATGCCAGTGATTTATAGCTGCCTCCTGTATAAGGGTCAGCAAGGACTGAGTGCTGTATCATCCAGGATCTCCACAAACTAAAACTGCAGGTAAGCCCACACACACTGCTTTACTGTTTAAGGAACTACTAGCCCTGTGATGGGCAAGTGTGATCTGTTGCTCTGGGTGATATCCTCTGGACTATCTCTGTTGTGGAAGGCTCTTTGCCTGAATTGATTTTCCAAGTATCAATTGGTCTAAATCCTATAAAGGAGCAGTTGCATGAATAAGGCACAGTTAAAGTGTGTGTGGTGAAGAGCAGTTCAGTTCAGTACAGATTTTTTGCTTGGGGACAGAGTGGATACAATTAACTCCTAGCTTGAATTACTCTCTGGAGTATTTCATCCAGGGAAACTGGAATCCTGCTAAAAGAGTTATTCTGGTGTGTGGAGAGTTAACCTTAAACGGCGCTAAAAATACCATTGTGGTTAATGAGTCCTCAGGTAGCACCTTATCAGAATAGTCCACTGCACTGAAGTGAAATTGAGCAGGAGCATAATACCTTCTTCCTATTATTTACCATTGTAGTAGAAGTCAATGAAGTACAGCTCTGGGTAAAATGGGCCAAAATACAGCAGCTGCGCAACTGGAAAATTATGCTTGTTCCCAGTCACATGTGGGGAATGCGTCACAGACTAATACTCCCCAGACGACCCCTGCAAAGGGGAGTGCTAGCATGCAGCAAAGTGAGGTCACACTACAACAAGAATTAGATGTGGTAAAAACATGCGAGACTCGTTTGTCTGATCAGATTAACAAAGTTCAAGCGGACATAATGTTGCTGAGGGATGACACTCAGAAATTGCGAGTACGAGTGTCAGAGGTGGAAAACCGTGTCTCGGTGATTGAGGACACAGTGGGTCCACTTCAGCTGCAAGTTAAATCTATGTCTGGAAAAATCTCAGATATGCAACATAAAACGTCCGATATGGAAGGGAGGATGCGTCGCAATAATATCCGCTTTATCGGGTTCACAGAACGGAGAGGAGCTCCCCAGAGAAATTTCTCTAAGAATGGCTAAAGCTTTGGAAATGAAGCCTTCTCCCCTTTCTTTACAGTTGAGAGGGCGCATCGTGTTCCAACAAGACCCAAATTGCAAAAGTCCTACATTATAAAGATCGGGACAATATTCTGAGGTTGGCACGGGATAAGATGGATTTTAGCCATAATGGTAGTAAAATCACGGTTTTCCCTGACTTTCCTATTGAGGTTCAGAAAGAAAGAGCCAAATTCAGAGACATAAAAGCAAGGCTAAGAGAGCTGAACCTCAAATATTCTATGTTGTACCCTTCTAAACTTAGAATTGTGGTAAATGGAGAGGCTACGTTTTTTTGTTTTGTTTTTCTCCCCAGGGGATGCAGCGGTCTGGCTTGACAAAACCTATCAAGACAGGCAGCAGCTAGCTGCAATATAATGGATGTGGGTATAAGGTGTACAGTAATACCTTTACTAGGAGGACATATGGGTTTTATGTTATGGGGTGTATAAGGGGTGGGTAGGGAGGGGTACTGCTGGCATATAAAAATCCTGTATTGCCGGTAAGATGCTGGAGAGCCGGCCGTGCTTATTTTCTTTGTGGCCGATAGTTATTTGCCCCTTGGCGAACTAGTAAAAGACTGTAGGGGACTAAAGGAAGAGGGGTGTTAAGGGAATAGGTATGCCTAGAGGGGTAGGTTTTACAGGGTGGGGGGAGGGGAGTGGATTTATGTTGTCTATTGTATGTTTGTGTGTTAGGTATTTATGTAATAGGCAACTGTGTGTAAAATTTGACCGGTATCTGGGTCAAGGAGAAGTCAACTGTTTTTGGAAATGGCAATTGCTATCTAATTGGCTAAAACAAGTAGATCTTAGATACTCCTCTAGACTAAACTTTTGGGATATCTGACTGTCTTGAATCACCGGTAGAAATTGAAAATGATGGGAAATGGTCAGATTCCTGACATGGAATGTGCGTGGCTTAAATGAGAAAGTCAAAAGCTCTCTAGTACTTAAGCAATGTAAGATACTGGAAGCAGACATAATATGTTTTCAGGAGACTCACCTATGTGGGGATAAGTTATTGGCATTGAGGCAACCCTGGATTGGATGGTCCTATCGTACACCGTTAACCTCATCCTCCAGAGGAGTCTCAATAATTATTAAGAAAAACATTGCTGTTGAATATATTGACCCAGGTGGTAGGTATGTATTTCTGGGTGGGTAGATCAACTCAATTAGGTTTAGTATATTATCAATGTATATCCCACCCCCCTTTACATATGAGGTGCTTAGGAAGGCTGTAGATTTTGTTATCTCTCGCCCTGAGAATTTTATCCTATGCCTTGGAGATTTCAGTGCAGTGATGAACCCTCATATGGATAAGTGGAAGAATAAAGGTGGGCTTGTCAGACCTAGGACTGGCCTAGCTGAATTTATGGCTGAAGTAGGGTGGTGGGATGTTTTGGAGGGAAAGACATCCAAATATCCAACAATACTCATGCTATTATTCTTCATGTAAAACCTTTTCCTCTACCTCCCCATGGCAGCCACCAATACTGGGTTAAGTCCGTCAGGGTAGTATCTGGAAAGGAAACATAAAACAAAACCGGACACTGGGTCCTATATAAGCCCCTCCCCCAGAATCCACAGTGTCTTTTTTTTCCTTTCCAGGGTAGTTAGGCAGCTTACCCTGATAGAGACTCTCTCCGCTGCCTAGAGCAGTTGGGGTTTGAGATTATATAAGGAAGAGGAAAAGGTCTCCGCTGCCGAGCGCAGTTAGGGGTTACCTTACAGGTCTGTTGAAATCAGGTTCCGAATAACGGGAGCCGGACATCGCGTGGAGAACACCAGCGGTGTATGCCGCGGGGAGACAGGACGCCGGCCGCGTCAGGAGCGGGCTGGCTAGGTGAGGATACAGGCGCACAGAGGAGTGACGACAGCGTGCAAGGCTGCGCCGGCTACGTGCACAGGCGCGCCGGCCGCGCGCACAGGCGCGCCGGCCGCGTGCACAGGCGCGCCGGCCGCGCACCGGCCACGTGCACACCCGGCGACAGGATGGGCGCATAATCTATGACGCGGCAGAGGAGGCGCGACGGCGCTGATGTGTGTGGGATGCCGCAGCTGAGGCATCAATATAAGAAAAGCGTGGCAGCAGCGGGTGCCTGCAGCATTCAACGCTGGGACTCTGTGGATACAGAAACGCTCAACAGACCTGGTAGGACTCCTAAGATCAGCTTGCTGTAGGAGTATTTTTCATTATGCAATATACTAATTACATGTATATGTTAGCTACAGGCTACTTGGCAAAAAGCATAATGGAGGAAGAGAAAAAATTAAGAAAATCAGGGTAAGCTGGGATCTAAAAAAGCGGAATATATGTATGAGGAAAATATATATATAGTTGGATTATGGTGTACCATGTATTCTAGATCTGACACAAGTAAAGATAAGCTGGAGAAAGCTAAGCATAAGAAACATCATGCGTCAAAGTGTACCTTGTGTGACAAACCACTGTCAGAAAAGTGCATGGGATCCACCTGTGAGAAGTGCAAACAAACTCAACAAACAGGGTCGCCACATATGACAGAATTAGTGGCTAGAATTAAAGCGGCATTGGCCGATACATTCGTAACTAAGGAAGACATGATAAAAATGTCGTCAAAGAGAAGCAGAGCTGTGGTGTCTGATGATTCAGATGAGGCAGGGGAAGGTCCAAGTGTGAGAGAAACGGAATTGGAAGAGGGAGAAGTGAGCCAGGATAAATCCGAGGCAGACTTCAACCCGGTATTATTAGAGAATTTATTGATACTGATAAATAAATCACTAAATAGTGAAGAGACACAAGAGGAGTAAAGACTCCAGGATTTGCTTTTTCGTGATAAAAAGAAAAAAGCAAAAGTGTTTCCTTTATCAAAAACACTGAAGGAATTAGTGGAGGAAGAATGGAAACACCCAGACAAGAAAGTGGCTGTACCGATAAAAATATCGAAGATGTATCCCTTCGAGGTAGAAGAAGTACGCAATTGGGAGGAGGCTCCGAAGGTGGATGCGGCCATTGCTCGGATCTCCAGAAAAACCACGTTACCGCTAGAAGACGCTAATATCTTCAAAGAATCAATGGAGCGGAAAATTGAGATCAGTCTCAGAAAACAACATGCCACATCAGGGGCAACAATGAAAGCATCCTCAGCTATGGCTGTAACAGCTAGAGTGTTGAGATCATGGTGCCAGGACCTTGAGTCAGACACACTTGACGGGATCAAAAGGTCCGAATTGATAAAGATTATTCAGAACATTCAAGTGGCTGTAGAATTCTTATGCGAGGCATCACTAGACGTAGTCAAGTTGGCAGCAAGAACCAGTGCCACTAATACAGTAGCCAGACGAGCTTTATGGCTGAAGCCGTGGTCAGCTGACACACAATCCAAACAAAAATTATTATCATTACCGTTTCAAGGCCAATATTTATTTGGCAGCAAGTTGGACGAGATAATTACAAAACTCTCCGGGGGAAAGTCCGTCTGGCTGCCTCAAGATAAGCCAAAAAGAGGTATACCGGGAAGATATTATAGATATCAACCAGCGGAATATAAAGAAGCCAGGACCTATAGGCCAGGGAGAAATTTTAGAAGATCATGGTCAACTAATAGAAGTTTTTTTCGTGGCCAAAGAGGGGGAAGATATCCCTTCAGGCAGTCAAACCAATGACGCCAGGCGGACAGTCGGGGGCAGACTAAAAAAATTTGGACAAACATGGGCTCAATCGATAGAAGACGATTGGGTGTTAGAAATTATTATGACAGGATACAAAATAGAATTTGTAGCATATCCAGGACATTGGAGAACAGAGTCCCCGGTCCCACGGAATCCAATAGAAAGAGAAGCACTCTTCTCAAGCTTACAGAACATGATCAACCAAAAAGTGGTCACAGTGGTACCAAGGAATCAGGAGATGCAAGGCTGGCATTCCAGGTTCTTTGTGGTACAGAAAATATCCGGAGGATTCAGGACAATTCTGGACTTGAGAAGACTAAATGCTTACGTATCCATAAGAAAATTCAAGATGGAGTCATTAAGGACTATATTGCCAGATATAAAAAAAGGAACCTATCTCTCAACGATAGATCTACAGGACGCCTACTTGCATATTCCCATATGCGAAAAACATCACAAATTTCTCAGGTTCAGACTAGCAGGAGTAACCTACCAATTTGTTGCCCTTCCCTTCGGGTTGGCCACTTCACCCCGCACATTTACAAAAGTGTTAATCGTATTAATCGCCAATCTAAGAAAACAAGGAGTCACATTGTGGCCATACCTAGACGACATCTTGATCATGGCAAAATCGGAAAAGGAGGCTATAAGCCACACTGTAAAAGTCAAACATTATCTGGAAGATCATGGATGGATAGTGAACGTAGGAAAGAGCCATTTGGAGCCATCTCAATCAGTGAGATATTTAGGCGTAGAAATAAACACTCAGTCTATGACAATAAAACTGACCCCGGAAAGAAGGGAGAAATTAAGAAAAGCTGTACTCAGACTATATGGAAAAAGAACGACTTCATCAGGAGCGTGCATGTCAACACTAGGGCTAATGTCAGCAGCCCTAGATGCGGTGCCATGGGGAAGATTTCACATGAGAGCATTTCAAATGTGTTTCATTACCCAATGGGACGGCAATGGACGAAACAAGGAACAGTTAATTAAGCTGTCACAAGGAGCCTGGCAGAGTCTGGAGTGGTGGTCTCAGGAAGCGAGACTGGTAGATGGAAGAAAGTTTCTGACATCCAATCAGGTGATTGTAACAACGGACGCCAGTCAGACAGGCTGGGGAGCAATTTGCGGAGACAAGATAGCCCAAGGGACCTGGACAGAATCCTTAAGCAAAAGTCACTCCAACATCCGGGAGCTAAGAGCCGTGTTCATGGCATGCAAACAATTACAAAATCAATTAACAGGAAGAGATGTAATGATAAGATCTGACAATCAAACTGTCGTATCATACATAAACAAACAAGGAGGAACAAAAAGTCAAACACTGATGTTGGAAGCAAGAAAATTATTCTTATGGGCAGAAACCCAAATAAACAGCCTAGCAGCAGTGTTCGTGGCAGGAAAAAACAACCTACAAGCAGACAGCCTCAGCAGGTATCAAGTATTGCCAGGAGAGTGGGAGCTGTCGACAGAAATGTTCCTGACAATAGCTCGAAGGTGGGGGATGCCCCAAATAGATCTAATGGCCACAAGAAAAAATGCGAAAGTGGAAAGATTTTTCTCAAGACACTGGGAACCAGGCTCAGAACAAGCCGACGCATTAACAGCAGAATGGACGGCGGAACTGGTGTACGTATTTCCCCCTTTTCCCATAATAGCACGGTTATTGAGAAAGATACAACAGGAGGAGGCGACAGTGATAGCCATAATACCGTTCTGGCCAAGAAGGCCGTGGTTCGCCAACCTGAGGAGAATGGCAGTGGCAGAGCCATGGAGATTACCCAACAACAACAACTTGATAGGACAGGGCAAGTTATGGCGGATGCAACCGTCCGACTGGAAGCTGACGGCCTGGCTACTGAGACGAGAACATTGAAAGATAAAGGGTTCTCAAACAAAGTGATAAATACCTTATTAAAAGCCAGGAAGAGATCAACATCGAAAACATATCACAACATTTGGAAAAAATGTGTGTATTTTTGTAAAGCAGGCAGAAAAAGGCCGGACAGTACAGCTACGGTGCTAGAATTCCTACAAACAGGGTTAGACCGTAAGCTATCAACTAGTACGATTAAAGTACAAGTGTCAGCCATATCGGCAATGTTGGACGTAAAACTAGCCGAAGACAAATACATACAGAGATTCATACAAGCGGCTAAAAGAATAAAACCATCGTTTCACAGCCCATTAGCCCCGTGGGACCTTAATCTGGTACTCAATACAATGGTGGAAGCTCCATTTGAACCAATGGAGGAAGTTTCGCTGAAGTGGCTAACTATTAAAGTAGTGTTCTTGGTGGCAATAACATCGGCCAGAAGAGTATCTGAAATACAAGCACTGTGGGCACGGCAGCCATTCTTAAACTTTTTCAAAGAAAAAGTAGTACTAAGGACCAACCCACAGTTTTTACCAAAAGTCGTCTCATCTTTCCACATAAATCAAGAGATCGTTCTCCCATCCTTCTGTGCGAACCCAGCTAATCACAAAGAAGAAAGACTGCATAAACTAGACGTGGTAAGGGCACTAAGAATATACCTGAATAGGACAAAAGATTATAGAAAATCGGAGAGGCTCTTTATTTTAACAGAGGGAAAAAATAAAGGTCAGGGAGCTAGTAAAACAACTATCTCAAGATGGATAAAATCGTGTATCTTAGAAGCTTATAAAATAAGAAATCGGCAACCGCCGTTGGGGCTGAAAGCACATTCAACGCGGGGTATGTCAACCTCGTGGGCAGAAAAGGAGACGGCATCAGTAGAGGAACTGTGCAAAGCGGCATGCTGGTCGTCTCTGCACACGTTTACAAAACATTATAGAATGGATATTACTGCATCAGCCGACGCAAAATTCGGGAGGAAGGTCCTGAGTGCGGTAATCTAAAAAAAAAAAAAAAAAAAAATATATATATATATATATATATATATATATATATATATATATATATAATTGTTATGGAGGTGAGTTAACCTCTTTCTTATTTCTTATTTCTATTCTTTATGTTCCCACCCCATAGAATACTGCTTGGGTATGACCCAGTAGTGGCTGCCATGGGGAGGTAGAGGAAAGAACAGATTCCTACCTGTTAATATGCTTTCCTCTACTCCACCATGGCAGCATTTTTCCCACCTCTATGAAAGTAATATGATGGTGTAAGCTGTATAACAAAGACACTGTGGATTCTGGGGGAGGGGCTTATATAGGACCCAGTGTCCGGTTTTGTTTTATGTTTCCTTTCCAGATACTACCCTGACGGACTTAACCCAGTAGTGGTGGCTGCCATGGTGGAGTAGAGGAAAGCATATTAACAGGTAGGAATCTGTTCTTTCCTCCACAAATGTACTAAATAAAATAACACGGATAGAGTATAAAGCACGTGGTATCTCAGACCACTCGCCAATAATAACTCAAATCGAGCTAGTGTCCTGGGAGGGTTTACGTTACTGGCGGCTCCACCCCTCTTGGTTGGCCCAGATTGGAAATCTAAAGTAAGTAGGTGCACAGATAGATGGATTATTTGGCTTTAATATTGACTCTGCCAGCTCTATATATATGTATGGGAATCATTTAAGGCCTTCTTCAGAGGAATTTTAATGAAGAAATTAGCATGGGTAAAAAGGGAATGCCGGGCAACATCCTTGGTGTTAGAATCTAAAATGATAGAGCTGGAGCAGAAGTACCTACAAAATAAAACAGCCAAGTAGGCTAGAATGGCTAGAGGCCCAAAAAGTGTGGGTTGAACAACTACAGGTAATGGCAAGTAATAGATTATTAAAGAAGTCCCATACAATCTATTTAAATACTGATAGAGAGGGGAAATTCATGACATACTTTTCAAAGATCAACAGTCCCTTAAGTGTAGTTACTAAGATCTTCACAGGAGCAGGGGAATTACTGACTACCTCTTCAGATATCGCCAAAGAATTTGTGAGTAATTTCAGTGAGGTGTATCAATCTAAACTAGCTATAGGAAGTGAGGACATTGAAAATTATTTGGGCAGAATGTACTTACCAACCTTGTCCTCTGAGGGTACAAAAACACTAGACAGAAGTAGAATTAGCAATTAGGTCACTATCAATGGGCAAGGCACCTGGGATAGCTTGCCCAGGGAGATTTATAAAGAATTTGGTGGAATTCTGGCCCCTAGGCTATTGCATATTTTTCAGAGAATGTAAATATATGGGAAGTTATCTAACTCAATGACAGAGGCATTTATTACAGTAATTCCCAAGAGTGGCACGGATCCTACATTGGTAGATTCATATCAGCCAATTTCCCTGATCTCGTCTGATGCCAAGATTTTTGCTAAGATACTGGCAAACAGGCTTAACGGGGTGATCAGGGAAATAGTGCAGCCGGTTCAAATCGGGTTTATGAGTGTAAAATCTACTGCTTTAAACCTGAGAAGAGTACTTACCTATCTTTAGATAACTAATATTTCTGGTAGAAAAACAGTGATTGCATCTTTTGATGCAGATAAAGCTTTTGACTCAGTAGAATGGCTATACCTGAGGCACGTATTGCGGGATTTTGGGTTTGGTCCAAGCTTCATAAAGTGGGTTTTTCTATTATATCAACATCCGAGTGCCAGAAAACTTAAAAATGGGTTTATCTCCATATGGGTTTATCCACCATTTTATTTAGGGGTAAACGTCAAGGGTGCCCCCTCTCACCCATGCTGTTTACGGTCACAATAGAACCAATTGCATGTAAGTTGAGAACAATATTACACGATGGGGGGTCAGAGGGGAAGCTTGATATCCCTTTACGCAGACGATTTACTGGTGGGTATGTCAGATTATGACAACGAGCTGCCAATTGTGATGGAGACTCTCCAGGAAATTGGGTCCTATTCTGGTCTAACAATAAACTGTAATAAATCACATCTTATGATAACGAGTGGAGATGGAAGTTGTGAAACTAGAAGTGTTGCTTGCCTCCCCAGAGTAGATAGATTTAAGTACTTGGGGTGGTAATATCTAAAGACCCAAAGGAATTTGTTATGGACAATGTTTATCCCCTAATCGATGAATTTAAGATCAAATGTAAATGTTGGTTGAGGCTGCCCTTAACAGTGTTGGGACGTGTCAACTTGGTAAAAATGGTAATTCTACCTAAATTCCTACATATATTTAAGCAATCACCTATATTTATCAAGGACGAGGTATTTAGGAAGATTAATGGTATAATTTCTTCTTTTGTAAAAAATAAGTCCCCTAGAATTTAAATGGCTACTCTAACTAGAGAACGGGACAGGGGGGGAACTGCAATGCCCAACTTTAAATTATATTATTTTGCCACTCAAATTGTCCATTTGTGTGCATGGATCAAGGAAGATGAGCGTTTGGCGGAACGTGTTAATCTTATCAATGTTGCAGTTCCTGGACACTGGTTATGTCTCCCAAGGTGCATAACTTTGCCTCCACTGGTGGAAACTCCAGCCTTGGCGTCCACACTTGTGGGGGCTGTGTCATTAATTGTCCCAACAGCTGGCAGCCTCTAGATAGGTTAGTTCTAGTGCTGAGCCACTGGGGGATTGAGGTTTTTCTGGGGATCCAGAAAACAGGATGAGGAACAGCTGTCATTTGTGTGTTGCTCCTCGAAAAATTATTAAAATATACATTTTATTAGTATTTTATCAAGACTGCGAAGTATAAAAGAAAAAAGTGATACAGAAATAGAAAAAAACAGCATGTTTTAAAATAAGTTGGTGAAGCAGGCAATGCACCGTAATGTGTCTATGTATGCTTAAAGGTTGAAAACCCTCTCGCGTCTTATGCTATGTGACTACGTATGTTGGAATCTTTTTGTTACATCCCATTCAATGCTGTTCATAGTATAGAGCACTCTAGGTGCTTTTTCATGTGAATGCACTGGAAGTCTGGTGAGAGATTGTTGTGTGTATTCAATATATTTCACAAGCAACAATGTTGCAATATAATATCACTTTATCTCATACATCCAAACATTGCATGTACTGTATTATTCTGTGTTTGTAATGGTGCCCACAGACGCATCAATTTTACTGTGCTATGCGTTTTTGACTGTACAATGGTTCTATACAATTTTTCTTCCAGCTTGCGATGCGATGTGCACTTGGATGCATGCGATGCGATGTGATTGAACCCATGTTTGTAATGTTAATTTTCAGATGTAGTCTAAAAAGTACGTGCAGCACGTACTTTTTTAGACATACAATATCGGGCTCCCGAGAACGCGCATCGCACAAGCCCATAAACACCACCCGATAATTGTACATTACATGCGTTTTGTACTTAAAAAGTACAAAACGCTTTTGATAATTGATGCGTCTGTTGGCACCTTAACAATATCACCGCTGAATGAGAGCTGCTAGACACAATATTAATGTCAAACTACGTCTCGTGGTACTCATATTTTTAGGTGTTAACACATTATTTTGCAACATTGTTGCTTGTGATAGTATAGAGTATATAAAAGTTACATTTTAATACTTTTTGAGGTGCACCATATAACTGATAGGTTTTCCTCTTCCTGTTTTCTGTGATATAATTGTCACCTGTTACAGCCTGTAACTTACAGGATAGAGTTTCTGACCTCTCCCCATTTGGTTTTCTACTACTGGTCTTTCAGCCTCTCTACAAAAGTTGAAGGCTCTACAGGAGATGGTGGAGAAACTCCTTGTGGCTGACCTTGTGATTCCAGTTTTGGTACATAAGCAAACTCAAGGTTTCAGTCCAGTCTATTTTGAATCTCAGAGCACTAAACATACATTTGCTCTACCACGGTTTCAAAATGGAACTTTTGTGATCCTCAGAGTATGGAGCATGGAGCTAGAAGAGTTTCTGAAGTCTTTGGACAAAAACTTGCACATCCTGTTTTGGGATCCTCATCAGTAATTCCTTTGGTTAGTAATACGTACAGGTATCCCATTTACAATTTTGAGCCCTTTTGTTTGACCTCTCGGTGCTTTGTGGGTTCATGATGGTAGCTTACCTTTGAACCCTGGGTGTGACCCTTGTCTGCTATTGCTTCTTATCAAAGCCTCGTCGGCAGGTGCCACATTTGAACATGTGACACTGATGATTAAATTGGCAACTTCAAGACTCCTATTGCTGGGCATGCTCTGCAACATATCCTTGAGGAAGGTCTTTCTTCCTCATTAGAAATACACACAATCCAATTCCTTGTCAAATTTGGTGCTGAAGAAGCAGTCTGTTTTTGTCTCTATGCATCCGTTTTTTGGGCTCGATGGCCTTTTTTGAAGCAATTAAGTTTGAAAAGTTAACTCACGGAAGTTTAACTAGACCTGCTACCCTAATGGCCAGGCTCTCCACTTCAATGAGCCAAGCTTGTTCTTCTCTCTCCACAGACTCATCACTCCCTTCTGTAGTGATTGAATACTGACTACTTGGGAACTGATTGCTCATTTGTGATAGGAGATTGGAGCTTAGTGACCGCGGATTCCAGTTTACAGGGCAATCTTCGTTTCAGGGTTAGTAGTCTTGCCATGATGCTGTGTTGTCAATGAATGTCCTAGAACTCAGGGTAACCTTCAATGCATTGACAGCTATGTTCTTTTCTGCGTGGGGTGGGTGCGTCCAGTAATGCCACGTCTGTAGCATATATAAATAACCATGGGGGAATTTTGGCAATGCAGGAGGCTATATGCATTCTGGAGTAGGCAGAGAAGCATGTCCCAGCCATATTAGCCTTGTACATACATTCCTGGAGTAGAAAATTGGAAAGCAGACCATCTAGGTTACCAAGATCTACACCACAGTTAAGAGGCTCTTCATTCAGAGCTCTTCCAAATGCTATTGGATCATTTGGATCAACTTCCAGTGTAATCTTCTAGGATTTGTGATCTGGGAGCGTCAGAAGCCGATGCACTGTCCATTCTGTGGCACTTCTGGCTTGTTTATATGTTCCTGTTGTTCTGTTGTTTGAGGTGGTAAAGTTCAAATCTTGTCATAGAAAACGATCTTGCTTTTGGCTCGCGCATCAGCTCAGAGCATGATGGACTTTGGCACTTTATCGTGCCACTATCCTTATTTTGTTTTCCGTGGTGAACGAATTGAGCTTAGTACAAGCCTAATGTTGTTTTTGAGTTTTCACATCAATGAACCTATTGTGTTTGCAGTTTTCTCTTTTGATGGTGCCTTTTCCTCCCTCTTTGGATGATGTACAGTATGAGCTCTTTTATTATTATTATTATTGTTTATTTATATGGCGCCACAAGGGTTCTGCAGCGTCTGACAATATATAGATGAGCAAAGAACAATACAAGAAAGATTGTGATTTACAGTACTGAGGACAAGCACATGGTAAATAATCAGTTGCAACAGCGTTCTACAATCTAAAGGTACGGGGCAGACAAACTGGGTGACACAGCTGGGATAGATGCAAACATAATCATAGGGTTAGGCTAAGAGATGGTTGGATTTAATGAAGAAGTGGGTCTTGAGTGCCCGTTTAAAGTTTTGTAGGGAGGTGGCAAGTCTAATAGGGATGGGTAGAGAATTACAGAGATGCAGTGCACAACCGCCAAAGTCCTGGAGGCGGGAATGAGAGGAAGTAACCAGTTTGCAGGAGAGGCAACGTGCATTTGTGGAGCGGAGAGTGCGGGTGGGAGTGTAAAGAGAGACAAGCTCAGATATGTCGGAGGGATGGGTGATGGCTTTGCAACTGAGCGTAAGGAGCTTGAATTGTATTCTGAAGGTAAAGAGGAGCCAGTGCAGGGCTTGTAAGAGAGGAGAGGTGGACATAGTACGTTTGGAGAGGAAGATGAGACGGGCAGCAGCATTGGGGATAGATTGTGTACGTTGCTCTTAAGGGCCCTACATACGCAGAGATTTGTGCCAGAGATTCATAATGGGAGATTCAGCATGAGAGATTTCACTCTCTCAAATAATGAGCCACATACAGAGAGATTTGTGCCAGAGATTCATAATGGGAGATTCAGCATCGGAGATTTCAAATCGATCACAGAAAGTGACGTCAGAATGGATTACCAGTCATCATTGTTAAAAGGGTGACCACAAACAAAGTGGTGTCACATTAAAATGATCAGCCACATTTCTACGTCAGAGCAGCCACACATACAGTATTAACCAATAACACTGAATCCCTCATGGACAAGCAGCAACCCCCCCCCCCCCCCCCCCCCCCCTGAAAGTCTAATCATGATTCACCACAGAGAGCTTAAAGAGGGATTCATGCAGAAATATGACAGTTTGATACAGAAAAAGCAGGTTAACATGTACTATGTTATGTATAATGAGCATTACAGATGAAAGGAAAATGCACTTGGTGTTACAGAACATCATGGAAGGAGTGACATGGGACAGGTGTTTTGGGCTTCCCCCTGCATTGGTGTAATGACCTGGAGTAGTTTATTCTGCCAGTGATGCCCCCTGCGCTCAGCACCCGGCTCTTACGTCCTTTCCTAGCCTCTGCTTCAGCACCAGCGCAGCACACAGGAAGCCGCTCCTGCCGACAAACTCCTGCAAGCCCACCGGAACACAAATGTCAGTCCGCTCCCTGAAGCGGTCCAGCATCCCGGCGATGTGAAAATCAGAGCGGCCACTGCGTAGACTCCCGAGCCGCCCAGCAGGAAGGATGCCCGGATCTCCTGGTCCTGTGGAGCACGCAGTAGTCGATGAGTGTGGTGGCTCGGCACAGGTGCATGTCCCGGTCCGCGGTTGGAGAGGCAAGGCGGCTCTGGCGGCATCAATGCAGGTTTTGGTGATCGCTCAGAAGGCGACCACAAACTCAAAGATGTGCAGGGCCTTCTGAGCGACCACTACTGAAATAACAAGCAGGGCTGTTATGCATCGGGTACCTGCAGGGCCGCGCAACTGCATCGCTGTGTGGGCTATACACACCGCGCAACTGCATCGCTGTGTGGGCTACACACACAGGGATGTTTAACCATTTTCTGAGTGATTTTATAAAATTATGTAAAATCGCTCAGAAAGTGGCTGAATATCGCTCTGTGTGTAGGGCCCTTTACTGCTTTACAGAAGACTGATGATATCTTTGTCATCTATGATCTGCATATGAAGTGCTCGCCCAGATCTAAACTAGACTATTAACCTGTGGATTGGTATGTTGAACCAATAGGCTTATGTCTTCAATGGCCCCTAGATAGATGCATGTGCTGTTTGTGTGGTGGTGTTGTTTGTGTACTGTAGTTCCTTTGTTTGGTGTCCTTCAAACCTTGTTTGTGTCTTTCTTACCTCTGTCTCTCTCCTGTTTATTCCTCTTCCTCATTTTCAATTGGTCTTTATTAATCTTAACTGAGGCTAGGTAAGGTATAAAGGGGGGGGGGGGATCCACATTCAATTGTTAGGAGTCTGAGAGTACCCGGATCCACTCATCACCCATTTATAGGTCTGTGAAGTCTCCTCTGAAATGAATTTACTGTTACCAAAATCTGTTTTTCTGTGTGTACTTGGACACCCTTTCACACTTTCTATTGGCTGCATACTCCATTTGTTTGGAGACTGTCATGTTTCCTTCTCCAGATGCTTTTCTAATGATGTAAACACGGTCTTAACCCTTCTTTCTAGATTTGCAGAACCCCTTTTAAAACACATAAAAACACACTGTTTCTGGACTCATGGCTGTTTTATTGTTTTCAGGATGATCGCCAGACAGTAATTTTCACAGAGAAGTATGTTCACACCCCTGTCACTCATTAACAGAGACCTAGGGGTAAATTTACTAAAGCTTCTAAAAATGAAAAAAGATGAGGTTGCCCATAGCAACCAATCAGGTTCTGACTCATTTTCTAGGATGCAATAGATAAATGAGAGACAGAATATGGTAGGTGTCTATGGTCAATATCACCTTTTCTAGTCACTGGCCACTATCTGGCATCAGTCAATACCAACAGATGGCCTGCAGTGGCCTTATATAATCCAGAATCCTCCTCTCCCTTCCAAATTGATGGGCCAACTAAATGCCCTACTTGACTTTTAAAAAAAGACCTTCACAGGACAGGTGTTCTGATTTTGGTGAGATACACTTCCACATTGCAGGGAGAAGCACTGTGACAACAACCGGCAGGTACACACACATTATATCCCCCAAATGCATGACTTTCACTGCGCTTACTAGCTAGCTGGTTCCTGTGTAGCACATTGCCCCTTTCGCACACATTTATAGGGTAGGAAAACTTCGTAAGGCTGTCACATCTGCACATCAGAATGCCAGGCTTGTCCACACAGTGTGCTGCCTCTGAAGTGACCGTGGTTTTCCTGATCATGAGAAGCACTACAGTATTTCCCTGGTCAGCTGCTTTATGACATCAGGATGCTGTTCATTTGTGGAGAGTAAAGCAC
Source organism: Crinia signifera (assembly GCF_055691185.1). Taxonomy (NCBI): domain Eukaryota; kingdom Metazoa; phylum Chordata; class Amphibia; order Anura; family Myobatrachidae; genus Crinia; species Crinia signifera. The sequence goes on from NC_139227.1 coordinate 69,151,268, forward strand.
ATTATTGTAGGTAACCGTAACCTTAAGTGTGATTTTATTTGCTCCAATCACATATATTGCTTAGTCTGTCCCTCTCTATTTGTTGTATAAATTGTATTTTTCTTTCTGTGTGGCAGTATCATTCATATCTTGTGATGGAGCTCCTGGATGGTGGGGAGTTGCTGGAGCGCATAAAGAAACAGTCCCGGTTTAGCGAGGTAGAGGCAAGCAGCCTGATGCGCAGTCTTGTGGGCGCTGTGTGTCACATGCATGAAGCTGGAGTAGTGCACAGAGACCTTAAACCCGAGGTGAGGGGGAATTAAAAACTAAGGAGAGATGTTAAGAGTTTAGACGTCCTAAATGACTTATTCACAATAGCCTCTTCTTCATGCAGAATGTTCTCCTTTCATCTCCTTGTGAGGATGCTGTTCTCAAGGTGATAGACTTTGGATTTGCCAAGTTCCGCCCACCAGGGACACGCCCACTTCATACGCCTTGCTTTACACTGCACTATGCTGCCCCAGAACTGCTTTCTCACCAGGGTTATGATGAGTCATGTGATTTATGGAGCCTTGGGGTAATCATGGTAAGTTTTCTTATTGCCAAGTTGACTCATTAAGGACCTAGTTGAGGTAGCAATGTAATCAGCCATTCTGTTTGCCACCCAGGAAATAGCTTCTGGAGCTAGTCAGTTAATGCATGCTAACTCATCCATTCAGCATGAAATGTCGTGTATATAGCTGCAGAATGATCCCCATGGCTATCTGGATTTGCAACTATTACACTCAAAAATGCATCTGTATATTAACATAAAAAGGTGTACTTTGAAGGTACATCCACTTTAAAATCTAATGTATAGATCTGTCTAGAAAAAAAATGCAGCATCACCTTATATTTATTTATTATTAATTACCAGTTATTTATATAGCGCGCACATATTCCGCATTGCTTTACAGAGAATATTTCAACATTTGCATCTGTCCCTGTCCCAGTTGAGTTTACAATCTATATTCCCTACCACATGTACATGTTCATTCTAGAGTTAATTTTTGTCAATTAACCTACCAGTATGTTTTTGGATTGTGGGAGGAAACGGGAGTACCCAGAGGAAGAAGTCGACGGGCAGCACATCAGTCCGGTGGTGAAGGGCAGCCGCACATAATTCAGCGTACTGCCGCTGGGGGAGCATTGCATGGTTTCCCTGCTCCCCCATCGGCAATACGCTAATTGCGTACATTGCTGGAGTGTCATGGAGGACGCGACTGCTCATATACCCACTATCCACGTGATACCCCCAGTGTCCACGTGGGCGTGGAGTTAATTTTATAAAGTGTGGCGAGCGCAGCGAGCCACCAAGCCCGAAGCGTGGCGAGGGGATCCGCGTCCCCTCGCGGGCTTGCTGCACTTACCACGCTTCGGGCTCGGTGGCTCGCTGCGCTTGCCACACTTTATAAAATTAACTCCACACCCACGTGGACACTGGGGGTATCATGTGGATAGTGGGGATATGAACCATTGTGTATTAGCACAGCTCCTGAGCAAGTTACGTAACTTACATAGTTTACGTAAGTTACGTATATTACGTAGCCAGCATAGTGTTGTATTGGTATTTTCAATACACCACTACGCAAACTACGTAATGGGCGCCCTGCTAATACATAAGTACTGAATATTCAAACGCCACACAGTTAGGGCCATGGTGGGAATCAAACCCATGACCTTAATCTTGGGGGGCAGTAATGCCTCCAAGACTGAGGTCCGTTCTGTTTACACCGTCCGTTCTGCCCCAATAGAAATTCAAAATCGGACATGTCTTGAGGCATGGTTGACTTGGTCTGCACTCCTGAATGTCGGATCCACCTCTCCGGCTGTATATGCTCGCTATTACTTTGTTACACTAAATATAGCCGAATATTTACACACATGAGGTTTGGAAAAACATATTTATGTATGATATTGTGCCCATGTCTAATCTCAGGATCTAAAGGTGCCCATACACCAAGCTGATTTCGTCCCACTGCGACCAATCGGGCTGTGAAATCGGCCCAAATCGGCTTGATTTGATGTCCCCTCAGGTCCGATGCGCGGTCCCGTGTGCATCGGACCCGAGCAGGTGGTCGGACCTGCTGGCTGTCCAACCACCCATACTGAGACCTCCGATGTATGCAGTGAGGGAGTGGGCTGCGTAGTCCGGCCAGCTGGTTGGGTGGTGGGGGCAGGCAGCGGCAGCTGGAAAGCGGCATGGGGCAGGCAGGGGGGTTCTGACTCTCTGCGGCGCTGGTCAGCGGGACCGGCGGATGGGAGCTGAGTGAATAGCGCTATTCACTGGGCGGCGGCGGCGTGGGAAGCGTTGCTGAATTTGAAAACATTGGCCGGATGCTGATTGGCTGAATCTATGCCAATCAGCGTACAGCCAGTGTTTTCAAATTCAGCAGTGCTTCCCACGCTATTCGCCGGGCAAATAGCGCTACTCACTCAGTTCCCATCCACCGGACCCGCTGACCAGCACCGCAGAGGCACCCCTCTGCCTGCCACATGCCGCAGGGACCCCGTTTCCCGCCCCACAGACCCCACCATTTCCCTAGGGATATACATGCAATAAATCGCATGCGATTTATTGCATGTTTAATTTGGCACATCAAGTGCCAAATCGTAAGCAGCCTCCCGGGGAGATGCCGGGCATACTGGTCTGACTTGTCCTAAGGACTAGTCGGACCAAGTGTATATTTTCTTTCAATCTTATCATCTTTAGGGCTATTTCACACGCTCCGGCTCCTGCCGGGCGGCGAAACCCCGCACGGCCAGGAAGCCGTGCCGCACACCGTAGTTAATAATGGACACAAATGTGTCCATTCACATGGGACGCCACGGCCCAGCCGCCCGGTTGCAGCCGAATCCCACCATTGGAAGGGACGGCTGCCGGGCTGTGGCCATCCTCACCATTCTAAACTGCTATGTGCCCGTGCAGGGTTTCGCTGCCCGGCAGGAGCGGGAGCATGTGAAATAGCCCTTAGAATATGTTTCTGACTGTTGCCAGACAATTTCACCTTTTTGTTGTTGTTCGAATATGAAAAATTCATGGTGTTCTGTGATGACCTAATTTCCCAACGAGTCGTCATATGATTACTACCCACTGCCATCTGCCACTGTTGCCAGGACCATAGCAGAAAGTGATGGGTACACAAGCTGTCACTGGGAACATTTGTGTTCATTAAGCTGCTCAGACAGTGATAGAATGTCTGCGACATCCATATTCTTGTGTGTGTGTGATAGTAACTGAAAACATACTTGCTGTCTGTGCTGCGTTTGCTGTAACCACCACAATTACTGATGGCTTCCAGTGGATCCGTACTGTACTAGATTATTCTCAGCTAGTGTGACCAAGCTGAATATTTGTTGATGACTCTCCTATGTGAACTTCCTATTTGCCTACACAGATGTTAGATGCTGAGCGTGAGTGAGCTGACAGGACCATGCAGCTCTCCTAATGTCGGGTGTCTTTTTTTTTTTTGCTGAAAATGTAATTGATTGAAAACAAATCTAATTCTGTCTTCACATGTTACATCTGCCCCACCTGCAGTGCACATGGTTTTGTCCAGCTAAGAAGGAATTTGCCTCTAAGAGTGAACTAGAATAAGGCCCAATGTGACACGCAGAGTGTGCTGATTTGATATGCGACACTTTTATATTGTGTGTAACTGGCTTTGAATACTGAGCAGAACAGAAATTGTATTGGGAAAAAAACTGCAGCTGCTGCATTTTAGTAAAAAAAAAAAAAAAACATAATAAGATTCTCACATGACCGGGCATGCCATGAGGGGCTGTTTGTCGTGATTGCCGATGTACGAGGAAACGTCTGTTTGTTGGAAAACCATTTTCTCTGAACATTTCTAGGGGTTACAGTATATGGGCAATATACAATGTTGTCAAGGGGATACACACTATACGATTTTTTGTTAACAATATGCACGGTGTCATTATGCAGTGTATACCCACTATATTGCTAACTATGCACACTCCCTCGGAATGTTAATGATAACTCCTATCGTCTGACCATGCAGTCAAATCTGACAATATCGTCTCGGTGACGTTGCTAAAAGATATTTTTAACTATATGATCCAGTTTTTTTACCTGCGCTTGTTTGTTTTGCCTATCTAGATTAATAGACATTTTATCTGACAGCCTGAAACCATCAAATATTGTGGGCATAAAGATGTTATTCGGGTGCAGTGTAAAGGCCCCCATACATTATGCGATTTGGGCCCGATTTCACCCGATTCGGATGAATCGGGCTGTGAAATCGTCCCAAATCGCATGTTTTGACGCGCGGTCCCATGCGCATCGGATCGGAGTCGGGCAGTCGCACCGGCTGCACATAAGATTTCCTAAATCTTATGTGCAGTCTCCGGGCAGGGTCAGCGGGCGGGGGACGCCGGGGAAGGTGAGCTGACAAATAGTCAGCAGGCGGGGGACGCCGGGCATGGGGAGAGGCTGGCAGGGGCAGCTGACACTATAGACAGCGGGCGGGGGGAACAGCTCACTGCTGGGCAGGAGGACCAGGCAGATGCAGCTTCAATAAAACGAATAGGGAGGCAGTGATTGGCTGAGAGAGCTCTTTCAGTCAATCACTGGCTCCCCATTCTTTGTATTGTTTTTTTTCTTCCTTGAAGCTGCGTCTGCCTGGTCCTGCCCAGCACGTGAGCTGTTCCTCTCGCCTGTTCACCGGCGTCCCCCCGCCCGCTGCCTATGTGTACACTGCCCCTGCTAGCCTCTCCCCATGCCCGGATCAACAGTGTCCCCGGCCAGCTGACTATTTGTCAGCTCACCCTGCCCAGCAGTTCCCTGCTGCTCCCCAGCGTCCCCCACCCGGCTCTCCCTCTGCAGCTCCCCGGGGACTGCATATGATAAATCCATGAGATTTATCATATGCTAAATTTGGCACATCAAGTGCCTAATCGTGTGTCCCCCTCCCGGGGAGCTGCAGGGTAAATCAAGTCCGACTTGTCCCTAGGACAAGTCGGACTAATGTATGGGGGCCTAAAGATCCTTTGCCAAGGTGCACAGATCTCGCCTTGGAATACATTAGTGGGACACAGAAAGGGAGGGATTACCGTATGGTCCAGGGATGGGGTAATAACTGGAACTATCCAGACCATATGGAGAGGCTGTAATCTCTCCCTTCCCACTTCACTGGTGACAACTGTCACAGACACCCCCGACACAGGGAAAAAAAGAGATGAGCATTACAAACTCCTGGTAGGGAGCCAGTCTGGTCAGGTATTGCGGGGTCCGGACAAATCTGGTTGTTACCTAATCCCTATGTTAGTGCCATATTGCTGGATAGGTGTGTCATGCATGAAGAGAAAGCTGTTGGGCTCAGAACATAATCAGACCTGGGGAGGTGGGTGGGGGGAATAAGGTGGGGTTAGGGTTAGGCACTAAGGGGGTAAAATTACCTGGTGGGGGGATAGTTGGGGTTAGGCATTGTGAGGGGGTTAGGCCAAAGGAAAATACCAGCTCAAATAGTGTAATGGTTAGCATTACTGCCTCACAGCACTGAGGTCATGGGTTCAATTCCCACCATGGTCCTAACTGTGTGGAGTTTGTATATACTCCCTGTGCTTGCGTGGGTTTCCTCCAACTGTCCAAAAATATAATGGTAGTGAGTGTATATGTGGTAGGGAATATAGATTGTAAGCTCCGATGGTTGTAAAGCGTTGAAAAACCGTCAACATCTTTCTAGTGTAAAATATTGCTGTCGTGCACATATACACGAATGACACCTATTCAATATGACACATCTGTAGGAACCACAAGTTTACTTTTCTAATGTGGTTCTCAAACTGCGGGTTGTGACCCCAAAGAGGGTCCGAGCATCTCTGTATGTGGTCGCGACTTCATGTTGCTGACCATCAAGCTAATGGGCCAGATGCACTAAGCTTCAAAAGTGATAAATTGGAAAGTGATAAACAACCAACCAATCAGCTCCTACCTGCCATGTCACAGACAGTGTTTGAAAAATGTCAGACAGGAGCTGATTGGCTGGTTGTTTATCACTCTCCATTTTATCACTTTTGAAGCTTAGTGCATCTGGCCCCAATGACTCCTCTGATCTTTCAGTCAGTGATCCAGAAAGCAGCTGCTAGGTGAGCATGAGAGGGGTAGGAGGAGGGGATGCGGTCATTAGGTTGACAAGCATCAGGTCGACATGCAGAATAGTTGACATGGGTGTAGGTTGACATGTTATTAGGTCGACACAAACATTAGGTCGACATGGGCACGTTTTTTGAGCCTACATCTGCTGATAGGTGGTATTTCATGCCCTACCATCCACTAGGGCATGGTGGGTGAATAAAATAGTGTGCCGAGCATAGCGAGCCATGCGAGGGGAAGCGGTGCTATGTTTCAGTGTCCATGTCGACTGCGTCGACAGTAGGGTAAATAAAACAGTGAAAAACCCCATGTCCACCTTTTGACTGTTGACATGTTGACCTAATGGTGTCGACCTAACTGCTGTAGATCTAATGATCCATACCCAGGAGGAGTCTGTGGAGGAGGGGAATGGTGGAAATCTCCTTATGTAAATACTCACGGTCTCCTTCTTCCATCCGCCAATACCCACTGCCTCCCTGCCACATTAGCGGTCACTTCACTTGTTTTGTGTCTCTTCAATGCTACTATGCATGTGTGGTTACGGTATAGATGGTAGACAATGGTGACTTAGTCGACATTGACAGGAGGTCGACACAAGCTTAAGATGGACATGGTCGACATAATTAAGGCCAACATGAGGTTTTCACTTTTTTGGGTGTCTATGTTGACATGGACACGGTATAAGTGTGCCACGTCCCCTCGTATTGGCTTGCTGCACTCCCCATGCTTTGGGCACACTATTATATTCTCACTCTATGGCCCTTATTGTAGTTGAATCGGACAGATGCGTATTTCGGACAGGAACCGAGTGTTCTTAGCCCCGCCTATCGTACGGATCGCTCACACCGTCCGAATGCGGTAAAACGCAGACCGAACGGACTGCGAGTGGATGTTTCATGCGAATACCTCCTCCATCTGTGGGAACCTCCCCCATCCTCCGATGGTCGCCGACCATCGAATGAAGGACCGAGCAGTTAGACAGCACCGAGTGCTCCAGACCACTCGGACACTTTTTCGTATGAAAGCAGGGATATGGGCGGGCAGCTGACATCCGGCTATGTCATATGTCCGCCCCCAACACGAGTGTCATGGCCGCATTATCATACATACGCCCAGCGTTTTCATGGGAACGCCCATGAAACGCGGGGCGTACGCATATTGTAATGATCCCAAACAGCCCTTCATGCCCCTCTCCACCCCCTGCTCGGATGGTTCCGTATGATTGTTTTCTGCACGGGCCTCACGCCGTGTTCGTACGTGTGAGGCATTCGCACATGCACAGATACGCTCTGCACATGCGCAAATACCAAACATCGGCCGTCCATCCGCACTCGGAGCCGTCCCACTCACTCAGAATAAGGGCCTATGCCCACTTGGATAGCAAAGTATGAAAAACCACCTTTAAAAAAACTCGACCTTATGCTTCTGTCAATGTCGACCTTGGGTATGTTGACCATTCTTAGGTGCTGACCTAGTCACTGTAGACCGATAGTCGTTGACCTAGACATTGACGACCCAGGGAGCGCATACCGCTAAACACACATGTGGCAGACATTCTTGCTGGGGTCCGTTATTGTTATTGTCTGACGGTATCCCAAATAGTTTGAGAATCCTTGGTCTAATGCAGTGGCTCTCAACCTCGGTCCTCAAGTACACCGAACAGTGCACGTTTTCCGGGTCACCTGGCAGGTGCACTCATTATACACTGACACATTTTCATTTTTCAGCTTTGCGGGTCAATCAGAATCAAGCCCTCTGTGTGGAGGGTATCCGGACTGATCATAGGCTGACTCATGATAGACAGTCATATGGACGACAATCAAAAGGTCGACACACAATAGGTCGACATGAAAAAGGTAGACATGCATTTTTTTACAAAATTTTCAGCCGACAGGCGGTATTTCATGCCCTACGATCCATGCCCGAAGCATGACGAGCGCAGCGAGGGACGCGGTACACTTAGACAGTGTCCATGTCGACCTATGTCAACATAGACACCCTAAAAACGTTAAAAACTCATGTTGACCTTTTTCCATGCGACCTTTTACATGTCTACCTTTTGACCCTGTGACTGTCTACCATTAGTGGTTGACCATATGACTGTCTATGATGCTTACCATAACCGTGTGGAGACCTGGAAAATGTGCACTGTTGGGGGTACTTGAGGACTGAGGTTGAGAACCACTGACCTAGTGTTACAAAAAGCAAAGAATGGCTCTGTTCTTCTATGTGTCACTTTGGTGTGTGGTATATGATGCCCGGTGTCTGCTTGGTTATACACACAATGGATGGTTATTTGTGGATGAGTGATATGACCAGAACGTTGGAGCTTTCTACTCTGTATGCTTATCACTGGCCAGCCAAACTCCATGCAGAGAAACAGGGTGATCAGACACAATGGGGCAGATGTATTAAGCCTGGAGAAGAGATAAACTGGAGATAAGGAAAAAGGAGATAAAGCACCAGCCAATCAACTCCCAACTGTCATTTTCAAACAGTTCTTTGGCTTTATCTCCTTTTACCTTATCTCCAGTTTGTCTCTTCTCCAGGCTTAATACATCTGCCCCACTCTTCCTAGAATCACTTTGCAATAAATATTTGATAATCTGCCTCTGTACACATTGCAGGTAACCATTTAAGGCCCCCATACATTAGTCCGACTTGTCCTAGGGACAAGTCGGACTTGATATCCCCGGCAGCTCCCCGGGAGGGGAACACACGATTAGGCACTTGATGTGCCAAGTTATGCATATGATAAATCGCATGCGATTTATCATATGCAACTACCGGGGAGCTGCAGGGGGAGAGCCGGGTGGAGGACGCTGGGGAGCTGCAGGGAAGTGCCGGGCAGGGTGAGCTGACAAATAGTCAGCAGGCGGGGGACGCCAGTGAGCCGGGCATGGGGAGAGACTGGGAGTGGACACAGTCAGCGGGCGGGGGGACGCTGGTGAACCAGCGAGGGGAACAGGTCACGTCCGTGCTGGGCAGGAGGACCAGGCAGGCAGCCGCAGCTTCATGGAAGAAAGCCCCAATACAAACGAATGGGCAGCCAGTGATTGGCTGAGAGCTCTCTCAGCCAATTGCTGATTGGCTGAGAGAGCTCTCAGCCAATCACTGGCTGCCCATTCGTTTTGACTGGGGGTTTTCTTCCATGAAGCTGCGGCTGCCTGCCTCGTCCTCCTGCCCAGCACATGAGCTTTTCCCCTCGCCAGTTCACCGGCGTCCCCCCCCGCCCGCTGACTATGTGTCCACTCCGAGTCCCAGCCTCTCCCCATGCCCGGTTTACTGGCGTCCCCCGCCTGCTGACTATTTGTCAGCTCACCATGCAGTTCCCCGGCGTCCCCCACCCACTGACCCTGCCCGGACCGGACTGCACATAAGATTTAGGAAATCTTATGTGCAGCCGGTGCGACTGCCCGACTCCGATCCGATGCGCACGGGACTGGGAATCGGGTCGGACAGGGTGTCAAAACATGCGATTTGGGACAATTTCACTGCCCGATTCATCCGAATCGGATGAAATCGGGCCCAAATCGCATAATGTATGGGGGCCTTTAGTGGGCCCAGTCAGTATTCTTGTGCACTATTAATATGAAGGCAGCGTAGGCTGAATCATCGCAACCCTGCTCTGCTGTAGTACTTAAGCCTGCAAATGCTACTCTCATGTGGGAGCCATTGGTGCAGAGGGGATGTTCACTGCTCATGACATGACATTATTATTTATTATATATAGACTAGTTAAAAGACTGTGAAAACGATGGCTTCTGCAATGTTTTTACTTTACTTTCATTTTAAGCTGTGACAGTTTTTAGGACACAAACTCTCCACCCCACCCCCAGTCCCTATCTGCTCCTACCTCCAATCTCTGTTTTCGCAGTGCCCCCTCATAGAGGTGAGGTGTAGTTAGCCTTTTTTATACTGTATATAGATGGCGCTTATTCATTCACCAGCAACTATTGGCCAAAATATTATTTAACCTTTGTTCCTCATGTTTCTGATTTGTTCAGCATTCCAACCAATCACAAGGAAGGGATGTGGTGAATCTCACTTCATGCTTTTGATTGGCTACAAAAAAAAAAACGCTAAAAAGGGGATTTTTTTTTTACTCTATTCCCATCTGCATAGAAAAAAACCCAGATTGTTTAGAACTGTTATTCAGGATTATCCCTGACTGAATTAGTTGACAATTATGTACCTGCTTAGCAGCGCACCAGTCCTGGCCGGAAAGCCTATTAGCAGGAAGCCACACTGACCCACTAATCCTTACTGAGATCACAGAGGAATGGAAACATTTGCTAATATTACATGTTGCTTTTTTCAGATTGAAATTGTTATTGTTATTTTACTTCTAGTGACTAATAAAAAGCTCAGTTACTGTACATAGTATTACTAACATCATCATGCTATAGAAGCATTGGTAATCGCATTGACCACCCTTGGTGATATCCCTAAAGTGCCCTCTGACATGTCATTCTTCCCCCTGTATTTCCGGCAGTACACCATGCTGTGTGGCCAGGTTCCCTTCCAAGGTGAGCGGGGCGGGTCTCCCCAGAGCCGAGCTGCTGACATCATACACAAGATCAAAGAGGGAGACTTTGTTATGGAGGGAGAGAGCTGGGATCATGTGAGTGATGAAGCTAAGGATCTGGTGAAAGGTGAGCCACTATATAATATTATAATATATGAATGAGGCTCTTTTAAGTGTCACCCATTGTATTTACATAGTTAAACTTTTTTGTTAAATACTAACAATGAGTTATACCCACAAACAGACCAACAGAAAATATGACAAAGCAACAGTGCTTTGTTACCTCAGCTAATGGAAGTCTTATACAATGTATTATTATTACTATTTATTTGTTTATGTTCCATTAATATATTACGTAGCGCTGTACACGGTATATTTGTGGCCTACAGTGAGTGGGGGTCGAGCATGAGACAATAGAGTGGATGTATTATACTGGCATGTATATCGCTTCTTGCTTCACCTCTTTACCAAGACGAGTCAGAAAGAAGTAGATCCGAGATGTAAAAACTTCTCATTTGACAAAGTGGGGGAGTGATCCCTTCCAGTGCCAGGACGCGTCATTCTTGTGTGCTGTGTCTCCATTTACATTTAGTAGGTAATTTAGTACATTTAGTACATTTACTGAGGTGCCACCAGTCACATATCTGCTCAAGAGCAAGAAAACACACTAAAAAGTATGTATAGCAGCGCTTAATAATAAAAAAATGATTTTCAAGTGTCTGATAACAAGAATATTTTACTGAAACACAAAATAAAACACTATTACACGCACTGTACGCTTAGCAATATAATATAAAAAAATATATGGAAGGGGTGGGGCAAATTAAAACGTTCACGATCCCAGGATTATGGATGGAGCAGCATGTGGGGGACCATGTGGAAATAGTCACATGGGTAAGTAACTTTACCAGTGGAAGTGAATCACCATTTGGCGAGTGGATTTACAGTCTCGTTTAAAGCAGATCCTCACTAGTGATACGGGGCTTCCTAGCAGCCGCTGGAGTAGTGTGGATATTAAACTGGCAGGGCTGGAACAAAACATCCTCTCACACAGAGGGCCACGATGGAATTAAGCCGCCGGAGGAGTCCAGATTGCGGGTTCCACAATAAGTTTGAAAGAGACTGGAAAGTGCTGGGTTATTTCCACAGAGTCCACAGGGGTGAAGGTAGTTTGTAAGCATCCAATCCTGGGGTAAAGCAGGAACAATTGACGCGTTTCACTGCTAGCTGCAGCTTTATCAAAGGTGTCTGATAGGGGTGCAGGTTGGAGTATAAATACTCTTCCTAATCAGCAATCAATTAGAATGTGTGTAAAAGGAAACACTTGCATAAAAAAAAATTTTCATTTAGAATAATCAATATATGGAGGCAGACGTGTGTGTGTGTGTGTGTGTGTGTGTGTGTGTGTGTGTGTGTGTGTGTGTGTATGTATGTATGTATGTATGTGTGTATGTATGTGTGTATATATATATATATATATATATATATATATATATATATAATTACAGTCATTACGCCACAGGGACCCCGCCGAGATTGTCTATACGCCGCAGGCTCCCCCATGCCCGGACCTTGCTGCCCAGATACCACCTGCCTCCCAGGGACCCACAGACCTTATTTTATCAGCGGCAGATAATTACTGTGCAGGACGCAGGGCAGCAAAAGCCGGGCAGTGCGGAATTCGGCGGCTTTCAAAGGGGCAGGGCGCAGCGCCCTGTGAAAGAAGCCTAGCGGGAACACGAATTCCCCCATCACACACATCATTTCCTCCCATACAACCCACATAGTCCGCACCTGGGTCGAAGCTTAAATATACGCAACAGCCGCACGGTGGTAATCTTCAGATGGGAAACCTTGGGGAGCCTGGCAGCAAGAGCATACATTTAGCCATTACAAGGAGCTGGGAGCAGGGCCATCTTAACAGAAGTATGGGCCCCTGGGCAAAGCAGTGCAGTGGGGCCCCTACCTGATATATACAAACATACATCTATATACAGTATATATCTATAGGTGGGTGACAGCAGTGTGAGGATGAATGAGCAATGTGGGTGATAGCACTGTGATGGGCGGTGGGTGACGGCAGTTTGAATGTGATGGGCAGTGAGTGAGGGTGGCATGCAGTGGGTGATGGCAGTGTGAGGGTGATGGCAGTGTGAATGTGATGGGCAGTGTGTGAGGGTCATGGGCAGTGGGTGACAGCAGTGTGAGGGTGATGGGCAGTGGGTGACGGCAGTGAGTGAGGGTGACGGCAGTGGGTGACGGCAGTGTGAGAGTGATGGGCAGTCGGTGAGGGTTATGGGCAGTGGGTGAAAGCAGCGTGAGGGTGGTGGGTGAGGGTGACAGGCTGTGGGTGACAGCAGCGTGAGGATGGTGGGTGAGGGTGACAGGCAGTGGGGTACAGCAGCAGCATGAGGATGGTGGGTGATGGTGATGGGCAGTGAATGACAGCAGCGTGAGGGTGATGGGCAGTGGGGTACAGCAGCGTGAGGGTGGTGGGTGAGGGTGACAGGCAGTGGGTGACAGCAGCGTGAGGGTGATGGGTGAGGGTGAGAGAGTGGGGTACAGCAGTGTGAGAATGGTGGGTGAGGGTGACAGGCAGTGGGATACAGCAGCGTAAGGGTGACAGGCAGTGGGAAACAGCAGTGTGAGGGTGGTGGGCAGTGCGTGAGGGTGTTGGGCAGTGACAGGCAGTTGGAGACAAGTACTACTGAATTATCTTACCTTGGCCCAGTACTGTCTGCAGAGCGACGTGGGGCTCCACGAGATCCTGGATCCTGTCCAGAGCAATCAGGAGAGGAGAGGGGATAGTCCAGTAGCTGCACTGAAAGCAGCTGTCAGCTGCTCACTGAAGTTGCAGGTGGCTGCGGAGCTGGAGGTTCGGCGGTCGAGTCCTTCTAACAATGTTATGCCGCCATCGGAATTACAGACTCTGTACAGAATCAGGGCTGTACAGAATCATGCCGAATGGGAGCCCGCATTCGGCGGCATAACAGTGTCACTGTGACAGAATGACTCACTAGATGCCGCCGGCTGAGGGCTCCTACTCGGCCTGATTCTGTACAGAGTCTGTAATTACTATCGCGGCCCCACAGTTTTAAAATTGTACTGGTACCCTGCCCTCGCCACTAGTTGGGCCCCTATGATTATTGGGTCCCTGGGCAACTGCCCATCCAGCCCATTCATTAAGACGGCACTGGCTTGCAGTGTAATCTCCAGGGGACAGTAGCATACTCAGGGGTTGTTTCTGAGTATTCAGAAACTGCCTGATGGACCAATTTTGGTACTTGTGGACTTACACGGCTCCCATCGCATGCCATATGTAGTGGCATGCGATGGCATGCGATTTTTGCCGTTTTATGCATTTTCTCCTTCATCCACTAGGTGTCACTGGAGTTACACTGGGGAATAGAAGGCGACCACAGGGAGCATGGGCACTTTAAAATAATTAATCAGTGTGACCAACTCCTCCCCTTCTACATCCCCTCCCAGGCAGTCTTAGATCGTGCCCAAAAGGGAGCAGGTCACATTTGGCTCATCTCCTGGGCTTTTTGATAATTAGGGCATAAAGCAGCAAGTTTTGCCTTTGAGGACAGGCAGATAGTTGCTGCTACTATCTGCCTGCGACGTGAAAGCCTGCCGGAGGGAGCCGGCTGCTGCTTATAGGGTTTGCGCCCGGCTCCCTGGCTGACAGAGACCACCGTCTCTGGAGCTGTAACGGGCGCCGCTCACACGCAGCGTGCACCCGATCCTCCCCCAGCCCCACCGCCGACGGCATGGCCGCAGCACTGTGAGTATTACCCTGCCTTCCTATTAGAGGAAGGTCAGGGACACAAACGGCGGTGCAGCAGAGGGTTTTTTAAACCTGGCGCAATTATGGGTGACGGAGCTGCCGGGCGGGGGGCGGAGTTACCGCGCGGTACTTCCCAGCAGGCCCTGGCATACCCCAGCGTTCCTGAAAGTCACGGCGGCCATCTTGGACATTTGGCGCCGTTGAACACGCTGCTGGAGGCTCCACTGTTGCGCTGCAGATCTATCCTGACTGCAGTTGGGCGATTCGTGTCCCCTGGTGACCGTCCTGCTGAACGCTCTACCCGGTCTGTGAGTTACAGTGGGGATTAGAGCTAGGTGGAGACAGTTTGAACTGTGTCTCAATTAAGAGCTATAGCGCTCCTAGGTATATGCCATAGCGCTGTACAAAGCTCTGTGACGGCTCTTTTACTTTTACGGTCTCTCCCTTCCAGTATATATTGCTGCCTACCCTATACCTACTATCTGTGATCAGTGTGGTAGTGTGTGTTGATTGCTGGGTGTTTCTGTTGAACCATGGCAGGGGGTAGCTGCAAGAGGGTTACTTGCAAGAAGTGTGCTGTAAAGTTTACACCTTCTAAGGAGGGAGACTCTGTAGGTGATAAATGCACTGCTTTACCCCCAGCTCCAGAGTCCCCCGTGCATACCCCTGTTTGGGCATCACAATTAGCTGATGTAATGTCTCATTTAGCTTGCGAGCTCTCTGCAGCTCAAAAAGACAGAGAGACTTCTAGAACTCAACAGGCTTCCTTGACTTCTGCTGTGCAGAGTTTAACTAAAGCCTTGACCCCAGCAGAGGGCGCCATTGCCTCATCTAGGCAAAATCCCCCTCCCTTACTCAGGAAAAGGGTATTACAGCCCTCTGGGGATTCTGGGGAGTATGAGGATATGCCTGATATGGAGGAGGGCGAATTTGCCCTTCCAGATACTTATGATGATGATGATGATGTGGAACCTGAGGCTCAGGTGTTTACACAAGAGCCGGCCCCAGCCTCTCAAGGCCTGGAGGACCTTATACATATGGTGAAGATTGCCTGCAAGGTGTCAGATGACACAGACATACCTGCTCGTCCTTCTTTCTTTGGGAAAAGACAAAGGCAGTCACCCACCTTCCCTCCAGCGGAGGAGTTGGATGAACATATTTTGCAGGCTTGGAATCACCCTGACAAAAAATTCCAGGTGCCTCAGAGGTTTCTGGCTGCTTATCCTCTTCCACCAGAGGGTAGAAGGAGGATTGAGATACCACCAGTAGTGGACTCTTCAGTCTCACGACTGTCTAAAAAGACGGTTCTCCCGGTGCCGGGTGCAACCACTCTTAAGGATACTTCTGACCGTAAGTTGGAAGTAACCCTTAAGAACATTTTTTCTGCAGCTGGGATTATTCAGCGTCCGGCCCAGGTCGGGTGCTGGGTAAATAAGGCCATGGGGGTATGGGCCTCTCAGATCCTAACAGAGGTTCGTGAGGGCTCTGACCCTGCCTCCATTGTTCAGCTTGCTGAACAGATCCAAGAGGCATCCAATTATTTAATAGAAGCCTCTTCTGACGTCTGCATGGTTGCAGCCAAGGTTTCGGCCTTATCCATATCAGCTCGCAGAGCTCTCTGGTTACGCCAATGGCAGGCTGACGCAGAGTCCAAGCGTGCGGTGGAGGCCCTGGTGTTCAATGGGGAGGTTCTTTTCGGGCCAGAGCTCGACAAGTGGATCTCCCAAGCAACGGGAGGTAAGTCCCATTTTCTTCCCTCAGCGGCTCCTCCGACTACACGCAGGACCCCTCAAAGGCCCTCCTTTCGGTCCTTACGGCCTACGGCCAGATTCAGAGGTCGTTCCAGAGGCGGAGCTCCATCTAGAGGTTCCAGAGGTCGGGGCAGGGGCGCCTCGGCAGCTGTCCAGGAGCCCAAGTCCTCCAAGCCAGCCGCATGACTGTCCACGGTCTCATCTGGGGGATCCCAGAGTCGGGGCCCGACTGCTGTCCTTCTGTCACATCTGGCTGCAGTCTTGTCAGGACTCATGGGTAAGGGGTCTGGTAACCCACGGTTACAAGATCCATTTCCGGTTGGTCCCTCCAAACAGGTTTTTCAAGACCGGTCTCCCTGTCTCAAGAGACAAGGCGCAACTTCTGTTGTCAGCAATCAACAAGCTGCGGACAACGGGAGTTGTGATACCAGTTCCCGAGGATCAGCGTACTCAGGGATACTACTCCAGTCTGTTCCTTGTACCCAAGCCGGATGGCTCGGTAAGGCCGATTCTAAATCTAAAGGATTTGAATCCGTTTCTACAAGCGGTCAAATTCAAGATGGAGTCCCTGCAGTCTGTGATACAGGGACTGGAACAGGGAGAGTTCCTGGTATCTTTGGATAACAGGGACGCTTACCTGCACATCCCTATCTGGCCTCCTCACCAGGCCTTCCTCCGGTTCTCTATACAGGACCAACACTGGCAGTTCCAGGCCCTGCCGTTCGGTCTCTCATCGGCCCCCAGGGTCTTCACCAAGGTGATGGCGGTGATGATGGAGGTCCTCAGGGCTCAGGGGGTTACCATCATCCCCTACTTGGACGATCTTCTTCTGAAGAATCATTCGAGGGAGGCTCTGTTGTCCAACATACGGCTCACCCAGGAGACTCTCATCAGTCATGGGTGGATTCTGAACTTTGCAAAGTCTCAGCTACAGCCGGCTCAACGTCTTCTCTTTTTGGGGATGATTCTGGACACCCAGCAGATGAAGGTTTTTCTGCCTCCCAACAAAATTCAGTCCCTGCAGGTCCTGGTCAGGTCGGTCTTGCGACGGCCACAAGTATCGGTGCACCTTTGCACCAGACTCTTGGGGAAGATGGTGTCCTCCTTCGAGGAGGTACAGTACGGCCGCTTCCACTCGCGCCAATTCCAGTTGTCTCTCCTTCACCAGTGGTCAGTGTCTCACCTGCATCTTCAGCAGCGGGTGACCCTGTCTCCTCGAGCCCGTCTGTCCCTGCTGTGGTGGCTCAACTCCGAAAACCTGCAAAGGGGCAGGAGGTTCGGCATATGGGAGTGGACTCTCCTCACCACAGATGCCAGCCTTCGAGGCTGGGGAGCGGTAACGCTGGTACACCAGTTCCAGGGTTTATGGACGAGGCAGGAGAGCTTACTCTCCATCAATGTGCTGGAACTCAGAGCAGTCTACTATGCTCTTCTGCAGACGGGACACCTGCTGCGGGGCAGAGCAATCAGAGTCCAGTCCGACAACGCCACAGCCGTCGCCTACATAAACAAGCAAGGCGGCACTCGGAGCAAGGCGGCGATGAAGGAAGTAAGCAGGATCATCCTCTGGGCTCAGGACCATGCTCAGGCCTTGTCAGCAGTGTTCATCCCCGGAGTAGACAATTGGGAGGCCGACTTTCTAAGTCGGCAGCATGCCCACCAGGGGGAGTGGTGCCTCAACCCTCGGGTTTTTCAGACCCTAATACATCGTTGGGGGTGTCCTCAGGCGGATCTGATGGCGTCCCGCCACAACTTCCAGCTCCCAATATACTTTGCGCGGACTCGAGATCCTCAGGCCGCAGGGGTGGACGCTCTGGTCGCTCCTTGGCCGTTTCAGTTCGTTTACCTCTTCCCTCCCTTTCCGCTGATACCTCGGGTATTACAGCGCATTCGCAGAGAGGGGGTAACAGCGCTTCTGATAGCGCCGGATTGGCCCCGGCGCTCGTGGTACACCAACCTGACGGATCTTCTAATCGACGAGCCGTGGCCGCTACCTCATCAAGAGGACCTCCTCAGTCAGGGTCCTTTCATCTACCCAGATTTAGGACGTCTACATTTGACGGCGTGGCTGCTGAGAGGTCCATCTTGAGACATGCAGGTATCCCTAGGGCGGTGATACCTACAATGATGAGGGCCAGGAAGGAAGTCTCCTCCAGACACTATCATCGGATTTGGAGATCCTATGTGGCGTGGTGCGAAAGACGCAGAGTGTCCTCTACTCTGTTCAAGAAGGCTCGACTTCTCCTGTTTTTACAGGAGGGTTTGAACGCTGGACTTAGGCTGAATACACTGAAGGTGCAGGTTTCAGCCCTTTCAGTTTTTTTCCAGAAACGTATAGCCCTCATTCCGGAATTCCACACTTTTTTCCAGGGGGTGCTGAGGCTTCAGCCCCCTATTCGTCCACCTACGGCTCCCTGGGACCTAGAGTTGGTCCTCAGATATTTAAGATCATCGATATTTGAGCCGTTGGAAGAGGTGGATCTTCGATATCTCACTTGGAAGGTGGTTCTTCTCTTGGCTCTGGCCTCGGCCAGACGTGTTTCGGAATTGGGTGCGCTTTCTTGTCGCTCACCGTTCCTTCAGTTTCATCCGGACAGAGCGGAGCTCCGTACCAGTCTTTCCTTCCTTCCGAAGGTGGTCTCAGCGTTCCACGTGAACCAACCCATCGTGGTTCCAGCATTCACAGAGGCTTCACCAGAGGATAGGTCTTTGGATGTGGTGAGGGCCCTGCGTATCTATATCTCTCGCACGGCTTCTTTTCGCAAGACGGATGTCTTGTTTGTTACCTACGACCCAGTGCGTCGTGGATGGCCAGCTTCGAAGCAAACGCTGGCCAGATGGATCCGTCTGACAATTCGTCAGGCATACCTTGCTGAGGCTCAGACGCCTCCTGCTAGCATA
Organism: Crinia signifera; assembly: GCF_055691185.1. Lineage (NCBI taxonomy): Eukaryota > Metazoa > Chordata > Amphibia > Anura > Myobatrachidae > Crinia > Crinia signifera. The sequence goes on from NC_139227.1 coordinate 69,170,371, forward strand.
GGCGCGCACTCCACCAGATCGGTGGGTCCTTCATGGGCGGCTGCCCGTGGGGTCTCCCTGCAACAGCTCTGTCGTGCTGCGACATGGTCAGGCCGGCACACCTTTGTGCGATTTTATAGGTTTAATATAGGTTTGATACCTTTGCGGCACCAGCTTCTCAGTTTGGCCGCTCTGTTTTAAGGGGATCTCAGCGCTCACCCACCCGGGTTGCAAGCTCTGGGACATCCCCAGTGTAACTCCAGTGACACCTAGTGGATGAAGGAGAAACAGGGATTTTGTACTTACCGTAAATCCTTTTCTCCGAGTCCACAGGTGTCACTGGACGCCCGCCTCAGCGCTGTTCTCCACCTGTTATGTTCAGTGTTAGGTTCCTATTGGGAGTTTTCCCTTGTCGGGGTTATATAAACATGGTTATTACACACCTGTCTCGTCTGGTTTGACTCTGTGTGTGCGGTTGTTTTTTCATATATATATATATATATATTCTTTTTCTACTATAAGTATTGAATGATGTTATGTTGTGATGAACCTCCTCTCGGATGTGTGTTATATCTTTCTGCTCCCTTTCGGGCACGATCTTTACGACTGCCTGGGAGGGGAAGTAGAAGGGGAGGAGTTGGTCACACTGATTAATTATTTTAAAGTGCCCATGCTCCCTGTGGTCGCCTTCTATTCCCCAGTGTAACTCCAGTGACACCTGTGGACTCGGAGAAAAGGATTTACGGTAAGTACAAAATCCCTGTTTTTTAAATCGCATGCGATCGCATCGCATGCGATTTTTAACAGAAATGCATCCAAATGCATTGAAATTAGTATCAAACATGTTCAATGGCCCCCAAATGTCATTTTTCAGGCTGTACCACCCCCACTATCAACGCGAACCCGAAGCGTGGCGAGCGCGGCGGTACGCGTCCTACGACCTTTTCATACCCCCACTATCCACGTCGGCGTGGAGTTGAGAATAGAAAGTGTGGCGAGCGCAGCGAGCGGACGCGGACACCTGTGAAGCCCGCGAGGGGACGCGGATACCTGTGAAAGTATCCGTGTCCCCTCGCAGGGCTCGCCACGCTTCGGGCTCGGTTGCTCGCTGCGCTCGCCACACTTTCTATTCTCAACTCCACGCCGACACTGATAGTGGGGGAATGAAAAGGTCATAGGACGCGTACCGCCGCCCCTCGCGGGCTCGTTGCGCTCGCCACGCTTCGGGTTCGCATTGATAGTGGGGGTGGTACAGCCTGAAAAATGACATTTGGGGGCCATTGAACATGTTTGAAACTAATTTCAATGCATTTGGATGCATTTCTGTTAAAAATCGCATGCGATGCGATTTTTTAATATGCGATGGACATCGTGGGAGCCGTGATTGTCCACAAGTACCCCAATTTTTTTCTGGTACTGCTTTCCTCCATCAGTATGACACTGACCATAGCTCCGCCCCTCACGACAATAGGCTCCACCCCCTCACGGCATATTCCCGCGAATTGCGAGCATATACATAAAGGGTCTGAATTATTTCCCCCACCCCAAATTTAAGTTTAGATGAAAAAAAAGAAAGCAGTGGAAGCCATTTTCCTGTAGTCCATATAAATATATGGGCAGCTCCATTTTGGTGGGGATATTCGTGTCTTCAGCCAGTCAAGGAATCTCCTCTTATTTCTAATCGTGGGACAAGCAGACCAAATCCTACCTTTGACTCTGAGGGAGGGAGGGTGCCCGGCAGGGCTCCTGACATGATTGATGGTGATGGAGCAAAGGAGTGATGTTCGGCTCATGACGGTTGCTGTTACGGGGGAGGGGGAGAGACTTCTGTCTTTCTCACACTGATGCTGCCTGGGAGGGGGGGGGGGGGTGGATTGCATGCTGCAATTCAAAAAGCGCTGTTTATATTAGTTAGTGCACTTAGCCAGGGCTGAGGCGGTGACTGTCAGCAGCGTGGTAGGGCTGAGGGGGTTGCTGGCTGCCGCGCTCGAGTCAGCAGCGTACACAGTATACACTGAGTGCAGCAGGGGGCGGAGAATAGAAGCGAAGTGGAGACTGCAGGACTGAGGGGTTTGCTGCCGCGCTCAGCAGCTTAGAGTGTGACTGGCAGCGGGTGGAGACTAGAAGCGCAGCAACTGCCGGGGAGGGACAGTAATGTCAGCGGCAGCTATTAACTGTGCAGGGCGGAATTCGGCGGCTTTTAAAGGGGCAGGGCACAGCGCCCTGTGAAATAAGCCTAGCGGGAACACTACTTTTACTTCCAGTCACATAATGATCACTAGTATCAAATACTCTATTTGTGTTAGAGTGATTTGAAAAGGACTTAGCAGGACAAGAAGTAGAGGTATATGAATAGAATCCTTGCGCTGATATAGGCACTAATTCTTGGTATTAAATAAACCGAAGGGGATTATAAATCCACAGATCTAAGTCGCTGGAACGCATATGCGTTCCACTCCTCCGTTCTATAATTACTTGAGTACCAGTATCAATGGAGCGCACAGTGCGTTCCAACTTGCGCAGCCGCTGCCTTACATACATATCGCAGACGGCTTTATACTCATATGTGCTCAAACAGGGGCTACGCAGTCTGTTCAAGTCCAACCCATTTGTACCCCAGTCAAGATGGCTTATGGTACAATACAGTGTAAATATTTTGTAGTTTCTCTTAAAATCTAGAATGACAGGACTAAAACAAGCACCCCCCCAACAAGTGCTGCTCCCAAGTGCCCTATGGGAAATTCACAAAAGTGCTCAGGTTTTATGGGCAGATGAGATTAGAGACCACAGTGTACATGATTGAGTGCAGAGCACTAGCAGGCATCAAACATTTGCTTCAATATGTATACGGTTTACTTTGCTTTACTTTTGCACCACACTGCAGTTGACATAGTGGGCCGTATTCAATTATTGCCACCCGTCCATACTCCCATGCACGCCAGCCGGCAATATTCAATGCCAGCAGGCACGCTATCATTATTTCAGCTAGCTACCTTCGGGGGTGATGAGCGGAAATGCGCAAAAAGTCTGCTGTTTGAGCGCACGAATGGGACTTTTTGCATCCCTCCCATTAGTTTGGTCAGGTTTATTTGCATGTGATTTTCCGGCTGCGGGAACAAGCGATAGGCTGTGTCTTGCATGTTTGCAGCGGCGGAGGGGCATGCATTCGGCAGGGCAGCATTTCAGGGACTCGGTTAGCTGCGAGCTTTGCAGCTTACCAGGTCAATCAGAATAGAGGCCTATACCTCTTGTGCTGCCCTGTACACTTGTGGTATGGTATGCTTCTCATATTCACCGGGATGGAAATAGTGGTCACTCTGGGTATCATTGTTCACTTCCTCAATGCATCACTGTATGAGGAGAACATGAACTATTTTTTAGTATACCATTTTAAAATGCAGTGAAGGATAATGGTTTCAATGGAAAAACAGCATATTTTTCCTTTAGTGGAATGAGTAAGGGCAATTTTGTCCTTTTTATTTCCCACCGAAAGATGCAGTCTCTCATCTAACTGGCTTGGTTCTTTTTTTCCAGGCCTGCTGACTGTAGATCCTTCTTGTCGACTGAGTCTTGGTGAACTGAAGGAGAGTGACTGGCTGCGAGGAGGACGTCCCCTCTCCTCCACTCCTCTTATGACACCTGATGTGCTGGAATCCAGTGGCATGGCCACCAAGACCTGTGTGCATGCCACTTTCATGGTAAGTGCAGCAGATGTGCCTTCATAATAAGAGATGTTACCAAGTGTGTGGCAAGCGTATGAATGTGTGTTTGTACATATTGCACACTAGTTACAAATAATATGACACCTGCTATTCTCAGGCTGTGTAGAGAAATGACAACCAACCTGCAGTGGTGCAGTGTGGGTGGGATCTGACTGAGTACCTAGAAACCCTCCCTGGCTGTATCCTTGTAACCTCTGGGATGTTTGAGTATAGGGCAGTTGGACTCAGGCATTCCATGGGCCTTTAAGTGCTCAGTGACTCATCACTGCACTTCTCAGGTGTGGGCATCTGTAGGTAAATGCTGGCGTATGCAATAAAGGTTTGTGTGTGGCACATGTTGTATAAGGGGCCGCAGGTCATGTTGTGAGGGGGTCTATACTAAGCAATAACTGAGCTTTATGAAGCATGTGGGAGGGCAGGGGGCATATTCAGCAACAATGGAGCTGTTTAGCTGTCTGATGCATGTTGTGGGTGTTAGGGGAGTCAGATGCTTTTTCATTTGAGGAATACATGATGGGACAGTGTTTTAGTGTTGTGGCAAAATAATATTAAGCAATAAGTGTTAAGTAATAAATGATAAGGCACACCTGGGGCCAAATATAATAGGGTGTGAGAATCAGAAAGTGAGAGATTTTGGGAGAGTTTTTCAATATTTTTTTTAAAGCGGCAATCATTTACATGGCTAAATCAACCGGGTTTTTTTCAGTGTAAATGATTGCCGCTTTAAAATATCTGAAAACTGTCCCAAAATCTCCTTCTTTCTGATTCTCACACCCTAAATGATTTCTGCTTTAAAAAAAATGGTAAAACTCTCTCCCCTCAACCAAGCAGGGCTGGACCTAGCCCTGATTGGATGTAGCCGTGTCCATGGAGACTGCTACATCCAATCAGGTGGGGAAGTCCCTTGGCGGTCAGCCCAGCACCCACAGCGCAGGGGTGCCGAGGAAAGCCCCGGGCTTCAGCCCTGGATGGTTGAAGCCTTTTTTTCTATTTTTACTTTTAGACACTTTGGACAGAACCGTGCACAGGTGTCACTGATCTGTGCATGGTTCTGTCAATCTCGCCTTGCAGAAGCAGGTCTATTTTTTTGTGTGTGTGATTTTTGGTAATGTTTGAAAAATGCATCCTATGACATTTGAAATTTTGATGTGTTCAATGAGAAAACAACTGGATGCAATTTTTGAAGTGCAATTTTTTTTTGTCCACCGTAAAACGTGCATACATACAGTCATATTACTGTATACCTGTAGTGTGCAATTTGTGGTATTTTTACCACAAATTGCACACTGCTACATGTGCAATTTTTGGTTAAGGTGCGATTTTTGCAGTTTTTGACCACAAAATCACACACCGCTATATTTGGCCTATAATATTGAATAGGAATAAGACTTCACATGTGAATCATATCCGGTCTACTATCTTGTAGAGGGTGCTAAATAAATAAGAAGTAGAGGTACTTGTTTCCTAGCACGGCGCCCAATATTTTGATCGTAGTACATCTTATACAATCACATCGCATTGCATGCAATATAGCGGCATGCGATGCGATTCGATTTTTAATTGTACAAGCACCCTGATGGGTGCTTTCAATGTTAAATGCACCCCCATTGGCAACGCCACCCCCACTTTCAGAGCCAACCCGAAGCTTGGCAAGCGCAGTGAGCCCCGCGAGGGGACACGGATTACTTTACATGTATTACGCGTCCCATTGCGGGGCTCGTATTCTGCGTCCCCTTGCGGGGCTGGCCACACTTCGGGCTCGTATTCTGCGTCCCTTTGCGGGGCTGGCCACACTTCAGGCTCGCTGCGCTCGCCACACTATCTACAATTAAAAATCACGTCACATGCCATATGCTGGCATGCAATGCTATGCGATATTTCATTGTACAAGCACTCCTGTTAGTTTAACATGAATATCTCATCGCATCACACACCACTAAGTATGGTATGCGATGGGTGCCATGCTAGGAAACAAGTACCGAAGTAGATTCTGATTGGTTGCCCATAGCAACATCACATGTGAAGGCTTATTCCCATCTTAGTAAATTTCCCCCAAAGTGTTTTACCTACAAACATGGACACATTTGTTGGTACCCTACTACAAAATAGAAGAGCAGAATTTTTTTTCTGAACTTGAAAGTGACGAAAGTAATTGGCATTCATCATTGTTTATTCCATACAGGCCACTAAAGAATAGAGAATAGTCTAATGTTTTATTGCTACCAATTCTTGGACCGTGATCTGAGATTTAGACAGAGCTTTCTGATCCCGGCCAGTACGTTTTGTTCCAGAATACCTTGATTGACTTCAGATTTCACTGTGCCCTGAACAAAAAGCCAGATACAGCAATGCACAATAGATCTTGTGTTATTTTCAGTGTAGTAGGATCGCATCGCATCACATGCGATTTGCATGCGAAGAGATGGTACTTGTGCAGTTTCACGGCACCCCTGCCTGCGGATCGCATCGCATCGCATGAAAATTGCACACCCAAACTATCCACGTCACCCCGAAGCGTGGCGAGCGGATGCGGTACACATCCTCCCGACCTGTTCATACCCCCACTATCCACGTTGGCGTGGAGTTGATTTCATAAAGTGTGTCGAGCCACTGAGCCCGAAGCATGGCGAGCACACGCAGATCACTTGACGTGTATTCCGCGTCCCCTCGCGGGGCTCGCTGCGCTCGCCATGCTTCGAGCTCGGTGGCTCACTGCACTCGCCACGCTTTATAAAGTCAACTTTATACAATCCACGCCAACGTAGAGAGTGGGGGTATAAACAGGTCATGAGGACGCGTACCGCATCCCCTCGTGGGGCTTGCTGCGCTCGCCACGCTTCAGGGTGATGTGGATAGTGGGGGTGTGCTAAGTAATAGTGGGGTTGTGCTAAATCAAATCGCATGCCATCGCATGGGATTAGCGTGTGATGAGATGAGATCTGCAGGCAGTCGGGCCGTGAAACTACACAAGTACCATGCGATGCAATCTAACTACGCCAACTACATTGCGCAGACGGGCGCCGTGATAATACACAAGAACCAATATTTTTTATAGGTGTGGAAATGTCAATGGGCCCTATTCACGGCTGCATACACATCCGGCGAGCTGGGGAGGGGGATTCGGGTACCAGGGGTGGGGCAGGTGTTCTGGCAGGCGGTGTTTAGTTGTTCGCTAGGCTGTGATCGAACGCAGCTTAGTGAACATGGTCTTAATCAGCCCCAATATCTCTTCAGAGGGATGGTATTAATATTTCTTGTTACACACACTGAATATATTACCCATTGTTGGACTTGGTTTATTTCAGGCATTTAACCGTGGAAAGCGAGAGGGAGTCTTTCTGAAGAGTGTGGAAAATGCCCCTCTGGCCAAAAGGCGCAAACTAAAGCAGTGCAGCACTGGAGGGGATGCACGCAGCGGATCATCATCTTCCTCATCCTCTTCTTCATCCACTGCTGCAACTACAGCTCGCTCTCCCAAATCCAGGGTTCCGCCACAAAACCACAGACTGGCAAATTCCTAACTGATTGTGTTCCGTACGCACACTACTTCCCTGTCATTTTGTGCACATGGAGGAGCTCCTGTTTTTCTTTTACTAAAAGACGCACTCCTGAATGCTATCCCAAGATTTTATGTGCGATAGGTGTGGGCACCTATATGCACATGACTTATGTGTGAGTACAGAGAACGTACATAGGTCACACCGTCATGGCTTCAAATACTAGAAGTGTCCAGTGCATCCACCAAGTACAGTACTAGGGATTGCCAGCCTTCCCTTCATAATGTAATGTGCTCTGACAGGGGCAGTTTAGGGATAGGGCAAAGAGGGCACTTTCCTTCAGTCGCCAGCTTGTATAGGGCTGTCTGACGCTTGTACCAGCATTTACTGTTCAGATTTATCATTTTATATGTGTAATAAGTGTCTTTTTTTTAATTAAAAATAGGATTTTTTTTTGTTTTTACATTTTTGTTTTTAAATACCTGAAATTTTCTTCAAGCTGAATGTAAGGGCCACTCCTGAGCTATCTGGCTCCCTGCTCTATATGCTTCGATACTAGGAACATAATATGTACATGTGTATGTGTAGATATGTATATATACCTGCTATAACTGTTACTAGAGTGTTGTACCTAATGTCCATCAATTGACACAAATCTTAAGAGATGTTAACATGGGATTACTGTTAACATTGCTAGGACAAAATCATAGTTTCTGTACGCACACACTAAACAAGGGCCCTTCAGAGTGATATTTTTTTAATGTAAAATGTATACACTCCGTACCGTTAATGATGCTCGGGAGCGTTGGAACATGCAGGTCAATTTTGGCAATGCAGCCAAGGAACTGCTTGTTCAGCAGCCGCAGGTCACTGAACGATATCATCAAAGATTTCGTTCAGTGTGTATGCACAATATCGCTCACGATATCAGCCTCGGTGCAGGTGGTACAGGACTGTAGAGGATGTACTGTACGGCCTTTTCTTTTACAGGCCCCAAGGAATAATATTCTGCAGCGAGACTGTGTGATTTGAAAATGTGTATTTTTGTGAGAAAAAACACTGTATAGCGGTAGGTTTCTGCCTAATGGCTTTATGTACTAACTGTATACCGTGTGCCCTGTATATCAGCCAGATCATTGTAGTGTTTGCTACTGGCATACATAGATCCTCATTGTTCTGTTTTTTAGCAGAAGGCCTCCGTATGTAACATTTAGGTGGAGAGATCATGACCTCCATTAACCTTCCATCCTGTCTCACAGCCTTCAAGCAAGCCCCTTTTTTTTTTTAAGTTCTAGGTAAAAACCCTGCCAACTAACTTTGCAGTCCCTGCTTATCCCTATTGTGTCCACCCATAAAGATTGTAAGCTGCTATGAGCATGGTTCTCTTTCCTCTTATGTTACTGCTCACTGTATTTATTTATCTGTATGATTTTATAGTCTGTCTGTTTGTACTTCTGTATCCTGTTTTCAATTTTATTGCCTTGTGCCGTATAAATTAAGAATGGTAATCATAACCTCCAGCCTGCAAAACTGGCGTATGATGAAAAATATAGAGGAAAAAGAGGAAATGTGTCTGTTTTCTCCATTTGTAAGCCCCATACACACTTGCCGGTGCCCCCGATGGCAGGGGGCAGCAGTGGAAGTGACGGCAGCACGGCCATCGTTAACTGGGTGCCTTCCTCGTTCTGACATGCTGGGCGAGGGAGGGGGTCATTAATGATGTGTGGGTGTGTACATTGTTAAAAACAAGTGTACACACTAGGCAATATTGTCCTGGACGATATTGGGAACAATTTCAGCTAGTGTGTTTGGAGCTTTAACTTGATGCATGGAATGTATAGAAAAAAAAAAGAAACCAATATTTAACAAAACTCATTGTAAGCTGCATGTGACTGTCTGTTCCCCAATCAGGTCTTGTTCACAGCATAGCCAATAATATCATGTGAATTTTTACTACAGCAGCAGGGGACAAGTGAGCTGATCTTGTGGGAGGCATTGACCTGTCCATGTCAGTTGGTTAGGACAGGGCTGCTGTACGTGACACAGATCACACCTCTGTATAATACACCTCGTTGTGGTGCTTTATAGAATATTACAGCAAATGTGGTGTTATTACTAGGATTATTGGGAATCCTGATTCCAACAGCGATGTGTAGGTAACCAGTTCAGTAACTATGCTTATCTATAAGAGATGCAACCTCTGCCTAATGTCTACCACCCACACTGTATATTTCCGTGCTGTTAGTACATATTGCAGAATATTTGTATAAAATATTCTGTTTTTCAGGAATCTGACGTTTTTAACTGGTTTGTTTGAAATTTGTGTAAACTTTTTATTAGCATTAGAGCTGGTGAGACGTGTACGTGTTACTGTAAGCATGTGTGTACTCATGCTATGCAGATTACATGCTTACTGAAGGCAGTGTTAGAAGTCATTCTATCTATGCAGAGCAGCGTTCACCTGATACTTTTGTGTCACATTAGCGTATAGTTATGCAGAGCATTGTGTATGGTTGTGCTGTCTGTCAGTGGTAATTTGTGCTGCGTGATCCCTGTGTTGATTCAGTTGAAAGTGTTTCAACCTGGGCGGGTTACTTTGTGTGTTTTTATAATGGGCAGAACACGTGTTTGTGTATATTAACCAAGATGTCAATGTGTTGTTTATGCAGTTCAGCATTGCAAATCATATATGCTTGAGATCTAATGAGATAATATTGGGATGCATTTATCATTGGTAGACACTGTGACTGTTATACTTGTAGGGAATTGAGAGTACTGTGTAGTACTTTCCAACCCTACAATCAGAGTTCTGCAGAACACCACTTATCTGTATTTAGCTGAAGAACTGCTGAGCAACATTCCACCTGTATTCAGTCTGAGAAATGCAGAGCATCATTTCACCTTTATTCAGTCTGAGAAATGCAGAGCATCATTTCACCTTTATTCAGTCTGAGAAATGCAGAGCATCATTTCACCTTTATTCAGTCTGAGAAATGCAGAGCATCATTTCACCTTTATTCAGTCTGAGAAATGCAGAGCATCATTTCACCTTTATTCAGCCTGAGAAATGCAGAGCATCATTTCACCTTTATTCAGCCTGAGAAATGCAGAGCATCATTTCACCTTTTATTCAGCCTGAGAAATGCAGAGCATAATTCCACCTGTATTCAGCATGAGAAATGCAGAGCATCATTTCACCTGTATTCAGCCTGAGAAATGCAGAGCATCATTTCACCTTTATTCAGTCTGAGAAATGCAGAGCATCATTTCACATTTATTCAGCCTGAGAAATGCAGAGCATCATTTCACCTGTATTCAGCCGGAGAATTGCAGAGCATCATTTCACCTGTATTCCACCTGAGAACTGTAGAACATCATTTACGAGGTTATTCAATGATCCAATCCACGGCAAATAGGCAAAATAGCCGCCATTTTTTTTTTTTTTTTTTTCATGGAGCATAGATGGAATTCACTTTCCATCCATTCAAAGTTTTTCATTTTTTCCAATTTGCCGAAAGCAATAGGAAAATCGGAAAAGAAGTGGATTTGCGAATCCACATATTTTTCCACGGAAATGGAAGCTAATTCGTGATTTCATTGTCAGTTTCCCCAAAATGCAGAGAGTCAGTTCTGCTGTCGTGTGTCCCCCCCCCCCTCAGTCTGTAGTTTGAGCTCTGCAGTGCTACTTTTTAGCCACGCCTCCGTGCTCCTTATATGGCCTGTCCATTGTGCATACCATTACTGGCTTCTCTACAGTCACTGCCCAGCAGAACAGGTCATACAGCTTTTTCCTGAAAGCTTACTGCAGAGCCATAAGTAATAAACGCATTCTTGTGGAGCAGCAATTGCATCCCAGCAAAGCTTGTGATTTATCCCTGTATTTCTTTATCATTTTATTTATTAATAAAAAGGGAACTCTAGATTCTATATGCCAGGGGCATTTTACATTCATCTGTTAATGTGGTAAATCAGGAATATGCAGTGACTCAAATTTATCAAGTTGTGTGGTGTCTGTAGGTATTGCTGTTGGTGAGCCCTTTCATAGACTCTGACAGCAGTTGTAACTGTACAGAAACTGTAGGTTGACATTGACAACGCAACGCAACCAAAAGGTCAACATGAAACAGGACCACACATGAAAAGATAGACAGAAGTTTTTCACATTTCCTTTTTGGTGTAAAGACCGCATACACTAAACTGAGGTATCACATGCAGCTTTGGATGGGATACCTCGCCAACTGCCCACTGGGGAGCCACCGGGCTCCCTGGCGGCTGAACCGCATACAATATATTGTATGCAACCCCAGCAAGTGCTGCCGGATCTGAGAAATCCTATGTACTGCACTTGCAATCTCGCATATACAATCAAATTCAGAGGTTGGACACATATGATTTGGGTACTTTTTATCTGATTTCTCAGAACCGTGTGGAAAGGGCCAAAACGTATAAGTGTATGGCCAGCTTTAGTGTTGATACCTGAGCACGTTGGCAGCCATTTGGGCACCCCAAGGTATCGTCGCCATGCGTCGGGCCAGATGCATTAACTCAACTACTGCTGCCCTCAGCACACTCAACCGTTTGTCCACACAGATGGTAAAGTATGAAAAAAATCCGGAAAAACGCATTTCAACCTTTTGCTTGCGTTATAAGGAGGATGGGTGTACAGAATAAGAACCAAGTCATTCTTTGTTTCCTTTTTATTACATTGTTACTTAAATCTAATGAATTAATACTCTATATACAATTATTGTATAACATCTCCTTTATCTTCTTGCACTACGTCACTTTGACTATTGAGAATCGTCTCAGAGCTTACTAACTCCGTTTACTGTGCAGAAGAAATGTCTGCCACTAATTTGCACTTTTTAAGACCGATGCATCGGTCAGGAGAGCTGGGAATGGGGTCTTTTTCTTAGGAGCTAATGCAGAATTGTGGACAAATGGGGAAAAAGGAGTACATTTGCAGCTAAAATTCAGAACATGGGGTACACTAACCTTTTACTATAGATTTATTAATGTATTACAAGCTTATGTATGTTAGGGCAGAGTACCTCGTGTTCTGCATGTGGAACTGGTCTAAAATGTGCAAAGAGATGCAACTCTCAATCCAATGGTGGTTTTGACTGCAGAATCTAAAACACAGTGATGTGCAAAAGCAGATGTTTTGTATTTAATATTATTGATATTTATCTCCTGGGGCTAAATTTGGCAACAGTCAGTTGATGTGAAAACCCCCATTTTACTAAATTTACCTTCTAGATTTAGGAGGGGTGTGTCCCAGCTGAAATTTTAAATGACCCTTTAAAATAAATATGCCCAGTAAGTGAGAAATGCATGCAAAAATAGACTGTATCTACTTTGCATGAAAAATATAAATAAATGCATTTGCACCCTGTTCCAAGTTCCTCCTATTTTTACATTGACTCCTGACTCTGGATCAGCCTATACATATATGCACTAGATCAGTAAGCATTAAAGGGCATATTCACTCAACGCAATAGTACCTGATTTAAAACACTTTAAGTATTCTACAAAGAGCCATCTTAAAAGCTCTGTACAACCATTCACAGGAACCAATTAAAAATAAAATCATAAAATGCCCCTCCTGCGGTCCTCCTCAGCACCTGATTTGTTGTCTATGTAAAGGTCATACATCAGAAAGATATTGTACCCAATCATACAATCTCAATTGATTGTAAGATGGATTGTATTCAGATTGTGTGCACATCTTGTGTACACAATCATGCAATCAATCAGCAGATGGATTGTATGACTGATTGTATGATGGATTGTATGCACATCTTGTGTACACAATCATGCAGCAGATGGATTGTATGATGGATTGTGAGTAGATTGTGTGTCCAAAAACCACCAAGGACTGCCAGAGATTTCAAGGGAAATTGTACACAATCATGAGCGCAATCGATCTTAAGATTGATCTTTCTGATGTATGGCCAGCTTAAGACAGGCATGGCCAAACTATGGCCTTCCAGCTGTTTTGAAACTACACCTCCCAGCATGCCTTGCCATAGTTTTACCTTTCCCTAATAGCAAAACTGTGGCAAGGCATGATGGGACTTTAACAACAGCTGGAGGGCCATAGTTTGGCCATGTCTGATGTAAGAGAATATCTTTGGTATAATTTAGTGGTTCTCAACCTCGGTCCTCAAGTACCCCCAACAGTGCCCGGTTTCCAAGTCTCCACACAGAATCACAAGTTAAATAATTAGCTCCACCTGTGGAACTTTTAAAATGTGTCAGTGAGTAATGAGTGCAGCTGTGCACCTGGTGGGTGACCTAGAAAATGTGAACTGTTGGGGGTACTTGAGGACTGAGGTTGAGAACCAATGGTATAATTGATTTAAGTGGACATCCCTTTCATGTAATAATGGACAATTGCTAGATATCTTACATACTGCTGTAGTGGTGAAAGTAATTCATATCATGGTCACTGCACAAGGACATTTACCAAATACATGTCATGCTGGGTTGTGTAGGAAGCTAGGAACAGAATGTTTTATTTAAGAGATTGGATATCCGGACATCTTTTGTTTTATGAAATAAACCTTTTCTTTCATCAGTGTGTGTGATCTGATCTTTGTAAGCCATAATTATAGCAGCGTAACATAATTATTGTACCAGCTCAGATTTCCCATGAAGCAGTCCTATAGTATTTCCCATGTCTTCGACCCTGCTTTTAACCCGGCTCGAAAATCCAGGATTTATGACCCGAGTTCACACTTTCACACAGAAAAAGGACCCTGGTTGAAGAGCAAATTACCGGGTAGAAATGTTTAACAAGGTTTTTTTTTCTGTGTGAAATGGGTATTAGTAGTTTCTAGGCCCCTAGTGTTTATCTTCCTTAGCATATTGCTGTACATATTGCACTGCTCAGATATCCTAGCCCGACAATCCATCATTAGCTGTAGAACTGTTCCACAATACTCATCAAGCAGTTGTGGAAAGACCTCTAGCTCCTGAAGGGATTCAGTTGCCTTGGAAGTGTAATACCCCTTTCCCACTGCAGCTCTTAAACGGTAAATTGACTTTTTTTTTGCCTTTTTTTAAACGGGTAGAGTTGCAGTGGGAATGCTCCAGGGTGCTTTACCCGTTTAACAAACACCGGTATTTGTTAAACGGGTAAAAAGCACGTTTTTACCCGTTTAAAAGCCTTTATTTGGTAGTGGGAAAGGGTCTTAAACGGTATTTAGTAATAATAATAATAAAGGTTAAGAATATGATTGGCTGATGACTGTACACACCACATCGTGTGTGTGTGTGTGTGTGTGTGTTTAAAAGTGGAATTGTAGTTCTATTGATGATGAGATGATGCCCATGGCAACCAAGCAGATTCTATCTATTATCTTCTAGAAGGTGCTAAATAAATAAGTACAATCTGATTGGTTGCTATGGGCAACATCTCATCATCAATAGAACTCCCATCTTAGTAAATTGACCCCATAGACTTGAGGGTATGGAAATATGCACCAATCAGCCGCTACATTGAAACAGCTAACCAGTAATGTAAGCAGCCATTTCTAATTGTAAATATGAGAGTGGAGTATTAGAGTGTGTTATAAAACTATACCACCAGCGTGAGTGTACTGTATTGGAATCTTTGTTTCCTACTTTTACACAAACCCCCCCCCCTGTATTTTTTAAACCAGAACCGGTCCAAGAGCCTGATTTGCTGGTTCTTTAAATACAGACATTAATTTTGGTATATTTGGTGATTTCAGATTATAAAGCACAATGGAATTTGTTGTGCTATATCAGAAACTGTTAATAAATAAACAAATACTGCAAAACTTCTCCATGTGGATCTGCTGCCACCTTGTGGTCATTGAGTAATACAAACTCTGGCTATGCCAGTTGCTTGCTTTACAATACTCCTAAAATATATCAATTATGTAACAACTTTTACTTAAGCCATTTACTTTCTACAGCTTCTAAATTCATTGTAGAGGAGGAAAGATAACTTTATTTTGGGCACTCTTTATATACATTGTGTATATTATATACATCTTTCCTTCTCTACAACTTTTGATCTATAGATCAAAGGGAGAAATTGGACATGAACGTATTTCAGAATACCACTATAGTGGCATTTAAAGGGTATGTAATAATTACTGGAGACTCACTGACATCACCTTCCGCCCCCCCCCCCCCCCCCCCCCACTCCATACATACAGTCGTTGACTAGATTAAGCTGCATGTACCGAGGACAGAGAGGGTTATTAATGATATTAAGCGTACATACTGGAAACTAGCCACGGAACTTCAGAGGAAGTTAATTACTGCACAGACTTGGGAGAATGTACTGCTGCCACCAGTTTGCCACGATTCCAGTCGTGGTGATTTCCCAGATATGTCAATCTGAGAAACATGCTTGTGACACCTTTCGGTTTACCTCAGTGTGTGTGGTAATACAACGCAGTTACTGCCACCAGCCAAAGCACCGAGTTAAGAGACACGCTCAGAGCAAGCTTTGACTATTACCCACACACAAAATTATTAATACGTAAAGAAAATTGTCACATGCTTCTCGTTTGGGTTTGAAAACACAGAAAACTATGATTAATATTTTTATCCAAGTCAAAACTTCAAAGGTTATTGTTACAGAAAGAGAACATTTTCAAGAATACAATAGTTAATATAGTCACACAAGTAATGGTACTTATGTAGTACCCGGGCGCCCAATAAGCACTTTGCTTAGTGGGCTATTCTCTATAAGATCATCGCATCGCAGTACCCATTTATTGTTATCTGAGGCATGCGATGCAATCTTACAAAGTAATTTATTCATTGCTCTTTTCCCGCCTTTTATTATTTGCGTGCGATGCGCTGTTACAAAATAATTTATTCACTGCTCTTTTACCGTGTAATTATCGCATCACATCACATGTCGCCTAATTTCTACACCCCCCCCCCACTATCCACACCATTAACTTTACTATAATTTCTACACACACTCACCCACGCCACCTGTAACCTTTTTGTTTCAGCGCAGCATTCCCCCACTATCCACGGCACCCTGAAGCGTTGCGAGCGCAGCGGTGCGCGTCCTCCCGACCTTTTCATACCCCCACTATCCATGTCGGCGTGGAGTTGATTTTATATAGTGTGGCGAGCAACATGTAAAGTAATCCGCGGGGCTCGCTACACTCTCCACGCTTCGGGTTCGGTGGCTCGCTATGCTCGCCACACTATATAAAATCAACTCCATGCAGACATGGATAGTGGGGGTATGCAAAGGTCGGGAGGATGCGTTCTGCTCCGCTCGCCACGCTTCGGGGTGGTGTGGAAAGTGGGTTGGTTTTAGGGACACATTCACAGCAGCCATACAACACATCTGAGACAGTAATGTGGACACATGTTAACGTCAAACTGTAAATTTAGGAAATAATTATTAAGATAATTACTAGTCATTACATATTAACAATAACAAATATAATCATTAAATAGAAGAAGAATCATGAAAACATTAAGAACAATAATGATAAGAAGAATACATACAATATTATGAAGAAGAAGAATAATGGAAACAATTCAGTTACTGACAGGGCACTGCAGTACCCTTCGGCAGGAGGGTTAGTGCATGCAAAATCCTATGAAATGGCTTGTCTGCTCCCACACTTTTCCTCCACATAAACTCCTGCAGATAGGAATTTAAGTGCTGTCTTGTAGTGCATCTATGTCTCTTATTGCGCCATTTTGGGCCCCCCCACATCCGCTCAATATTCTGGGTGTGTACCCCAGATTCAGGGTCCACAAAATGATATGTGTGATTGACCTTGCAGTGTTCGTAGCCGGCCTGCTGTAGTTCCTGCGCATTATACTCCCTCCAGCAATTGGTGTATATAATGGACCCGGGGGTCACATTCTCGGTGATGGCAGCCATAAGGGTCGTGGCGTCTCTCATTTCTACAGCTGTGAGGAAGCAGGCCCTGTCTCCCTGCAATAGCCACCAAAAACCCATTGCTGGGGCAGCATCCTCCCGAAGTTGTACTTCCTTTTTGAAAACAGGGTCTCATCAACCTCCACCACCAATCCAGGGCCTCTAATTTGGGTCTGCAGCTGTGAGAGAAGATCCACGGTGCAGGCCTCCCCCATGAGGGTGTTTTACTGCACTGTCCTCTTGACATATTCAACTCCCTCTGGCAGTACACCACACTTGTAAGTTCCTGTGCCCAGAAGTACAGAAACCGGACCAGGTTCAGGAACGGCAGCTGGCATCCAGGGTACCAAAGGTCGGCTCGAACAGTGACCTTTTTATGACAGGACTTGATGTGGCAGCGCCACGTACTTTCCTTCACAGAGAGCCTCATCGGATGCATTTGTTGTTAAAAAAAAGCAATGCCTCCTCCTCTGATGTTGGCCAGGCTATGCGGCAGCGCGGGAAGCGCTGCCGGGTTTGACAACACTGGCCGCACGCTGATTGGCTGAGATTCAGCCAATCAGCGTGCGGCCAGTGTTTTCAAAACAGAAGCACTTCCCGCGCCGCCGCATAGCGCTAGTTATTTCTTATTCACTTCAGGGACCCGCCGCCAACTTTATATACAGCACCACAGGTACCCGTGCGGCAAGGACACAACTGCAGGCTCCTGTCAGACGCCAGCATGGACCCCCCTGCCCGCTCCCCAGACGGCGCAACAGGTACCCCCACCCCGACTCGCCTGGGGCGCTCCAGTGCCTTGCACCGGCCCTGCTGCTCACCTGCCATGCCTGCGCTGTTACCGCTGTGAACACCACTCACTGTAACAGTGGAAGAGCTCTGAGTAGCATCCACTCACCTTATCACCTCAGAGTGAGTGACCGGGAGAACTTACACAACTTCTGACTGACTACACTATATATGTAGCTTAAGCTTATTCACAAAGCATAGCTACAGTTCTTTATATGCATACATCAGTACTATATGCATATAAAGTACTGGAATCGCATCGCATGGCACTAAAACGGGACATGCGATGCGATTTTCTTCTGCAAGTGTACGTATGTAAATTGGGCACCCAGCTAGTACATAAGTACCCAAGTAATTAAGATTTATATAAATATAGGGAAATAGTCCACCACTCCGATCATATGCAGCATTGAATGATGATGGAGGAGTGAAGCTTCTTCAGATATTCCGGCGTCATTATAGATTTTTTTTTTACACATTACAGCCAGCAGAGGGCCGGAGCTGAGAGCCGCTCATTAGATATTCATATATTCACTGCACACGATCATTACATATGCATGATCGGGAGCAGTGAATATACCCGGTCCCCTGCTGGCTCTGGGGGGGGGGGCAAGCTTGTGCTGCCTGGGTCCCGGGGAGCCCTCCTCCCTTCCACATACATTCTGGGGCAGGGAGGGAGACTTCAATCTCCCTGCCTGCCACCGTCCCACAGCTCCCTGCAGCGGACGCTCGTCTGCTGCAGGGGTTAAGATTCGCCGCGAGGGGCAACGAGCCCCTGCGACATTGAATAGTGTCTAAAGACCCGTGACGGAGAATCTCCAAACATGGAGAATCTACGTAAAAACATGGCGAGTGCATGGCGAGAGAAAAAAACCTCTCGCCATGCAAGAAGAAAATTCTCATTGAATACTGCCCAATGTACTGTATAACTTTAGCAAGGTGACTACTGTCATACATGTTCTGCACTTCTGTTGTGTATTCCATAGAGTACAGAGAATTTCTGGAAGACTCCAAAGATCCTGGAAAAGTTGCAGTAAATATACAGCCATGGCAATAGTTATTAAACCATAGTGATGACCATATGAGGCCTACAAGGGTTTTGTGAACAGCTGAACACCAAGGTCATGTAGAAGATGAACCCAATTTAACAGGTGCATTATGAAGATTGGGATTAGGTTTAAAATATCATGTACAAAGAAGACATTTAGTCATTGGCACTTTAACAGTACTGTTTATTAATCTATAGACAATGATCTGATTAAAAGCAAAGATCCATGGAGTAAAGAGGCATACTGTTAGGATTAACCCCTGTTCTATTCCTATAGAACAGGGAACTTTGGCTAATAAGGTACCTGGAGCAGTTGCTGGATGATCAGGATAAACTAATGCTTCTAGAGGTTATAGGCACCTGCAGAACTAAGACTTCACCTATAATAGTCACGTTTGAATGGGGCAAATTAGGTCTGCCCCAACTTCGGTACGACCAGGCCTTGCAGGGAGACAAGGTGCCCAACTCCTCCAGAGATGACAAGAGGAAGACTAACTTTAACCCATAAAAATGGTAAACAAAACCAAATGTGGCACAGGAGGGAATCCTCCAGCAGACCAACGTACACATATACTAGCAGGTGGCCCCTAAGCGGGTCTATTCAGGAAGGTGGTGAAGTAGGAAATAGTGATACCAAACTACTGTAAATGCAACAATGCATGAAGGTGTTAAACATATACACAATACTTTTAGATCTAGACCCATAAATGCAACAATGCAAGAAGATATTAATAGTAAGAGAAAACTACTTATGCAGTGCAAAATATAACCTGAAGGAGTACAAGAGAAACAATATAACTCCACACAGACATACACTGCATAAGAGACAACAGAAAATGCTAAAGAGGGTAAAGAGCACTTATCTCTTGTTCAGACAGGGTCTAGGAGGAACCAGGAGTTGGGACCAAGAAGGAGGACTCGGACGGGAACCCCAGCGTCAGGGCTAGCGGCGGACAGCAGAGGATAAGGAGCACAGGCTGGGCAGGCTGCACGAGATAGGAATCTGAACTGCAGACCAACGGCCAGGAACTTAGGCTGAAGACAGAACCTAAAGTAGTCACACAGTGAGAAGCACATGCTTCCCTTCACTGAGGACTAAAAAGGAAGTATAACCAGCCAGCAGAAGCTGGTCAGAATCCCTAATGAAGGGTAACCAGCTAATGAGAAGTTCAGTGCACAGAAAACCAGTCCAAGTTGCTTTTTTGCTAAGCGATTTAGGATAGGCAATTACCCTTGAACTTTCTGGTGTCTAGATTGCCCTATACACATGTAGCGAGCATACTTACCTACTCTACCGGAATGGTCCAGAAAATCGTGCCCCCCTCCCGGCCCCCCAGAAGGGTGGGCAAGCCTCTTTTATTTAGCAGGGCCACTACATCAGCACCCTCGCTCTCTTTGGAGAGGGGGCGGGGCTTACTGATGGCAAGCCCCGGAGAAGAGACACATAAAGTAGGCAAGTATGACATTGAGATTTTCAACAGTAGATCGCTATCGCTGTTTCTGTGCACACTTAATGATTTGAACTCACTTGTTAAATGATCTAACTAAATTTTGACTGCATGCACACTAGATCTAAGCCAGCGATAGCAATGGGTGAGGATGCACATTGCTATCGCTATGGGGTGTACACATGGAGCGATTTATGTTTAATTTCTAAGTCAGGTCTGGCCAACCTGTGGCTCTGCATATCAGTCTAGATTACTTAGAACAGGCCTTGCCAGCTCTCCAGCTGTTGTGAAACTACAACTCCCATCATGCATTTCCTTATAACAAAACTGTGGAGAGGCATGTAAAAAAAGTATTTTACAGGTAAGAACCAAACATCCATTTTTATCTCACGGCCATTGGTGGATGGTGGGATGGTGGGACCTCCTAAAGCTGTCTCTTATGGTTGGGAATGCTCCTGAGCTGCACCTAGGACACCTCTGCCAAAAGCCGCATCGGCTGAGTTCAAAGTGTCAAAACAGTAGAATTTCATAAATGTGTGAGCAGACGACCACGTAAATGCTCTCCACCTAGATACCTCGCCGCATGGCCCAAGATGCCCCTACAGACCTTGTTGATTGTGCCCGCACTGACTGAGGGACTGGCCTCCCTGCCAACAGGTACGCCTGGCGTATAACGGATCTTAACCAATGGGCTAGGGTCCGTTTAGAAGCTGGCCAACCCAGTTTTCTGATGTCAAATAAGACAAATAAGGAACCAGACTTCCTTATAGTCTCCATTCTGCATATGTAGATATGTAATGCCCTAACCACATCTAACAATTTATCTTCTTCTGCAGAAGAAGAGTTTGAAAAATAATAAACTGGAATCACAAACTCCTGGTTAATGTGGAACCTGGAGACCACCTTGGGTAGGTAGTCAAGTCTGGTGCATAGCACCGCTCTAGCCTCATGAAAGGTCAATAAGGGGGATTTACAAGATAGAGCACTAAGGTCTGAGACCCTGTGCACTAAAGAAATTGCTAGCAAAAAAATCGGTACTTGTGTCGTTTCACAGCGCCCGACATATCGGGTGCGATATCGGCCGAGATTTATCGATGCGATCCTATGCGATTTTTGACCTGTTCATAACCTTACTATCCACTACACATGGAGTTGATTTTATATAGTGTAGCGAGCCACCAAGCCCGAAGCATGGCGACCGTAGCGAGCTCGCGAGGGGACGTGGATTGTAGCGCTCGCCACACTATATAAAATCAACTCTATTCATAGTGGATAGCGGGGTTATGAACAGGTAAAATATCGCTTTGGATCGCATCGATATATCAGCCGATATCGCATCCGATATATTGGGTGCCGTGAAACTACACAAGTACCAAAAAATCATTTTTAATTTCAGCCAAGGAAGTGTAACAGACTCCAGAGGCTCAAACTTAGATGTGGTTAGACAGTGTAGCACCAAGGAGAGGTCCCAAGGAATTGCAGGTTGTCGGATTGGAGGTTGCAGGTGTAGAACACCTTGTAAAAAGGTATGAATAGAAGAAGAACTAGCAATCTTTCGCTGGAATAGAACTGAAAGGGCTGACACCTGAACCTTTGAGGAAGCATGGCTGAGACCTAGGTCTAAACCGGATTGCAAAATGGCTAGGATTATGGATTAAAGGATTAAGGGGCCCATTTATCAAGCAATATTTGCGGCTAAATCCCCAAAAACACACGTTTTCGGGGGTTAACCGCAAATATTAAGTATCACCTAAATGTATCACAGGGGACCGCAGCAGGAATCTCCGATCCCTGCTGCGATCCCCCCCTGCAGCGCCGCCGGCCGCATCCCCCATAGGTTTCTGTATCAACATCGGGCAGCCCGGCATCGCACCCCTGGGCTATCGCCATTCTGATATGGCAATAGCCCATTGTTGCCTATGGCTACATATTGCACTGCCCGAGCGGCAGTGTGGTCAGCGGGGTCGCGGGGGGGGGTAGGGGTCAGCACATAACCGCGCATGCGCAGACCCCCCCGGCTTCTGGGTCAGGGCTTCGCAGGGACGCCCTGTCCCTGCGCCCTGCAGATGATACATTTGGGTGAAATGATCGCATTTTACAATGCAATCCTGGGCGGTAATATTCCGCACAGATCGCATTGTAAATGCGATCAATGATAGATGGGGGCCTAAACCTTTTAGGCTCACAGCAAATTGAGTATTTTTTCCAAATATGATGATACACTCTTGCTGAGGTTGGTTTTCTGGCTGCCAGCAGGGTCTAGATCACCGATGGTGAGAATCCTCTCTTTCTTAGGACTGACTGCTCAATAGCCATCCCATCAAAACTAACCTGTTTAGGTCTGGGTGGCGGCAATCGCCCTGAGATAGTAAGTCCGGACGCAAAGGCAGAGGAAATGGAGGAGCTCGAGACAACTCTAGAAGGACCTTCGTGGCCAGGTGGGGGCAACTAGAACCATGACCACTCATTCCCGCTTCAGGCGTTGGAGGAGATGCAGAAGTGGTAATGAGCCGACAGAGCATCCACTAAACAGGCCTGAGGATCTATCATTCTGGACCTGTACAGAGGTAACTTCTTGTTGTGTCTGGAGGCCATTAGGGCCACTTACGGGCAACTGTTTCATGACTTAGGAAGTCCGCCTCCAAATTTAACACTCCGTTAATATATACCGCTGACAGTGTTAGCAGGTATTTTTCTGCCCATATTAGAATTGCGGTTACCTCTCACATTGCCACACGGCTGCGAGTTTCCCCTTGATGATTGACATACTCTACTGCCGTCACGTTGTTGGACTGAATTCGAACAACTTTGCCGTGGAGCTGTGTCCCAGAATGACAGAATGTCTGATAAATGGCCCGCAGTTCCAATATGTGTATTGGAAGAGTAGCTTCCTGATGTGACCACCGAACTTGGAAGGAGGAGTCTTCCACTACGGCCTCCCAGTTGTGTAGACTGGTGTCCGTTGTGACAATTATGTAGTTGTGGGTTTCAAACTAATGGTCCGATGTGGAGTTTTGCCAAACTTCTGAAAACTGAAGAAGTCGGCCTCCTACCCATGAGACTTCCGGAATATGCATCCTGGCATCAGGCTGCAGGTTTATCTGCCTTCTTAGGAGCTTGGCGACGCCCGACCCAGTTCTGTCTGGGCTTGTAATTTTGAGATTTTATAAAGGAATGCTGAGCTTGCGATGGAGCCGGAGTTCTTGGTTTGTTTGAGGGACAAAAAAAACTAAAAGCCTGTTGTTTGGGCTTTGACCCACCCGTAGGAAGACAGGCTGACTTTGAAGCAGCTATTGAAGCCACGATTTTGTCCAATTGTGGACTGAATAGGATGGATCCAGAAAAGGGCAGGGCCTCCAACCTTCCAGGTTCTCAACCACAGGGCTCACCTTGCTGTTACTGATACCGCTGACACCTTAGATGTAAAGATACCTGCATCTAGAACTCCTTTGGTAAGTGATATTGTCCACTAAGGGCAATAATTCCCCTCTGTGCATACCAGACTGTAGACCTTCTGATAATGCGTCAGCCCAATGGCCAATAGACATAGTGGTCCATTGCGTTAGTGAAAATGGATTTTAAAATTGGTCTAATTTTTTATCCACTAGGTCTTTTAGTGATGTGACATCCGGTATAAGCAGTGCCGTAGCCTTGACTAATCTAGTCATGTGGGCATCTACCTGAGGAGATTCTTCCCATTTTTCTATGATCCTCAGCCAGAGGATAAAAACTGGGAATGCGTTTTAAAAGTAAGAATCTCTTATTAGGGTGTTTCCATGCTTCCTGGAATAACTCATTTAGCTGGGAAGACTTAGGGAAAACAGCTGGATCCTTCTTTTTACGCTTAAAGACTGGGCCTCCGCAGAAGGCAGAGTGTCTGGCTCGTTTATGTTTAAAGAGAGTCTAATAGTCTTAATTAAAGAATTCACTCTGGCCTGAGTCATGTGTTCCTCATTAGCTGTGGACTCCTCCTCAGCTGGGCCATCTGTGTCTGGCTCCTCATCTGAGAAATCCTCTGGGGTATTGGCCCCCAGAAGAGGATGCAGTACCTCACGCCACACTGGTCTGGGAGAGTGAGGACCAGATAACGCAGCCTAATCCCTCATTAGTCTAGCAATCTCCCTCATGTCACCTAGTCGAAGTTACACTGTTACATTTTTTGGGGAAAAAGGAATGAGAGAGAGATACAGTTACATTGAATCCTCAGCACCATTTCTCAGCACTTTACCAAGTATAGTAGCTCTTATTAACTGCTTTGGGGCTCATCTACATTTGTATATAAGTCATTTTACAAGATTCCGCTCAGATGTAACAGTACACACCCACGCTTCTAGGCAGTGCCGGCCTTAGGCATAGGCAAACTAGGCAATTGCCTAGGGCATTTGGAATGCCTATGGGCATCAGCAGCTTCTGCTGATTAAAATGATATGCAGCATGCCTATATTCTGTGTGTGAGTGAGGCTGAATCTGCATATTAAAAAAGTGTATTCATGGAAATCACTGTAACATAGCATTCAGCATGCAGGTACAGCCACAGTCGCACACAGAATATAGGCATGCCGCATATAATTTTAATCATTGGAAGATCCTTGTGTGTGCTGGATGAAGATGAATTAAGATGAATAAGATGAATTTTCAGCAAAAAAGGCACACAACGTTAGCAGAACTGGGCAGGAGCTGCATGGCTTATTGAGTCAAGATGTATGAGGAAACAAGCAGAGGCAGAGGTCACAGTGTTAGCAGCTGTGCGAGTGCTGTCTGCAGGTGGGTTGCTTGTGCAATAGTGTTCAGCATATGTGTAAGGGGCATTATGTGTGTCATGTATAAATGCATTAATAATGTGCGACATATGTGTAACAGGCATTATGTGTGTCATGTGTATAAGTGCATTAATAATGTGCAACATATGAGTAAGGGGCATTATGTGTGTCATTATGTGTATGAAGGGCATTAATAAAGGTTGGCATAATGTGTAAGGGGCATTATGGTTATAAGGACATTAATAATGTGTGTCATGTGTACGAGGCATTACTGTGTGGTATTATCAGGGGTACAGAGAGAAAGGGGTAGGGGGTACAAATTACCCAGGCCAAAGTCTGATGGAAGGGCCCAGTGGGGGCACTGGGCCCCCTCCCCTTAAGTGACAGCAGCAGCTGCAGCTCTTCTCCTCTGCCCAACACACACTGCTTTGTGCTGGGTTGCAGTGTGGCCATGGAGGTGCTTAAAATACAATATTTTCTCAGGATTTTTTTCTAACGGTATAATGTGAATAATGTGAGGAGTAATGTACATAAGGTAAAGTGGTACTACTGTGTGATGTAACGTGAATGAGGGACACCATTGCAAGATATAATGTGAATAAAGTTGCACTACTGTGTGGCATAATTTGAATTGGGGGTACTATTGTGTGGCCATGCCTCTTCCCAGCAAGAACACACCCCTGTTTGGGCTGAGCACCGAATGTGTGCACTGTTTCTATTTAAAATATTGCGGGTAGGAGCACCCAAATGTTGACTTCTATGATGAGGGTTGATGGTGCTGGGAAAGGGGAGCAGCCAAAATCTTGCCTAGGGCGTCATTTAGGCTAGGGCCGGCTCTGCTTCTAGGTGCCATGTTCACAATATCTTTTATCAATCTCTCCATATATGGAACTAGACACGCCCTACAATGGGGCACTGTGCAAAATTCTACTACCAACTATAATCTCCCTGAAACTAGTTTTTCCAAAAGAAGGCAAGTATGAATTAAACCCTGTACAGACAATGTTAAAAGTCCTGTATCCAAGAAGGTTGTGGTGCTTAGGGCTCAGGGGGGGGGGGGGGGGGCGCGCGCAACAGGGGTGTGTGAAGCTGCAAGCTGAGAGGCCAAATGTCTAAATGCAGAATTCAAGGCAGTAGCCCAGTCTTGTCTGCAGGGAACACCTACAGCAGGCTGCGGGCTAGGGCCCAGCGCAGAGCAGCATTCACAAAGGCCAGCATGGTCCTGCTCGGTACTAGCAAACATTTCATTGCATTTTGGGCACGTTTAAGTATACAGTGCTGGAGCATAAGCCTGTGCGCGCGCTCCTCTCCCTGAACCTTCTCAGACATGGTGTAATGTATGTGGCTAAACAAGTCTGCCTTAATTCTCAATACTAATAAGCATCTGAGAGACAACAAGTAAAGTACTGTACAATTATCACCAGAAAACAGACTGGTGAAATGTATATACTGAGTACCCTGTCTGCCTAACAGAGGATGTGGTATATGAATACTCACATCAATGAAAACAATAAACTATGGAAAATAACAAACACAGAAAATACAGTTCAGTATAATACAGCACATTCACTCTGACAGAAAAAAGGTGCACGTTTATATCCTTCACAAACACAAACAAGTGCTGTGAGTAAAACAAGAAACCTGGTCACCAGTGGCGGTTTTTACCTATGGGCTGCAGCTTCCCCCCCCCCCCAGGTAAAATCCGCCACTGTAGTGAAGCCAGATGAAGTTGATGAGACTGCTCTGGCTTCGCTGTCACTGGCAGTGACTTCATTTTGGAAGTCCAACCTGCCAGTCACCAAGGCAGTCCCATTGAGAGGTGTTCCTCCCTCCAGGATGCCTTTCTGTGGGCTGCCGAGCAAATTCCCCGATTGCACATGCACAGTACCTACATCGGTACTGCGCACGTACTGTCCCGGTGCCTGTCATTTGTATTATACAGGCGCAGGGACTATGATTCCCTTCTATGGGTTGTTGCCGAAGCAGCCCATAGAAGCTGGCCACATGCGCAGTACAGATGTCTGTACAGTGCATGCAACAGTCCCGGCGCCTGTCATCATAGCACAGGCGCTTGGGACGGGGAGGATAGGCGGTGGTGGCCACACGTGGGGTGCCTGCATCGCTGTACCCTTGTGGCGGCTGCGACCAGAGGCAGCCCCCCTCCCCCAAGGAGGTACGAGCCACCACTGCTGGTCACTAAAACAACAGTGTACGGCAGGGGTAATTTCAGAGCTGAGTACCGCTGCCAGGCCTCCGGTGGCAAACACAGGTGGGGACTCATCTTACCTGACCCGTTCCTCAGCCGCGGCTCCCTCCAAGTGCAGTAAGGTGTGAGCGGCCATGAGGTATGTCCACCAGTTGCCGGGAACATGACAGCTATCAGCTGCAGTACCACTGTGTACTGTGCTGATATGCTGTAAAGAAAAAATAAATAGTTAATATTGTTTGAGGTATCAAAAGATATTCTCTTGACAGATTGTACCTGTGTTTATACGATTGTTTGTAACTGTTATTGTATACTGTGTCTTGTAGTTCCCCTATCCCCGCCCCCCCCCCCCATTTTCTTTTCTCTCCTCCCCCTCACCCCACCCTCTTTGACTTCCCCTTCTTTAGTTTCACCAATGACTATGTAATTATACTGATCGTCAATTGCCTTGCTATTGTGTTTATCTTGTCAATTGGTTCAATTGTTTTTCATAAAACTTTAATAAAAACGAATATAAAAAAAAAAAAAAAAAAGAAGAAAACAAAATAAATAGTAAAATTAAAACCAGGGCTGAATAGCCCTGCTCCTTGAAAAAACGCCCTGTTCCTCAGAGCACCAAGGAAAAAACTGGTCTCTGAGGACAAGAAGGGGTATTGGGGCCGGAGCTACAGGCTGTACTGTCCCAAATAAATTTAATCTCCTTGGTGCTCGTACCTCCAGCCCGGAATACC
Organism: Crinia signifera; assembly: GCF_055691185.1. Lineage (NCBI taxonomy): Eukaryota > Metazoa > Chordata > Amphibia > Anura > Myobatrachidae > Crinia > Crinia signifera. The sequence goes on from NC_139227.1 coordinate 69,198,446, forward strand.
ACTATGCCAGCATCCACCAATGGCCTTGAGAAAAAGGATAATATACTGAAGAGCAGGCCTACCCGCAGGGCCGTTTCTAGACCATTTAGCTCCCAGTGCAAAGAAATAAAAATGCGCCCCCCCCCCCCAAATAAAAAACTATACGGAAGAAATTGCGCGTCGAAATAGGGGAAGTGGTTTGTTTTTTAAAGGGGTGTGGCTTAATATAAGGGCGTGGTCTAGCAGGAAAACAATTACCTTACATCTCACTTTTGCAACCTGCATGTCCCAACATTGGTTACCGCAGGAATTGTCATTGTCCTCCCGCACTTAAGTTGGCGGGCTGAAGGCCACACAGTGACATAAAAATATAAAGGCCCACACAGTGACCTAGTATGCCTCACAGATCAAGGCCAAACAATGACAGGCTACTTAAATCATTATACACTATTTATCAGTGATGCCAATTACACATTACGCCGCACACTGTGATGGCAATTACACATTACGCCGCACACTGTGATGACAATTACACATTATGTTGCACACCGTGATGACAATTACACATTATGTCGCACACCATAATGCCCATTAGATCCCACACTGTGATGCCCATTACACACCACACTGTGATGGCAATTACACAATACTCCCCACACCGTAATGCCTATTACACATTATGCCCCAGAGGCTGCTGCCGTACAACTGATGCCATTTACTAATATGCCCCCACAGTGCCAGATATGCCCCCACAGTGCCATACATATATGCCCCCACAGTGCCACACATATGCCTCCACAGTGCCACACATATGCCCCCACAGTGCCACAAACAGCACAACTCACTGTCTCTGGCCCTGGGTCTCCCCCTCCAGTCCCCTGCCATATGCCCCATACAGTGCCACATATATGCCCCCACAGTGACACATATGTGCCCCCACAGTGACACATATATGCCCCCACAATGCCAAATACGCCCCCACAGTGCCACAGATATGCCTTCACAGTGCCACACATATGCCCCTACAGTGCCAGATATGCCCCCATAGTGCCACAGATATGCCCCCACAGTGCTTCAGATATACCCCCACAATGCCAAATATGCCCCCACAGTGCCACACATATGCCCCCACAGTGCCAGATATGCCCCCACAGTGCCACAGATATGCCCCTACAGTGCCATACATATGCCCCTACAGTGCCACAGATATGCCCCTACAGTGCCATACATATGCCCCTACAGTGCCACAGATATGCCCCTACAGTGCCATACAACTTACTATGGCCCTGGGTCTCCCCCTCCAGTCCCCAGCTGCTGCCTGGTGTTGGTGTCGGTTGAGGTGCTGCTGCTGATGCTGCTTCTTCTTCTTTCCATTTCCATGGGAGGGGAGCGCATTGCGCGTCTCTCCTTCCCCTTGTCCCTGAGCCGCCAGCCATTCATGCCTCGCGGGCTGGCTCCTGATTGGCTGCCGGCCCGCGAGCGCTCTCTGATTGGCTGACAGCCAGGCCCCAGTGAGCGAGGGGAAGGAGAGACGGAAGATGCGCTCCGCTCCCCTCCCCTCCCCTGGGAAATCACTCAGTGTCAGTGAGTGAGCGCCTGATGTCGAGGCGGCCGGGGAGAGGGGGAGGAATTGAGGCGTCGGCGGCAGCAGCGTTGGGGGGAGCTGCCGGGCGCCCTTGCTGTTAACAGAGGCGGACAAGCCGTGCGGCGCCCCGGGCTGCTGCACGGCTTGTCCGCCTCTAGAAACGGCCCTGCCTAGCCGACCCACTGCTCTCCAGTTGTTGTGAAACTACACATCCCAGCATGCCCTGCCACAGTTTTAACATTCCTTATTAGCAAAACAGTGGCAATGCTTCCTGGGACTTGTAGTCTCTAGTTGCTTAGAAATGGGGTAAAAATTGCCCTGTGTGTATGCCCCTTTACACTTAGCGGCCGATTCTGGTCACAATGAACCGAAATCGGCGCCTGCCCCGATGGTCCGGATTTATGCAAATGTGCAAACCCCGACTACGAACGGCCACATCGATTTACAATGTCACCGGCACTGGCTTCCCTACTTCTAATTCTGTGAGACATTATTAGTAGCTCTCGAGAACTCCAGTTGGCTACCCATGGTAGAGGCCAGAGGTAGCCAACTCCAGTCCTCGTGAGCTACCAACAGTTCACGGTTTCCAGCTCACCTCACAGGTGCACTCATTACTGACTAACACATTTTAAAAGATCCACAGGTGGAGCTAATTACTACACTTATGATTCTGTGAGGAGACCTGGAAAAACATTAACTGTTGGTAGCTCTCAAGGACTCCAGTTGGCTACCCATGGTAATGGGGGTACTTATGAGTTATCCGGGCGCCCGATTTCTAAATCGGGTCGGATCGGGCACATCGCATGCGATGCGATGCGATGACCCGATTTTTCCATAGGAATCAATGTTAAAATGGACTGAGTCCATTTTAACATGGAATTCAATGGGAAAAAGGGGTCCTTTTCATACCCCTACTATCCAAGTGGGCATGGAGTTGGATATAAACCTGTGGCGAGCGTAGCGAGCCACCGAGCCCGAAGCGTGGCGAGCGTAGCGAGCCCCGCGAGGGGACATAGAATACCGTCCGCTCGCCACGCTTCGCTCGCCACGCTTCGGGCTCGGTGGCTCGCTACGCTCGCCACAGGTTTATATCCAACTCCATGCCCACTTGGATAGTAGGGGTATGAAAAGGACCCCTTTTTCCCATTGAATTCCATGTTAAAATGGACTCAGTCCATTTTAACATTGAGTCCTATGGAAAAATCGGGTCATCGCATCCGATGGTCGCATGCGATGCGATATCGCATCGCATCGCATCTGATTGTATGCCTTAACTTAAGGCATACAATCAAAAAATCGGGCGCCCGGATAACTCATAAGTACCTAATGGGAGGTAATTCCAGGCTTATATGCCTATCAGTGGCGGTTTGGGCCAGGAAGCAGGGTGCCAAATTTTTTTACAGCTCCTTGGAGCGGCCACGACCTCTGGAATGCATAAATTATAGCATTGGTTGCACGCTGCCTATTGCCATGGATGGTCAGCATGCAGCTATACTGCATTGCATGGGAGCACATTGCTGTAGTGCTAGCCTAGTGCCGACTAGTGATGGATGTGGCTCACCAGGGGCGTAGCCTCCACTTTTTCCTGGAGGATATATCTCCCCCTCTGCTCTGCATTTGACTAGCCAGCATGATATATACCTTGAGTAGAAGTCAGGTCCGACCAGTGGTTGGGAACCCTGCTGGGTGACTAAAGATCGCTGCATGCCTGCATCTGTTTCAAGCCTGGCCACACATGATCCCATAAATGATCCCCCCCCCACTTCTTGTATGCCTCTATCCCTATCCTGGTGCACCTCTGCCCTTGCCCGTATGTACCTTTGCCCCACTTTACTGTTTGTGAATGTCACTGTCTGTTTATTTCTCCTCTTCCCATGATTTGCTGTGGAATTTAGTTTTTCAGACTTTGGTAAGTTTTTTTCTTTCTCCTTGCTGCTTTTTGAGTTGCATGAACGCAACTATGGCTCACCAGGGGCGTATCGCCACTTTCAACGAGCTGCTGTTTTTCAATGTTTTGCTCATACTTGCCTACCTGACCCTCTCCATGAGGGAGAAAATGCTCTGTTCCTGGACTTCCCTGGTAATGTATGATTGCCATCACCTGTGGTGAAACACCTTTACCTAGCTCCCCACAGGTGATGGCAATCCTACATTACTAGGGAAGTCCAGGAACAGAGTATATTCTCCCTCATGCAGGGGGTCAGGTAGGCAAGTATGGTTTTGCTGCTTGGCTGATGTGAGCCAGGAAGCAGTGAGGAGGAGATGGCTGTGCGGAGCGGGTGGGCTACGGTTGTGTATCATTGGCTTTCTTTTTGTGTGTAACATAGTTTGGCCAGTATTCAATCACATGGGATCTTGTGGCGGTCCTTCATGCTTCTGTTCTGGCAGCACCACTTTGGGAATGATGTTGCCAGAACTAGGAGGTCCACTTGAGAACGAGGGTAGGTTTCACCAGAGTGGTGGTCGTGGGCAGTGGCTAAATGGGTGTGTAGGGCAATGGGTGAACGACTGCACATCTTGCACCCATTTCTTAAATACTTACCCCTCCGGACTCCCGCATTGGTGGTAGAAGTGTTGCACACAGGGAAAAATGTCCTTGTTCATTTCAGACCTTTGATGGTACATGTGACACTATGGGGGTCTAAGGGATAGGATGTTGGAAGTTACAGTAAAAGACAAACAAGGTGATTTCTGTGTAGTGTGAGTGTATATAACATATCTGCCTTATGGTCTTCGCAAACTATTTACGCTATTATAAATAAAAAATCATAACAAGAACACCCATCAAAACAAGTCACATGTACACTCATTTTATTAAAAGGATTTTTTTTCTGACCAGAATGTTTTTCTCCCCTTTGACAATTCCCTCCCCAAACACCCAGATAGCAGAAACTCTTTAAACACTTGAGCGGTAAAATACTATATTATTTGTGTGATATCACACATACACAACGGTGTGCATACATTTTGGAGCATTTACTGTTCATAAAACAAAACAAAATAAACAGAAACCAAAGCACACTTCACTTATTGCTGTTAACGCGTTTAAGGAACCTCTTACATAATGTCTGGACATTAATGATGGCTGTATCAGTGCACATTAACTATATCCCTGCTATGGTGGGAGGAGTGAAAAGGTTTTGGTGAGGGCCAACAACGTGCCTCTAAGCATGGCAAACCTAGGGTCAGAATATGGAATGTAAAAAGTGCCTCATCTCTAATGGTGGGCCGGCTAAGCGCTGTAAGGATACTTCAGCAGCAAAGCTTCTCCTGCCACTAACTTTATGCTCTTTATGGAAATACTGCTCTCCTCCTTTCGTTCTGGGTTTGAACTTAAAACCACAGTGCAATGGTCTGGTAGTTTCTTCTTGTCTAAAGACACCTCTGTCTCTTTTTTGGGGTCAAAGTTCATAACGGACACAAATCTTTCGTTCTGGTCCCAGCTGCGCTCAAACGCCAGCGACGTATTGGTATGGTCTAGCAATCTGAAGTCGCCGTGTAGAAGTGACCGCTCTTTTCCTCGCAGTTCACTCAGACGTTTGTAGAGACTGAGTATGGAATTCTTATCCAGTTCCTGAGCCTATAGGAAAAAAATAAAGCATCTAAATTAAACAATAAAAAAAAGACAAAACACATTTATCATGCTACAAAGCTGGCATTATAAAGATTCAGGTTTGCAGGCCAGCTTTAGCTATGCACAAAAGATTGTTTTTTTTCCTTTCTGAAACTTGGTTGCTAAGTAGAGCAGAGGTCGTTCTCAGGAACTTGCCCACACTGGATTATCTGAGAACAATAAGGCCGCTGAGTCAGGCGGAGATAAAGTCCTTAGTGCGTGGAATGCTAAAGACAGGCATGCTAAAACTGGTTGGTTAGCAGATTTCAGGGTTATGGGCAAAGAGCACTAATTGCACAGAGATTATAGTAGGTAATAAAAAGTCAGAAAGTCCATGTTGCAAAAATGCAACAATTTTAATCATATACTAGTTTAAATCTGTCTCATATTAAAAATAATAATCAGTTACAAGTATTGGCGACTTCCGCTTTTAATTCTGCATCGTCTTTTGTGGAAATCTGGAGCTAAACCTTGTTGATGTGCCTTTACTCTAATAATCAGGGTGGGCCCACATACTAGAACGATTTTTTTGCCAATTGGCTTATGTCCGACTGATCAGCTGAAAAATTGGCTGATTTTTACCGATAATCGGCCGATATTGGTTGGATGCATGTTCCCGCAGATCTTTTGCTAAATCTTCTGATCTTACATGCTACATCAGAAGATTTAGCAAAAGATCCATAGGAACGCACACGGGATCTTAGGAGATATCTTAGGAGCTAAAGATGTGCGCTTCCTGAAATCCATTTGTCCAGGACGGACAAAAGATTTCAAGGCTAATTTATGCGCACATTTTAGGATCTTTCTAGTGTGTGGGCACCTATACAGCTGTATACACAGCAGTGTATATAAAAGGTCATTCTATTCTTGGGACAGATTCTAGACAGACATAGGTCTGCATTTTACCCATGTTAAAGAACATTTTGCTTCTAACAGAGATTAGAGATACCACTGCTGATTTGTCTGGTCTAGTCACAAGTATGACAGCAAAACTAAAGAGGAAAGGTTCCGGTCCAGCTGGCTTTCTTGTCAGACTTGGTCAAACCCTTATACTAAAGAGATCAAATCGCACAGTGTGTGGGAACCATAACAAAGCTGCATTAGCACAGCCAGGGATATCCTCATATATTGTTAAAGGCGGTCATCGTCCAACCACACCAAGTGCTTTCACATTTCTATTGCTTTGTCCCTTTGAATAGCAGTTATATTTCACTACACTAAAACACAAGCTCACCTTAAATGTGACGTTCTCATTGACATCGAATGCGAGATCTGTTGCACCTTCAGAGAATCCATGGTTTTTGGAACTATCCCACTGCATGTATGGGCCGCTGGAGGTTGCAGGCTGGGGAGCAGAGAAGATGTAAGTGACAGTGTGAGGACTAGACCATGGTGACAGGATCAGTTTTTGGCTATATTCCTGCTTTAGCACAAATCAAACAAGTTCTCGCCTGCGTTGCCATTTTCCAGGTGCCATTAAGGTCAAACGCATTTATAGGAAGATAACTTACCTTACCAGGCAGGTCTTTAAGACCAATCTCATCTCCATACAAAGTTAAAGGTATGCCCTTAACTGTGAAGAGTAGAAGCTGATATACTCGCAGCAACATCTCATCCACCACAGAAGCCATGTGACCAAGACGTGGACTGACCTAAAGGACAAAAATATAAGCGTATCACACATAGATTCAGTAAAACTATTGGCTGCACACTCTATAAATCTATGTATATAAGACAATTAACTTACAAAATGCTTAGATCGAATACAGGTCTTCAAAATACTCCAACACAACAAACATAGGAGTCTAAATAACAATACTGTACATGATACATACTTTTTTTTCCCCATCAGAAAGTTTCTAAGCCTAGGTTTTATTTTTGCTTTTGTATTAGGCCTCATCTAAATGTTAAGGAATTAATTTATCAAATATTCTTGTGATACCAATATTGAAACGAAGTAGTGCTCAACATTCTCAGTTCTCCCCCAAAATATTGTTCATCTCCCAAAAACCCAATGTAATGTAAGTTTTATTACGGATCTGGAAACTTCTAACAATACAACAGACTAGGATGCGGCCCAGTGTCAAAGAATATATGTGACATGCCCGAACCCCCCCAATCAAATGATTTTTCACCTGTTCCCTAATGATTTTTCACCTGTTCCCTAATAAATGTCAGTCTAAACTGACTTTTCTGATGCCAGCAGATCGATGAATTTGGGTCAGGTGCTGAGCAGGCATCGGGACGCCCATAAACCGCTGGGCGTTGCCCTGCTGCCCGCCCCCTTCTCGTGCAAGTGTGAAACCCTGAACATTGGGGACAAGACCAAACTCAGACCCTAATGAATGTGTCTGAATTGACCCCATAGTTATGACAAAGTAAGTTGTTGTTGGGGCTTGGAAAAGGATTTGGTAAAGTACAGAATATGAATGGGAACAGGTGTATTGTTTAGGCCAGGCAGAATCCAGCAAAGAACATGATAGGCTACAATGCGCCATACTTCAGCCCTGTACTTACCGCCCAGAGCATCCTGTCCTGCTCAGTAGCAGGCTCTTGGTACTGCTTGATGCGCTCTCCTAGAGACTTATCATTTGCATTGCTTAGCAAATAGCGGGTGGTTAACATGCCGGGGTCGGTGTTGTTGAGGATGGTCAGTACATTGACGCCATGAGGATCATCAGCTGAGGCAAGCAGCACCCTATTGGAAGAAATGATTGATAAGGGTTACACAGATCACAGACCTCAGTATTGTGTGTGCATTATCTTTTATTATACACACCCGCACATATATTATACAGTACTTTGGATGTGTCCTGTATACTAGATGTTCTGTGTCTCACATACAACTGACATTTGGCAGAACATAGTCAAATATTTTGTTCTCTTATGTGTTTCTTTTTGCCATGTTCTGTACAAGGGGCTGATTCTGGCCTGATGTACTTTGCACATGTGCCCGAACTGTACGCCGCATGCACAGTATGGGTCTGTCGTTTTGGGACTGGGAGGATGCAGCAACTGCCTCTACTTCCCAGAATGACTTTGGTGACGAGCCAAGTATTTCATGGCCTCTCTGTTGGCTCACGGATCACACAGCTGGCCAGTTGTGTCACAGATGATTCAATGTTGCGTCCCAGAATGAAGCTCGAGTCACTAATGCAAGCTGAAGATGTGACAACTCCTACTGCACTACCATATTGGTGCGATCACTGCTGCTTCAATGTAAGTGGTAGCAATAGCACCGCCAACTACTGTACATCTTTATCAGACCCTAGTGTCGGTTAAAGTGTAAGAAAGCACTACACAGTGAAACTGTCATTGTGGACCCACCCCCCGCTACATTACATGTTATCCATGACAGGGATAAGGGTGAATTGCATCATTGGCACCCCATGCAGTGGGGGGATGGGGGTTTACGTGCTACTCATTGAGGGTGCAGTGGCTTGGCTGCTAATCAGGAGACTTGCCAACTTTGTGGGTGGCCGGGAGAGCCTTGTTATTATAGGGAACCTCCCGGCCATTCCGGAAGTGTAGGAAAGTATATGTATTATTTTTGTCCAGAGCAAAAACTCTGGAGAGCTGGCAGGAGGATTCCTCCCCCACCATTTCAACAGATTTGTTAAACTACAGATTTTTCGTTTTTACTTGGTTGCGGTGCAAGTTTTAGATGCATAGTACGTGAGACGGTATGAGATCTGCTAAATAATCACCTTGCTTTCCCTTCTGAGCTGTGGTTAGCAGTAATGTTCCTGAATTCCACAAGGAGTTCATCTGGCTGCAATGTCAGAGAAGGAATGATGAGCTTTCACAATTAAAATAAACTCAATATACAAATGAAAAAGGTAAAGCGCTGAAATATTACTTACATCAAGCAGGTCCTCAATACCATTGAAATAAATTCCTCCAACGCCTAACTCCAACCAAAAGTTCATGGCATCCTAAAGAAAGGAACAGTAGACAATGTTAGGTCATGAACTCATGTGTGGAAATATAATCCATTTACTTTGCTTTACAAATTATTAATTTACTAACAGTTTATTTATAGATTACAATCTATATTCCCCAACACATGTACATATCGGAGCACCCGGAGGAAACCCACGCAAGCATGGGGAGAATATACAAACTCCGCACAGTTAGGGCCATGGTGGGAATAGAACCCATGACCTCAGCGCTGTGAGGCAGTAATGCTAACCATTACACCGTCCGTGCTGCCCACAAATGCATATTTTTTATCAAATCTATCACCGGGGGGGGGGGGGGGGATTTCACTTGTTATATCATGACCAATCTCACATCTAAAGTGACGAAAGGTTGCAGGGTGATATTCAATTGAGGTTTTTATTGCCGTGAGCATGTTAACAGCTAAACCCGACTAAAGTAACTGACACTTTCAGTGGTACTTATGTAGTATCTGGGCGTCCGATTTAGAAATCGGATCGCATCGGATCGCATGCGACCAAATCGTATGCGATGGTCAAGATTTTTCCATAGGATTCAATGTTAAAATGGTCTGAGTCCATTTTAACATAGAATTCAATGGGAAAAAGGGGTCTTTTTCCTTTCCCCACTATCCAAGTGGGCATGGAGTTGGATATAAACCTGTGGCGAGCGTAGCGAGCCACCGAGCCCGAAGCGTGGCGAGCGTAGCGAGCCCCGCGAGGGGACACAGAATACTTTTTAAGAAATATGCGTTCGCTCGCCACGCTTCGGGCTCGGTGGCTCGCTGCGCTCGCCACGCTATATAAAATCAACTCTATGCCCACTTGGATAGTGGGGAAATGAACAGGACCTTCTTAACATTGAATCCTATGCAAAATCGCATCGAATCGCATCGCATCGCATCTGATTGTATGCCTTGAGGTAAGGCATACAATCACAAAATCGGCAGCCCAGATACTACATAAGTACCCTTTCAGTTAGCTACCACCAAGGGGTGCGAGCCGAAATGCTCCCAAACAGAGAAACAATTAAATAGCTCTACTCTGCGCCATCTGCTGGCTGAGGATTTAATTCTCCCTTCATATCTATTGTTATAGGACAGGCATGTCCAAACTATGGCCCTCCAGCTGTTGTGAAACTACATGTCCCATCATGCATTGCCACAGTTTTGCTATTAGGGAATGATAAAATTTTGGCAAGGCATGCTGGGATGTGTAGTTTCACAACAGCTGGAGAGTCACAGTTTGGACATGCCTGTTATAGGAGAACTGATTGCAAAATAACCTGATTGCAAAATAACTTTTTTTTTTTTTCAAGAAGTACAGATAAATAATAATCCTCACTTTTATTTGGCTTGTCAGCTCACTGTCAGGTGCAGTCGTGTCCTTGCCAAACCAGACGTCTTCTCCGCGGTAGTTTGGAGTGAGATCTAAAATGATCTGAATGCCTGAAAAAGAAACACAAGTCAGGGTGTTTGTTTTATTCTGAAATGAAGCATTGAAATAAATGTACATAATGTCATTTAAAGTGTATCCATCTATACATACACAGCAGTCAGTAATTTATTGGCTAGCTGGCAAAAAAAAAAAAAAAAATGTAATCACTACTTTCAAGTGGTAAGAACATCGCTCAGATCCCAAAGAATAAGTAAACAGTTCATTTAATAATATGGTGCTAAGAATAATCAGGGTACTCACTCTTCTTGCGAGCTGCTTCTAAAAGAGCCTTGAAATTCTCTATTGTCCCGTATTCTAGGTCAATTTCCTTGAGCTTAGTTTCTGAAAGGTTGTTTGCTGAAGTGACATGCAGGGGTCCGATCACCAGACCCTTGACTTTCAGGGTGCTGAGGGAATCCAGTCTTTTTTCTATTCCTAAACAAAATAAGATAGAATATGCAAGTATGAGCACAACATGGTTACACTTCTGTTCTGCTCCCCAACCCCCAAATGCACACAAACCGTCAAACACATTTCTAGCTGAGGGATTTTGCATGGCTGTGAAATATTTTACATTTAACAAACCACAATGAAAAACAAATATTCAAGTGCAGCCATTATAAGACCACTTTTTTACTGAGGTATTTTCTTAGGACCTAAAAAGAAAAGGCTATATTTAAGTAAAAAGCTGTGCAGACCATAGCAACCAATCTGAATTTACCTATTCCTTTACTGCAGTCAGAATCTGATTGGTTGCTATGGGGAACACCGTCAACTGTCAGGAGCCATACCTCCCAACTGTCACGATTACAGCGGGACAGTCCCGATTTTCGGGTCCTGTCCCGCTGTCCCACCCGCGGCAGGCATTGTCCCGCTGCGGGGGGTGGCAGTTGGGAGACCCCCCAATCTAATAGAATAGACGCTGTGCGCATAGCGTCTATTCTCGTATGAAAATGAGGTTGCGGCTAATTAGCATAAACCTCACCCTCATTTGCATACGCCCCACCCCCTTTCCAGGCGCTCATCAGCACAGAAGTTGGGAGGTATGCAGGAGCCCATTTATCAATTATCGCATTTACAATGCGTTCTGGGAGGAATATCACACCGCCCATGATCGCATTGTAAAATGCGATATTAGCACTGGGATGGTTCATCCCATAAGCGCAGGGACAGTGCTTGCCCGTCCCTGTGATGCACTCAGCCGGAAGTCGGGGGGGGTTAGCGCTGACCCCCCACCGACCCCACTGCCCCGGCAGCAGTGAGATCCGGTAGCCCATAGGCTACAATGGGCTATCGCCATCCCAGAATGGCAATAGCCCAGGGATGCGAAGCTGGCTGCCCGATGTTGATACATCGAGCAACTTCGCATCCCCCATAGAAACCTATAGGGGGAGGCGGCCGGCGGCAAAGCAGGTGGGATCAAAGCAGGGATCGGAGATTCCTGCGGCGGACCCCTTTGGTACATTCGGGGGATAGTTTATATTTGCGGCTAACCCCCGAAAACGGTTGTTTTCGGGGATTTACCCCCAAATTTTGTTTGATAAATGTGGCCCTAATACCGTAAATCTACCCCTATAACTATAATGAAAACACGCATTGGATTTCAACCTCTTATATAATAGACAAAAACAAGTCTGCGTGGAAAATCTAATTAAAACTAAAAAAAAAAAACTTGGGCTTTTTTATTTTACGTTATTCTAAACATGCATTTTTACCACTTATGTATTATTGGGCGAGTGTTTCATCATCTCAATTCACAGCATAAAAAAAATCCACTCAACTGTAACTGCCTATATATAACTTCCTGCCTGGCATCTAAAAGCGAAATACAAGAATATATATGTTCTATAGATATTATGCATGTAACTCCACATAGATTCTTGGCTGAGGTTTAAGGGATTTTCACACAACAAGATATACAAAAGAGCTGATGTAATCAAAGCGGAGACCAGCTCAGACTGGTATAGAACAGCTTCCTGTGTGATGCCGGCTCTTCTGATGCAATCCTGTCATGCTGCTGTGTCATTCATAGATCAGCACTCACAGCTCTACACTACAACAGTTTTATGTACTACTAGAAGAAATAGTGGGTAAATGTAATAAAATGAAGCTGGCCTACTGTATATAGACTTTAGAAAACAAGTGGATGAGCTTATCTGCACCAGATTGGACTGGCTGATATATATTTAAAAAAAAGCCTGCATAATTTACTTAAAAGCTCATACAGTACACACCACTTTGCCCACATTTCCTATTGAATTAGAACTCCCCTTCTGATACTTACCAGCAATGTCACCAATTCCGTTGTTGTCAGAGTCTTGGAAGTTTTTAGGGTCTCCAAGCTGATAAAGAGGTCCCTTGTTCCACCACTCCATTGGAGGCAACGGACGACAGCGAGGGGCTTGGACAATGATGACCACAGCTCCTGCAAGCATGCCTGCCCAGCCTAACCAAAAGAGGACAAGCAGGGCCCAGCGGACTCTCACCCACCCTGGGGTGCCTGCCACCTTCAGCAGCTCTTCTTTGGACAGTCCGGTGAATTTCTGAGGCCGGGAGCCAATTTCATCATCTTCATCCTCCAGCTTTACTTTAACAACACCATTCTTCTCACCCACAACTGGAGGGTCCTCTGCCCCAGCAGCCATAGGCTGCTTCTCTGGGTCAATTTCATTCAACTCAACGTCTTTCATATCTAGAGCTGTATCTTGCGTCATGTCTAAAAGAAGACAGCAAATAAATAGTTAAAATGGACACAAAATAATAAGTGCTATTATACATTATTTTTAACTAATACAGTAATGCCACCACAATAAGAATGATCTAGGTTTTTATAAACAATATATAAATTATATCTGAATAATGAAGCTGTCAGTACTGTAAAAAGTCTAACATGTAAACCTATATGTGCATTTCTGTCTGTTCTAAGATTATAGAGAACACAGCTACAGCCGTCTCACCAGTCTTTGTGTAGGAGGAACTGCAGTCACACAGCGTTTGCTAGCTCAGTCTGTATGCCAGGGACTGTTAAATAGATCCTGTGTCCCTCCCCTTAGCACAGAGACTGCCTCCTTATTCTCTTAAGGGGGAACCTGTAAGGTCACTTGTTGTGCAGTGCAAGGAAAGGAGAAAAGGTTCCGCATACACAACACTACTGATTATTAAGAGAATTGACTATTGTTTTTTGTTCTATTTATCACTCAGGATTAGTTTTACCAAATTGTATGTGGACAAGGTAATTGCCCTGATATGTAAAGCATACAGGATGTATACTTTGTTTTCACCATTTTACAAAACAATGCAAATTACGGCAGTGGTTTTCCATACAGTTAATTAAATGAATGGATTGTGGTTCTGGGAAAAGCGTTCTAGCATTATTCATTGATTAAAGAAAAAAAAAAAAAAAAAGTACAGTATAGTGCTTGCAATGCCTTTGTGCCTGTGTTACCAAGTAATTCTGTCTGCTGGAAAATCAATGCTCTATTTATTTATCATTTATTAACAGTTTCTTATATATATATTTATTTAGTTTCTTATATATAGCAGCAGATTCCGTTGCGCTTTACAGTAGTAAACAGTGATAAAACAAACTGGGTAACAGACTTGGGGGTTAGAGGGCCCTGCTGCAAGCCTACAATCTAGCGCAGTGATTTTCAACCTTTTTACCTTGCGGCACACTAAATAGGACTTTAAAATTGCCAAGGCACACCATGAGATCCCCACGGGGCAAAACACATTGGCCATCACAGGAAAAAAACAAACCTATTGGCCCCCACATTGGCCCCCACATTAAAAACAATCACACTGATCCCCACAGGTAACAAAAATAAAATACATTGGCCCTTTACATGAAAAGAAGAGACCAGTAAATAACATTTGAACTGGTGGTGGCTGTAAATGGGTTTGGGCATCTCTAGATCTAGGGGCACACTTGAGAACAGCTCAAGGCACACTAGTGTGCCACGGCACACTGGTTGAAAAACACTGATCTAGCGCATACATATTCCGCAGCAATTTACAGAGGATATTTGAACATTCACATCAGTCCCTGCCCCAGTGGAACTTACAATCTATATTCCCTACCACATGTACACGCACACACAGACATTCTAGGGTTAATTTTGTTGGGAGACAATTAGCCTACCAGTATATTTTCGGATTGTGGGAGGAAACCGTAGTGGCTGGAGGAAACCCACGCAAGTACAGGGAGAATATACAGACTCCACAGGGAGCCCGCTTCATTTCGCCACGAGTCTTGCTGCTTCTGCGGCCGCATACACGATCCCCTTGCTCCAAAACCAGAGCGAGAGGGGGGGGGGGGTGTCAGTTAAATCAGCTCGGGGTCAGCTCGCTGTCACAGCTCGCTCCCGGGCACTGAATATACCCCAGAGACGCAGGTAATGCAGATGTTCCCAAAGTTCAGTGATTATTTATTCAGTACTGTACAGCAGCAAAATATACTTAAAAACCCCTACAGCATATACATTACCTACCCTGAGTGTGCGCACAAAAAATTGCCCCTTTCGCTGATATCAAAACTTGAAAGGCAAAGCAATTCTGGGTCATGTCTCATGGGCACGTTTATGGAATTGGCTCAGCCATGTTACTACATGTGAGCAATGTTCTCAGCGGGGCAAGCCTCCCTGAATCCCCCTAGCCTCCCACAATTCCCACTCGGCGGGGGGGTCCGTGGGGACCCGATGACGCAAAACGCGTCATTGTGACCCCACCCTCTGCAATGCCTGAAATACCGGCATTGCAATGCCAGGGCGTGACCATGATGAGGAGTTTGCAGTGGCCACGCCCCCATATACAGCACCCACCTCAGGCCTTCATGACGTCGGAGGCTCTCACTTTCACCGGCAACGTGCCAGTGTAGACACAAGCATTAGGTCAACAAGCAAAAGGTCGACATGGACACCATCAAAGGGTACCGCTGCAGTCTCCATGCTTTGGGCACGGTGCCTTGCTGCACTTGGCCCACTATTATATTCTCCCTTAGATTATGCTTTGACACTGGTGGTAAGCGGTGCTATACAGCTGAGGTTACTAATCCACTTTTCACCTAATGTTAAACTGAGTAAAGTCAAATCTTCAGCAAAAATGCAGGCATTTGATTTTTAATTCCTCTACCTAAATAGGCCCCATAGTAAGCTGCAAGGTACCTTTCTCCATTACCCTGTGAGTAAGCCCTCAGGGATTAGTCCAGGAATTCTCTACTAACAAGAAAAGCAAGGCTCACACCCTGAAGGAAGATACACATCTGCGCTTGTTTGTTTCAGATTTACTCCATTTTTGAGCAGTAATTATGTAGCAGGGACAATGCAGACCACACAATCATCAGAAGCAAAACCTTACTCACCTAGAGCAGTGGTTCTCAACTCCAACCTTTAAGCACCCCCAACAGAATCTGCTTTGAGTATTTCTGTGTTCAGAAGCAGGTGGGAGAATTACTGGCTCAGCAAAAATAGATGAACTCATCTGTGTATGATTAAACACACAAACATGACCTATCGGGAAATGTGTGGACTAGAGCTGAGAACTGCTAACCAGTAGAACAAAGTTGTGCTTGCTAAGTGCTGCCAAGATTATTGAACATTTTGTTTGGAATGTAGACATGAAAGACATGTTTACCGTGAACAGGACCATGTTACCACTTACAACTTTCCCCAGGTTGCAGGGCTGATGGAGGATGTTGCCAGCAACCCACAGGGAGGGCCCGGGAGTTCCGTTGCATATTCCACCCCCCAGCCAATAGTCAACCGCCACCTTCATTTAACAGCGGCGGGCCGTGGGTCGCCTGCTGCTGCAGCCACCCGCATACTGTCTGCCCATCACCATTTAATAGCGTCTGACCGCGGGTCGCCCACTGCAGCAACCCACCGTTCACCACCGCCAGCCTTCTTAATTTCCCTGGCCGCCAGGTGCCCGGCACTCAGAGGAGGGAGGCCTGACTATTTTATCAGTCCCGGGCCCCGCAAATTCTGATGTCCACTTAAATAATGTACTCAATATGTAGCTACGATACATAACGTGTATTGTGTACATCACCCAGCTTAAGAACCACCAATTTTTCAGTCTGCAACGTGACATACGTTTCTTATACCTACCGATATAAGAAACATAGAATTTCACATTAGACCAGAACCACTTGGCCCATCAGAGTACCTATTAGTAACATCCAGGAAATATCAGAGAAGTAACCTTTGAGAGTCCTTCGAAAGCTGGCCATACACCAGAATAATTTCAGGCCCGAACGCACAATTTTGACAGGTCGTGGGAAGCATTGTGGTTTTTTTGGTGCATATCATGAGGTTTTTAGGAACGACGCATGGTCCCGCAGGTCGATCCTCAGATCATATGTGCTGCACATATGATCAGTCACGATTGAGTGCAAATCCTAATTGGGTTTTTGCACCTCCGATCAGTCGCTCGTTGGATGGTACGACCTCTGCAATTTGACTGGGTGTTTTCCTGGACACTGTGATGCATACGATCAATCGTGAGACGATCAATGTGGCACCTGGAGTGTATGATGCATCGTTTTGCATATCATGTGTCACAAATGCACCAAATTGGGATTCCAAGACTTCTGGGGAGTTCAAGGAAAATCATGACACAATCAGGATCGTAAGCTGGTCGTTCTAATGTATGGCCACCTTAAGATTCTGATACTGCACATACACTCACTGAGATACTGCAGAAGAGGATTTGTAAGATTGCCCTCTTTTCCAATAATACCTCCATAAACAAAGTGAAATACTGTAGTTGGTGTTAACCAATGGGTCCAAATTCCAATGCTTTTTGGCCTTTGGTACATCGGAGTTAGTCTTAAGCCCCATATACATTACACAACCACCGCTGATGCTGATATTGGGGCAGCGGGATGCCGGCATCAGCAAGTGAATACACTCTGCCTGATACCAGCGCGGAGGGAGCGACGGGGAGAGCGGAGGCCATGCTGTAGCCATGATAGACTGTACACACAGCACGATGCATCGATATTTCAATATTTCAGACAGCGGCTTTGTAGCAGAGCGAACGCAATATATCTGTGAAAGAAAACCAGGTACTCTTTACCTAGAAGGGCGCCCGTCGCGGGCATCGCGGGTACATTTATGTCTGGCCGCGACGCGACCGACGCGATGCCCGCGATTTCCCATTGAAACCCATGTTAAACATGGAAATCGTGTCGGTCGCGTCGCGGCCGGCCATAAATGTACCCGCGATGCCCGCGACGCGATGCTCCCGATTTCCCATAGGAATCAATGTTAAAAGGCGCGATGGACCCGATTTTACTGTTAAATGGCTCAATGGACCCGATTTGGCCATAGAAATCAATGTTAAATGGGCCACAGAGCCCATTAACCCTTAAATGTCCCCCCCAATTTTTAACGCCACCCCACGATCCACGCGAACCCGAAGCGTGGCGAGCGCAGCAAGCCCGCGAGGGGCGGCGGTACGCGTCCTCCGACCTTTTCATGCCCTACTATCCACTAGGGCGTGGAGTGAGAATATAATAGTGTGGCGAGCGCAGCGAGCCCCGCGAGGGGACGCGGATACCTTCACAGGTAGACGCGTCCCCTCGCGGGCTTCACAGGTGTCGGCGTCGCCACGGACACCTGTGAAGCCCGCAAGGGGACGCGTATAACTGTGAAGGTATCCGCGTCCCCTCGCCACGCTTCGGGCTCGGTGGCTCGCCACACTACTATATTCTCACTCCACGCCCTAGTGGATAGTAGGGCATGAAAAGGTCGGAGGACGCGTACCGCTGCGCTCGCCACGCTTCGGGTTTGCGTGGATCGTGGGGTGGCGTTAAAAATTGGGGGGGACATTTAAGGGTTAATTGTGCTTATTTGGGCTCTGTGGCCCATTTAACATTGATTCCTAGGGCCAAATCGGGTCCATTGAGGCATTTAACAGTCAAATCGCGGTCAATCAGCCTTTTTAACATTGTTCCCTATGGGAAAATCGCGGTCATCGCGGCCATCCCGATTTACCCGCGATGCCTGCGATGACCGCGATTTTTACCCCCGACGACCGCGATTTCAATCGCTGGCGCCCTTCTAGGTAAAGAGTACCGAAAACCATTCAGATATATTGCTCGTACACACTGGCCGATGGTGCATTTATATATCTTCCTTTAATCGAACAGCCGATATATGAGCCAGTGTGTACACACCTTAATTAAAAGATTGGGTAAAACGAGATTGGGTCAGGCTTGTAGTAGTAGTGAGTATCCCTGTCTGGGGAATGGAGCATTTATAACCTCCCTATATGGCCAGGGATGGGGTAAAAAAACATAATAGGCCATACAAGATGCAGGCTATAATCCCTGCGTCCCACTCCCTATATCCCCGGTGACAGCAGTCACAGACCACACTTAGGAAATGGATGTGTACTACAAGCTCCATAGTAGTTAGGTTTGCTGCAGGAAGAGGATCTGGGTTTTACCCAATACCTTAAAAAGGGGCTGGATAAATGACTGCCCCACAATCCAGTTTATGCAACATTAAGATTTTCCATGTAGTCAATGCTGCGGTCTGGAGTCTGGACATACAGTATCACATGAGTAGTTCTGGGTATCTGAGAACATAGCTGAGCAGGATATGTTGCAATCAGTGCTGCAGCAGTGATTTCAGCAGATCCTTACATCAACAAGGTTTCCTCTGTGACTACAGCAGCGAGCCTGCCAGGAAGACTGTAAACACGTTCCTGGGATTGCTGGGCCTGGGCCGTCTATAATAAGGCGGGAGAGGAACAGGTCACGGACAGGTCGCTGTTTACCGATGAAGTTGGGAATTCTTAATTTAATATGGAGACACGTAGAATTCTGCCCAGCTGAAATATGGGGTAACAGAGGATGATATAATGTGCCCCCAGCAGGAGGAGGAAAGCTTATGCTTAGTCATTGCTTGCAGAAGGGGCTCATAACGCTGCTGCCCAGCGTGGGCGTCCCCCTCATGCTCTGTCCTGTGTGCAAGGTGCAGCGATGTATAGCCTGCAGGTCACGGACACTGGTCCCTGACTCCCGCTTGCTGCGATCACTCCGCATTAAAGAGCAGAGAGAGGGCTGAATTGTGAGCAAGCAGCATGAGTAGATGGTGGGGGGAGGAGAGGGATCATGCCTTACACAGGCTGGAAATACCGGCGCTGTTCCCGCTGTGCCCTACGCCGGACGGACATCCTGCAATTCATAGCAGAGTAGATGTATTAACACACCCTGCTTCCCAGCGGCGGCGATGCCTTCCTGGGATTCATAAATAGGCTGGCAGCTGGCTGGAATGTGCGGGTGCAGTCACAAATAATAGCTAGCGCAGCGGGCCCAGCATGCACCGCGACGGCCGAATGCGACATGTGGCGGTGACTGCAGGAAAGCAGCGTGCGACCGCCATTACCCCCGCTACACCCAGCACAGCACCACGCCTACCCTACACCCTCCCTGTTTCTCTCACGGAAAGCTCTTGCAACTAGCACACAGTCAGTGCACAAAATGGCCGCGGCTTCCGCACGAAATGGCGGCATAGCGCGTGCTGTAATCCAGCAACATTATCCTGATCGATCGGTGAGCCCCAGCTTCTGCCGATGTTACATTGCTGTTCAAAATCAAATCCGGATACAAAACCGCATTGTACAGAAATATTATGATATACCTGTGTGCTCCCTCCAACCCATGTGTCCTCTCCTCCTGGGGCACTGCACTATACGCATGTGACCTATTTAAACTGGGGGCAGACGATGGATCAGTAAGGGGAGGGGTTTTTCCAGACAGCTATCGATCAAGTCTATATAGATAAATAGACACACACACTGCACAGTCGTGCTCATATAAGGAATAAAGGGAATTCTCCCATAGGGAATGGTTATAGGCTGCATCTATACATTGGCCCATATTCTGGTTCACTCGCAAAGGCAAATTCCTAGGGATGGCCATCGACTATAGATGTTCCCAAAACATCGATGGTTGGGACCGAGTGCTTGATGTTTTGGGCATTGATAGTGGATGGTCGAATAGTGTTATGCCATCGATGGATGGCTTCCGATGGTAAAAGTTGTGGGGCGCATACGCACTGCGTGCGCAGCATCATTGCATCCAACGGCGTCGCTACGGGCGGCCCGCCCCGCCAGGAGGTGCGCGCATGCACAAAAGAAACTTTAATTGGATTGATGGCTAAAGTTTCTTCTGCACATCCGCGCAGATCCCGGCCGCAGTGACCCATCCCATTGCTCTGCACATGCGCGGCTAAGCAATGGCAGGAACCATCAATGGTGTGAGGTAGAATGGTTTATAGCCATCGATGTTTCCTGCTCTACAAACCATCGATGGGGGATGTGCCGATGGACATCCCTACAAATTCCTTCTCAAATGGACAAAACCATGTGCACTGCGGTGGGGGGGGGGGGGGGGGGGGCGATTTGAGAGCATTGAGAGTGACATCTATTCTATTGCAGTGTAAACACAAAGCAGTAAGTATTTTCCCTGCACAGAAACAAAATAACACCCAAATGTAACTCTCTCTGCACATGTTACATCTGCCCCACCTGCATTTTTTTATTTGAGAAGGAATTTGCCTTTGCGAGTGACCCAGAATAAGGGCCATTGTGTTTTGATAGGTCCCTTTTAAGGCAACCATACATTAGCTTGACTTATCCGAAAGACAAGTCAGACTAGGGATGGCCATCGTTGCAATTGTCATTGATGGTTTCTATCTATGGCAATTCTGCAAATGGCCATCGATAGTGCTAAACTATGCAATGGCTGACCATCGATATCTTTACATATCGATGGTCAGCCATTGTGTTTTATTGATTGGCCTGTGAGACAATCAAAACACGGGGGCGGGGCTTTGCAGGTGTCGGGGGCGGAGCTATGCTCAGTGTCCCGGCACTTAAAAAAAACAAAAAAAAAACATTGTTTTGCTGTTCCATCGATGGAGGGAAACCATCTGGTTCTCCCCCATCGATGGCAAAAGTATTCGACATCGGCCATGAACCATCGATGATTTCGAATCATCGATGGTCGATGGCCGTCCCTAAGTCAGACCTGATTTCCCCTGAGCTCCCTTGGCAGCTGTCCAGAAGACTTCACTAACGATTTGGCACTTGATTACACTATTTTTTACATGGGATAATTTGCATGCAATTTAAAAAAACATGAGCAGTGGGGAAAAAAATCAAAAGATAGGCTGGATAGGAGTGCTCTCTCAGCTAATCAGCGGCGAGGCAGCCCTTCACATAGGTGTGTGGGACACACCTACTGATCGGACACCGATGCATCGTGGGTACTAAAAAGCACCCGCAATGTGTCACTGATGGGTTTGATCCGACAGATTGAACCCAGCAGGTTCAATCTGTAGGATCCAATACGCACGGGACCACGCATTGGGTCGGATGAGGTGTGAAACACATCCAATTTGGCCCAATTTCTCAACCCGATCCATCTGAATCGGGCAAAAACCTGGTAAGTGTTTGGGCACCTTTTAAGGGACCTGTTTGGCAGGAAAGAGCATGCACATTTAAATCTATGGCTACATCTACACATTACATTTTAGCAGGATGCTTTCTCAAGAGGATATATACACAACCTTGCTGCATCCTGCTAAAACGCAATGGGGGAAATTTACTAAGGTCCTGGGATACGGCCGATCCCAGGTAAGAATTGATATGACTGGCATTGGCCGTATTTCAGGAAAAACGGGAATAGGCAAATTTATGGTACTTGTGTATTATCACGGCGCCCGCAAATCGCATGCAAAAATTGGATGCTATTTAGCGTCCGATTTTCTGCCGATTTTCCGCAATTTTCTGCCGATTTGCATGCTATTCCATCATCCTTGTACACCCCCACTATCCAAGTTAGCCCAAAGCGTGGCAAGTGGATGTGGTACACATCGTCCCGACCTGTATATACCCCCACTAACCACGTTGGCATGGAGTTGATGTTATATAGCGTGGCGAGCCCGAAGCATGGCGAGCGGAAGTGGAAACGATCCCGAAGCACGCCGAGCGCAGCGAGCCCCGTGAGGGGACACGGATTACTTGACGTGTATTCCGCGTCCCCTCGCGGGGCTTGCTGCACTCGCCACGCTTCGGGATCGATTTCCGCGTCCGCTCGCCATGCTTTGGGCTCGGTGGCTTGCTGCGCTCGCCACGCTTTATAAAATCAACTCCACGCCAACGTGGATAGTGGGGGTATGAACATGTCAGGAGGACGCGTACCGCATACTCTCGCCACACTTCGGGCTGACTTGGATAGTGGGGGGTGCAAGGATGGAATAGCATGCAAATCGGCAGGAAATCGCGGAAAATCGGCCACTAAATCGCATCGCAGATCAAATCGGACGTCAATCGGTGTCACAAACCGTGGGTCTCAGCCCCGTCTGAGACCACGTCCATTACCTTCCCGGTGGTCAGCGGTGAGAGTAAGGCCTCTGGTAGCTGTCAGCGCCTGGCGAGATGTCCCATGTTTGGCTGGTGTTGACCCGTGCAATCGACATGCCGGCACGCTGGAGCCCGCGCGTCATGGGCGCCGCCATGACACATGCGCTCAGCTGACCAGAGGGTCCAATCCCGCGGTCCAGCCAGGGTGACCTCTGACCCACACACCTGCACACCTCTCAGGTGTACTCACTCTTTCCCTGGACTGATTGGTGCTGCTGACGCTAACCAATCAGTGCGCAGCAAGGGGGATATATTCCGGCTTCTAACTCACAGTCATCGCCTTGAATATGTGTTCATCTGACCTCAGTCCCTCCTGTGTTCAGCTGTTTCCAAAGGCTCCTGGTTATCCGGTCTCCCCGTGTACCTCTCGCAGTTTCCTGCATACTACCTGGTTTGTCATCTCCAGAAGACTCCTGCCATTCCACTCTGCAGTCGAGTATTACTCCTGTTACCATCTTTACCTGGCATACCATCTCCAGAAGCCTCCTGCAAAATAACCATCGTGCAGTTGAGTGATCTCATCGACCCTGCTGTCGACATCAGTGTTGACACTTTCACACTGTGCCCTGCAGAGACTATTCCAATTCCCAGTGTCTCCAATATCACTACCACTCTCCGCCTACGTCCAGAGGACCAGGGCAGAGGGCCGCGACCTGCCTGTCAGACGCAGCGAAGTCCATATCCCCTTGCGGGGGTCTCTGGTGAATACCGCTGGCAGGTTAGACTCCGCGCCTCTGTTTCTGGTTTCAGCCAACACTCTGGTACGCAAGGCAGTGCCTCTGTGCATGTCATTCATCAGGCCTCCGGCCTTCCGCTACACAGCGCCCTCCACTGGTCCACCACGGTCAGGGCCGGGAACACAGCAGACCCAGAACCTGACAGTATATTCAAGGCCGATGGACTCGGCCCAAGACCCAAGTGTGGGACCAGCGGTTCTTCAAAATGTTGCTGCCAGAATGGAGACCCAAGAAGCTACTCAGCAGCAGGTGATTACAGTCTTACAAGATGTATCCAGTCGGTTGGACACCCTGCAACAGTCCCTGTCGACTTCTGTGTCAACCACTACCGTAAGATCAACAACACCAGCTTTATCATCCCGTCTCCACCTGCCAGCACCCACCAAATACGATGGTGACCCCAAGACCTGCAGAGGGTTTATCAACCAGTGCCAAATTCAGTTCGAATTGGTTCCTCATAACTTCCCTACGGCCAGAATTAAAATCGCATACATGGTGTCATTATTAACTGGCTCGGCCCTGAAGTGGGTATCACCCTTATGGGAAAAAGCAGATCCTCTGCTGACAGACTATGACCAATTCCTCCTGACCTTCCGCCGCATATTCGACTTGCCAGGTCGACCCGTGTCAGCAGCTACCGACATCCTCCAGGTTAAGCAAGGGTCCCGCCCCATGGGGCAGTATGTAATCCACTTTCAAACTCTCGCGTCTGAATTACAGTGGAACAATGAAGCCCTGACAGCTGCCTTCTGGTTAGGAGTTTCTGACCGGATCAAAGATGAGCTGGCATCTCGCGACCTTCCTACCCCCTTGGAAGATCTCATATCTCTATGTGTCAAGATTGATCTACGTCTTCGTGAGAGAGGACTAGAAAAACACAAGAAGTTAATTCCCAAAGTTTCTCCCAAGATTCGTTCTGAGTCTCCTACGCGTGAAGAACCAATGCAAGTGGGTAGATCACGACTGACTCCCGAAGAACGCACCCGTAGGCAGCGCAATCGCTTGTGCATATATTGTGCTGCTCCTAGCCATTTCATTAACAATTGTCCCGAGCGTTCGGGAAACGACCGGGCCTAACCTGCAAGGGAGGAGTCAGGTTGGGTCAAGTGGCAAAATCTCCTCCAGAATATGACTTTGTCTTACCCGTATCTTTGGATACCCCTACTGGTACCCATTCCAGTACCGCCCTGGCAGACTCCGGCTCGGCCGGGAACTTTATTTCTCAAGACCTGGTTACTAAACTGAAGATTCCAATGGAACCATTAGTTCCACACCTAGCTGTGACAGCAGTTGACGGCAGCAGAATCCCAGGCAGTGAGGTTCGCTTCTGTACCAGTCTCCTCACCCTCAGAGTCGGCATGCTGCACCAGGAACAGATCAAATTTCTCGTTATTCCCAAATCTTCTTATGAAATCGTCCTTGGTCTTCCCTGGTTTCGTCTTCATAACCCAAACATCAATTGGAAGACGCTACAGATCGAGCAATGGAGTTCTCATTGCCAACAGCAGTGTATCAAGTCAGTGGTGCCCACTCGTTCAGCCAATGTAAAAATTCTTCCTGGCCTCCCTGAAGTCTATAGTGAATTTGCTGATGTGTTCTGCGAGCAGTCCGCTGATACTCTTCCTCCTCATCGTGATTGGGACTGTAAAATTGACCTTCTCTCAGAGAAATTCCCCCCTAAAGGTCGAACTTACCCATTGTCCGTTCCTGAGACACAAGCCATGTCGGCATACATACAAGAGAATCTTCAGAAAGGCTTCATCCGGCGCTCTAGTTCACCAGCAGGCGCAGGTTTCTTTTTTGTAAAGAAAAAAGATGGAGGCCTCCGTCCGTGCATCGATTACCGGGGTTTAAACAGTATCACAGTCAAGAACAGTTACCCCCTTCCTCTTATTACAGAACTTTTTGACCGAGTGCGAGGTGCCCAAGTCTTCACCAAATTGGATCTCCGTGGGGCATACAACTTAATAAGAATCCGTGAAGGTGACGAGTGGAAGACCGCATTTAACACCCGGGATGGTCATTACGAGTACCTGGTAATGCCTTTCGGTCTTTGTAATGCCCCAGCAGTATTCCAGCAATTTGTAAACGAGGTCTTTAGGGACATGCTCTACGTTTGCCTTGTGGTATACCTCGATGACATCCTCATTTTTTCAAAAGACTTATCCTCTCATCGAACTCAGGTCAAGGAAGTATTGTCTCGTCTTCGCAGAAACAAACTGTATGGCAAAATCTCCAAATGTACTTTCGAAGTCCCTTCTGTGCCCTTCCTCGGATACATCATTTCTGGGTTCGACCTACGTATGGATCCAGAGAAGTTAGAAGCTATTAATGGGTGGTCACAACCCACTTCCCTCAAAGCAGTCCAACGCTTCATAGGGTTTTCCAACTACTACAGGAAATTCATTCGAGGCTTCTCCACGCTGATTGCACCCATCACCGCACTCACAAAAAAAGGGGCTAATCCAGCCAACTGGCCCTCAGAAGCCATCGCAGCCTTCCAGTTTTTAAAACAAGCTTTTGTCACTGCTCCTATCCTGTCCCAGCCTGATGTCGACAAACCCTTTTTTCTTGAGGTAGATGCCTCTCACATAGGAGTCGGTGCTGTACTATCTCAAAAGAACAGTGATGAAAAACTCCACCCCTGTGGGTTCTTCTCTCGCAAGTTTCTTCCAGCAGAAAGAAATTACTCCATTGGAGACCAAGAATTACTGGCCATCAAATTAGCTCTCGAAGAATGGAGATATCTTTTAGAAGGTGCTAAGTTTCCCGTGACGATCTTCACAGATCATAAAAACCTCCTGTACCTCCAGTCTGCCCAGTGTATGAACCCCCGACAGGCTCGTTGGTCCTTGTTTTTCTCTCGTTTTTCTTTCAAGCTGTTATACCGTCCTGGCACTCAGAATGTGAAAGCGGATGCCCTATCACGTTCCATGCAAGAAGATTCTGACCTACAGGAAAATCGTCCCATTCTGGACCCCATCGCCTTTGCTCCCACTCAGGTGTCGCCTGTGCCTCCTCCTGGTAAAATCTTCGTTCCCACTGAATTACGTCCGAAGCTTCTTTCCTGGGCTCACAAGTCATTATTCTCTGGGCATCCTGGCGCTCAAGGGACATTAAAAATTCTTCAGAGATCCTATTGGTGGCCACAGATTGGCAAAGAAGTAAAAGAGTTCGTGGCATCATGTCCAGAATGTGCACAGCACAAAGTATCCCGACAAGCCCCAGCCGGCCAGCTCCATCCTCTGTCCGTTCCATCTCGGCCCTGGACTCACATCTCAATGGACTTTATCTGTGACTTACCCAAATCCCAAGAGTACAACACCATATGGGTAATAGTTGACAGGTTTTCCAAGATGGCCCGATTCATCCCATTACCCGGCCTACCGTCCGCTCCCACTCTGGCTCAGCTGTTTGTACAGCATATCTTTAGAAGTCATGGCTTGCCTAGCGAAATTGTGTCCGATCGGGGGGTACAATTTGTGGCACGGTTCTGGAGAGCCCTGTCTCATGCATTCCAAATCAAATTAAAGTTTTCTTCAGGCTATCATCCCCAATCCAACGGTCAGACAGAAAGGGTGAACCAAGATCTGGAGACCTTCCTTCGTCTTTATATATCATCCTCGCAAGATGACTGGTCGAGACTCCTCCCATGGGCAGAATTTGCTCATAATTTCAGGTACCACATAACCACTGGTCATTCCCCTTTCTTTATAGTCTATGGACAAAACCCCCGGGCCCCCAATTTTGAAATGTTACCAGCGATAGAGGTACCTGCAGCCGCAGCAGCCATTAACCATTTCTCTCAAATCTGGCGAGAGGTTCATTCCAACATCACGAAAGCCTCAACAAGGTA
The DNA here is from genome assembly GCF_055691185.1 of Crinia signifera. Lineage (NCBI taxonomy): Eukaryota > Metazoa > Chordata > Amphibia > Anura > Myobatrachidae > Crinia > Crinia signifera. The sequence continues at coordinate 69,226,029 of NC_139227.1, forward strand.
TAAATTCTTTGCAGATCGCAAGAGAAGAGCTGTTCCTGAGTTGCACCCAGGAGATAGAGTGTGGCTTTCCACACGGAATCTCAGACTGAGAGTTCCCTCTATGAAATTTGCTCCCAGATTCATTGGTCCCTATACGGTTCTACAAAGGATCAATCCTGTCGCATACAAACTGAAGTTGCCCAAATCTTTACGCATCCCCAACTCATTTCACATCTCTTTGTTACGTCCTCTCATCCTGAATCGCTTCCATACTTCCTCACCCTCACTACCCAAAGTTCAAACCAGCAGGGGAGTAGAATTCGAGATTAATAAAATTGTTGATTCTCGTCGGAGGTATGGGCATCTCCAATATCTCGTTGATTGGAGAGGATATGGTCCTGAGGAGAGGAGTTGGGCAGATGCAGAAGATGTACATGCCCCCCGACTAATCAAAGTATTTCACGAAGAGAACCCGTCCAAGCCTAAAGGGTGTTCGGTGCCCACCCTAAAAGGGGGGGGGTACTGTCACAAACCGTGGGTCTCAGCCCCGTCTGAGACCACGTCCATTACCTTCCCGGTGGTCAGCGGTGAGAGTAAGGCCTCTGGTAGCTGTCAGCGCCTGGCGAGATGTCCCATGTTTGGCTGGTGTTGACCCGTGCAATCGACATGCCGGCACGCTGGAGCCCGCGCGTCATGGGCGCCGCCATGACACATGCGCTCAGCTGACCAGAGGGTCCAATCCCGCGGTCCAGCCAGGGTGACCTCTGACCCACACACCTGCACACCTCTCAGGTGTACTCACTCTTTCCCTGGACTGATTGGTGCTGCTGACGCTAACCAATCAGTGCGCAGCAAGGGGGATATATTCCGGCTTCTAACTCACAGTCATCGCCTTGAATATGTGTTCATCTGACCTCAGTCCCTCCTGTGTTCAGCTGTTTCCAAAGGCTCCTGGTTATCCGGTCTCCCCGTGTACCTCTCGCAGTTTCCTGCATACTACCTGGTTTGTCATCTCCAGAAGACTCCTGCCATTCCACTCTGCAGTCGAGTATTACTCCTGTTACCATCTTTACCTGGCATACCATCTCCAGAAGCCTCCTGCAAAATAACCATCGTGCAGTTGAGTGATCTCATCGACCCTGCTGTCGACATCAGTGTTGACACTTTCACACTGTGCTCTCCAGAGACTATTCCAATTCCCAGTGTCTCCAATATCACTACCACTCTCCGCCTACGTCCAGAGGACCAGGGCAGAGGGCCGCGACCTGCCTGTCAGACGCAGCGAAGTCCATATCCCCTTGCGGGGGTCTCTGGTGAATACCGCTGGCAGGTTAGACTCCGCGCCTCTGTTTCTGGTTTCAGCCAACACTCTGGTACGCAAGGCAGTGCCTCTGTGCATGTCATTCATCAGGCCTCCGGCCTTCCGCTACACAGCGCCCTCCACTGGTCCACCACGGTCAGGGCCGGGAACACAGCAGACCCAGAACCTGACAATCGGCCACTAATCGTATGCGATATCGTATGCAATTTAGATTAAATCGGGCGCCGTGATATTACACAAGTACCAAATTTACTAACTGCCGTGTTTTCCGGATTCATATTTTTTTATGGCATAGTCGATCTTATCCATTTGTATTTGGCAGGTGTATTTACGGCCGCCAAATATGTACAAAGTGGAAGCATTGCATGAATCAGTCAGATCTGTCCAATGCTGCCCTGTGCAAAAGAAAAAAAGAAAAAAAAGTAATAATTTGAAGAAACACTATAACCAGCCCCGACTCTTTGACCCGGGGTCCTAGTTTTACAAATTCTGATGTCAGAGTGTTGCTCAGACTTGTAGTCCACTGACACGTTTCACTGTAAAGCTTCAGCAAAGGTGATAAAGCTTTACAGCGAAACGCACCAGATGGACTACAAGTCACAGCAACACTCTGACATCCTGCTCACTGCCCGAACCAGCCTGGAAGGACCGAAGGGAAAAAATCTCTATCCAAAGCATACAAGTAGTGGTTCTTTCCACGCCTACAGTATTTACCAGATCTGCAAAGGGACATTGCTTTCCTGCTTACAATTACCAAAAAGGAATTCTCAGCATTTGCCAAAGATCCCTGATCCTTCAAAAGTCAACAGGCGGATGGTAATTATATCCAGAGGACAGAGTTAAAGCCATTATCATAGCATATTTAATGCAATTGCTTGATTTTTACTCTAATTTACTGAATTTTATTCAAATTTGTGTTTGTCATTTACCCAAAATGGTATATTAAATGTGTTATTATCAGTTTTTATTTAAGGAGTGCATTTTTCTTTTTTCTCCATTTGTATATTCTCAGGTTTGACTACACCTGAAATTTCTTGCAGCTGCTGCTGAGTCAAACAGCTCTTGTCCACTGTGCCCCCATCTGCCCTTTCTTCCTTGCTCATTTGTGATTGAAAGCTTGCGAGCAGGGCCCTCCTACCAGAGGCATAGCGAGGGCGTTGCCGGTGGAGCACAAGCTCTGGCCTCCAGAAGTTATCAGGGTGCTGGAGCCATGCCGGCACCGCCAGCTGGCCCGCTCCCCTGCACTCGTCTGCCCACTCCATCTCCCCTGTCTCCCCCGCTAGCTCCCGGCTCCCCGCTGTGTCCGGGAGACGTGGTATTATTTTAAATTCACGTCTCCCGCTGGACCGATAGCCAATAGGCGCTTGCGGTCCAGCAGCCAATCAACTGGTGGCTGCTGGACCGCGAGCGCCTATTGGCTAGTGTGGTACAGTGGGAGATGTGAATTTTAAATAGCAGCCAGCACCATGCATGTCTCCCGGACACAGCGGGGAGCCGGGAGCGGGCAGGCCCGGGGACAGGGGGAGGGGGGGTGCGTGGATTGCACCACTGGTTTGCTGGCTGGGGGGGGGGGGCGACCGCACACTTCCCCTGACAGCTGGGGGGGCTCCACACTACTACTCCCACCCTCCCTCCCTCCCTGTTCCACACTACTCCCTCCCTCCCTGTTCCACTCTACTCCCTCCCTGTTCCACTCTACTCCCTCCCACCCTCACTCCACACTACTACTCCCACCCTGCTCCACACTACTACTCCCACCCTTCCTCCCACCCTCACTCCACACTACTTCTCCCACCTTACCCCCCACCCTCACTCCACACTACTACTCCCACCTTACCCCCCACCCTCACTCCACACTACTACTCCCACCCTCACTCCACACTACTACTCCCACCCTCCCTCCCTGCTCCAAACTACTAATCCCACCCTCCCTCCCTGCTCTGCACTATCACTCCCACCCTCCCTGATCAGCACTATTACTCCCACCTTCCCTCCCTGCAAGCAATTTCAGTCCCCCTTGGCAACAAGCAAATTCAGTCCCCCTTGGCATCGAGCATGAAGCCCCTGGCATCGAGCATGTAGGTAAGTGGCACTTATGTGTTAAATGTGTAATGGGCATTACGGTTTGTTAAATAGTATGTGATGGGCATTACGGTGTGTTATATAGTATGCAACGGCCATTACGGTGTGTTATATAGTATGCAACGGGCATTACGATGTGTTATATAGTATGCGACGGGCATTGCGGTGTTTTATATAGTATGCAACGGGCATTACGGTGTGTTATATAGTATGCGACAGGCATTACGGTGTGTTATATAGTATGCGACTGGCATTACGGTGTGTTATATAGTATGCGATGGGCAGTGCGGTGTGTTATATTGTATGCGATGGGCAGTGCGGTGTGTTATATTGTATGCAATGCATGTGTGGCCTTATGTGTAATTGGCATTATGGCATGTGGCTTTATGTGTAATTGGTATTACAAAGTTTGCTAAAATGTGCAATGGGCATTACGGTGTGTGGTATAATGTTCGGCCGTGCCTACTTTTCACTGTGCAGGAGCCTCACCTACTACAAATTGGGGGGGTGCGAAACATGCCCTTGCTCCAGGCGCCGTGGCACCTAGCTACACCACTGCCTCCTACCTCCATGTCGGTTTGTATCTACCCAGTTTGTTTAATCACTGTTGTTTCCAATTGTAAAGCGCAACGGAATATGCTGCACTATATAAGAAACTGTAAATAAATAAGGTAAAATGGACATTCCCCTTTCTACACATTCCAGATAAGGCTGCATTTGTGCTCGACAGCCGGGAAGTACCGGAGACAAACAGAAAAGCTATCTCCTTTGGACATGCTTGTGCCATCTGATGCCATCAGGTGTGTTCTTTCTATGTCCAGGAAAAAGGTCAAAATAGAGATTTGGGGCAACAGATGGGATGTTTCCGTTATGCAAGGTTATAGGGTAGGAGATTTGGGCAAACTCTGCAAAGTCTATTTGGCCCAGTTCCAATGTTTGGGGGTCTGCGTGGGCAGACGGGGACAGGGATCGGACATGGGAACATCCAGCGTTTTATGGGTGTCCCCATGAAAACGCTAGGTGTAGGCATGGGTACGGGGGCGGGCAGCTGACCATGGAATGATTTCTCCTGCTGCAGAGGCATGTGAGAGGATGTGTTTATGTTACACATCCCGTCACATGGTACCGAGGGGAACTGGCTGGGTGGGGGGTAATTTGCCAGGCAGCATCTCTGGTGTTCAGTAAGCTGCAATGTTCACAGCTTTCATTGCAGCTTACTGTGAACATTGCAGCTTACTGAGCAAACCAGAATTTGGCCCTTAGTGCGTAAAGTAGAGGGACGGGCAATTCTTCAACAATTGATACCCAGTGATTTCTTCATGAATCACAAGGCTTCTGTCATCTTGGCCCTTATTCTGGTTCACTCCCAAAGGCATGGACAAAACCATGTGCACTGCAGATGGGGCACACGTAACGTGCAGATAGAATTAGATTTGGGTGGGGTTTTACTTCAAAGTGAGATCTATATTGCAGTGTAAAAATAATGCAGTCAGTATTTACCCTGCACAGAAACAAGATAACTCACCCAAATTCTCTCTGCACAAGTTACATTGCACATGGTTTTGTCCATTTGAGAAGGAATTTGCCTTTGTGAGTGAACCAGAATAAGGGCCCTTGTTCCTCCCATAAGAGAAGTTTGTAAGAATTCTGCACCAATCATGTTCCTGAAACCCCTATTTTATAATTCTGAGCAATAAAAGTTTTAATTTATTTTATATATATTGCTTGAATTTGTTTGTTTTTTATTATACAATGCTCTCAAAGGTGAAGAGGCAGCAGTAAGGCCTGGCAAGGTAAATGAGAGCAGAGTTGGTAATGGAAATGAACATGGTATACATTAGATAGTGTATAGGACAAGGTGTGATATATACAGTCTAATGCTGACCATACATCAGACCAACTTTCCTCCAAACATCCAACTAGTTGGTTGGATGGATTAAAAACCTGGTCCTGGGTAGGAGCAAATGTAATTGTAATTAAGTTGGACCTATCTGATTTAAACGGTATCCGGACTATTGTTAGACAGACCTTACATCGACAGCCATTACATCAACACCATTAGTTCGACAGCTCAATAGGTCGACATGGTTTTAGGTCGACATACCATTAGGTCGACATGTCATTAGGTCGACAGGTCGTTAGGTCGACAGCTCATTATGTCGACAGCTCATTAGGTCGACATGTTTTTAGGTCGACACTGCCATTAGATCGACAGTGTCTATGTCGACAGTCAAATGGTCGACATGGGTTTTTTCACTGTTTTTTGAGCCGACATGTGCCGACAGGCGGTATTTCATGCCCTACTATCCACTAGGGCGTGGTGGGAGAATAAAATAGTGTGCCGAGCGCAGCGAGGCACCGTGCCCGAAGCATTGCGAGCGAAGCGAGCGATGCGAGGGGCTGCGGTACACTTCAAACTGTGTCCATGTCGACTGTGTCGACATTTCGGCCAAAAAACAGTGAAAAAACCCATGTCGACCTTTTGACTGTCGACATAGACACTGTCGATCTAATGGCAGTGTCGACCTAAAAACATGTCGACCTAATGAGCTGTCGACCTAACGACCTGTCGACCTAATGACATGTCAACCTAATGGTATGTCGACCTAAAACCATGTTGACCTATTGAGCTGTCGAACTAATGGTGTCGATGTAATGGCTGTCGATGTAAGGTCTGTCTAATATCCGTCCCAGACCCGATTTAAACAATTTCACTGCAGGTTTAGTCTATTTGATCGGACCCATCAGAGGCACATCGTGAATGCTTTTTAGCACCCACGATGTATTGGGTTCGATACGGAGGTGTCACACCTATGTGAAGGGGGCGTGGTCTGGGCTGTGGGTCCGCAGTGTCCAGGAAGCAATGAGCGAACACTGCGGACAGCAGCGGCAGAATGTTTAAAAAATTCAAACAATAGGCCTACCGCTGATTCGGTTCGCTGTCTCGCAGGCCTATTTTTCTCTTTCGTCCAGTCCGGTGACACAGCTCCACGATGGGATGTAGTAGGGTCCGCCAGGAGCCAGGCACCTATGCTTCAATTCTTTGGGAGCAGGCTCCTCCCTCTGCATCCCTTAATGCTTCAGTTTTAGGTGCCCACAGGAGTGGGTGCAATGCTGAGTGGCTGCGCTGCAGCCACACTTTTTTCTTTGGAATTTTTATTAGTCAGACTAGGTTTTTATTATTTTATAACATTAGACTTAGTAGCAAGTTTTTCCCGGCGTGTAACTTCTTGCTGAAGTTAATACACGCTGAGAGCGCAACAGAAAGCAGACAGAAGCGCGTCCTGACGGTTTTCTGTGTGCAGAGAGATGCATTCTGCAGAGGAATGCACGCTCTGCACAGCGCTTGCCTCCGCTTAAACGGAGGTTTCTCCTGGGCTCCTGGGGACCCCATCCAGCTCCTTGCTTAGAAGGGGATCTTGGGGACGGGTCCCTCAGCGATGGCGGCCACCATCTTTAAGAGCTTGGAAGCTGAAATCCACTAGGGGAGTTGAGGCTTCTTACAGGACGTCCAGCGTTTCTGGACACCTCCAAGTGGTCCCTGGAGGGGGAGTTACTGGAGGGGGAGAGACACATTTGGGAGCGCCTGAGAGGGAGAATTGGTGCCAAAAGACGCCAGCTACCCCTACTGGGAGGGAGTCTTGGTCTCTTCCAAACTTCACTCTGGCGCCATTTCTGTGCTTGACAGAGATCCTGCTCAGAAGTCTCTCCTGATAAGCGCTTCCCCTGCTGATCGCTGGCAACAGAACATACAGATAAGTACACTGGTGCATTACTCTGTGACTTTGCGTTAACGTTTTGCAGTGTTTTTTTCTCTTGATATTAACATGGCTGACAAGTGCAGTTCTGTTGCTGGGGAGGGAGTGATTGAGATGTTTTACCATTGCAAAATATGTAATGTAAATTTATCATGTGAACAGTTGGACCAGGGGGAATTGTGCCCTTCCTGTGAAGCTGTGCCTTGTGGGTCACGAACCCAGAGTCCTGAAGGGACCGAGCCTGCATGGGCTGTGGCTTTGGGATGGTCTGTTAAGGCTTTAACAGAGGCTTTAAATAGGCAAAAGGGCTCTTTGGTAGGCTCTCCTGGACCTATCCCCTCATCTCAAGCTTCTGGAGGTTCTCTAAAGGCCCCCATACACTATGCGATTTTGGGACGATTTCATCCGATTTCGGCACTTTGTGCCGATAATCGGATGAAATCGGCCCAAAATCGTAGGTATGTGACATTTGATCCGATCCGATGCGCGGTCCCGTGCGCATCGGACCGGATCAGGGAGGTCGGACGGTCTGTACATACGATCACGTCCGACCTCCCTGTATGCATATGCCTGCCACCTGACAGGCATATGCATACAGACACCGGGGGAGTAGTGGGGGCGGCCAGCGGCAGCGGTGGTGGGGGCGGCCAGCGGCGGTAGTGGGGGCGCGCAGCGGCGGCGGGGACGGGCGGCGTTTGCGGTGAGCGCAGTGTACTTACACATAGCAGCAGCGGCGGGGACGGGATGCGCAGTGGCGGCTATTATATTTTTAAAATACTTGTCAAATGACCGGCCGCTCTCTGATTGGCTGAGAGCTCTCCGGCCAATCAGAGAGCGGCCGGTCATTTGACAAGTATTTTAAAAATATAATAGCCGCCACTGCGCGTCCCGTCCCCGCCGCTGCTGCTATGTGTAAGTACACTGTCACTGCGCACGCCGCCCGTCGCCGCTGCCCGCCCCCACTACCGCCGCTGGCCGCCCCCACCACCGCTGCCTAATGTATGGGGGCCTTTACTCCTGCACAGGGAGACCCTATCTTGCTGCAGGCTATGCAGGATACTGCACAGGGTGTGCACAAGATGTCTTCTCTCTTGGAACAATTTACAAAGGTTTCAGAGGAGGTGGCTTATAGGCAAGGGTCTTCCATGGCCCCTCCATTGATTACTGACACAGATGATGGTGGGGTGGATGAGGAAGATTTGTGTTGGTCACAGGGTGAGGAAGCAGATTCTTCAGCCTCCGGCATTGAAGATATAATCTTGGCTGTAAAGCAGGCTCTGGATTTTCCTGCTGAGGAAAAGGCTGCTGCGCAGTGTGTGTTTAAAAGGAGCCGTAAGGATCCGGTGTCCTTCCCATCGGATAAAGGCATGGTTGCTTTATTAGGGGAAGCTGGCAAGTCCCCAGAAAAAAAGACTGTTAATGTCTAGAAAATATGCAAACATGTACCCCATGCCTGAGGATCATGTTAAGGTATGGGAGAGAGTTCCTCTGGTGGATTCTTCTGTTGCCAGATTGTCTAAGGCCACAGCGCTGCCAGTGCAAGGTGGCGCGGCTTTTAAAGATCAGGTAGATAAAAAGGTTGAAGGTTGCCTGAAGGCAATTTTTGAAGGTGTTGGTTTCACTATGCGTCCCATTATTGCTTCGGCCTGGGTGGCTAAAGCCATGATTAAGTTGGCAGAGAGTTTAAGTAGTCATCTCCAACATGATGCGGAGGCTTTTTCTGTGGCAGAAAAATTGAGATGTGCTGCGGAATATATATGTGAAGCTAGCGAGGAGGGCGCCAAAATGGCGTCCAGGGTATCCGTCACTTCTGTCACTGCCAGAAGGGCTCTCTGGTTAAAGGCCTGGGAGGCGGATAGTGAATCTAAAAAGTCACTGGAAACTATCCCATTCAAAGGTGAGCTATTGTTTGGGTCAGAGTTGGACGATATCATCAAGCAGGCTACTGGGGGTAAGAGTACTTTTCTTCCCACCACTTCAAAATCCTCTGGTTCTAAATTTGGAGTTTTTAAACCGTCCTTTCGCCCCTCCTTTCGAGGGGGAGCGGCTAACAGAGGACAGTCAGGGCGTGGAAGGTTCCAGGCCGGCAGAGGTAGAGCGACCAAATCAAAGTTTGGCGCCTTTACAAAGAAGCATGCAGCTAAAGGGGACGACAAGCCCTCTGCATGACGGGGCAGGGACTCCCTGTTCTGGGATCAGAGTAGGGGGTCGCCTCCTGCAATTTCGGGACAGTTGGAAGGTATCCACAGCAGATCCTTGGGTATTTTCAATTGTTTCAGAAGGATATCAGATAAATTTTAGGGACCCCCCCCCCCCCCCTCGCAGATTTCTCCCCACTCCTTTACCAAGGACCGCATCTCTCAGATCTTCTATTCTGGGAGCTGCCTTGTTGTCACGACTTGTGCTTCAGGCTTACCTGTTCTGGACGCAGGAACCGGCTGGAAAGATTCACTGTTAAAGGTAAAGCGTGGAGGATGGATATAGCTCTTTTTCATAAATAGATAGTGGCAGTGAGAACTACCGTGGGTTGTGGTAATGACGACCAGGGCTGGAACAGGACTGGTGAGTAGGTTAGTTGCAGTGTGCACCAGGAGATCTGGAAGGGACGTCAGAACAGAGCTGGAGTTGCCACCGGCAGACGCTGGGAATAGTTGGGCTTTCACCGACGGACTTCAAGGGAGTTACCGGACTGCACCAGCGGATGATTGGAGGATGTCGGACTTCACCGATGGACTTCAGTGGAGATACCGGACTGCACCGGCGGATGGTTGGAGGGTGTCGGACTTCACCGACGGACTTCAGTAGAGAAACCGGACTACACCGGCGAATGACTGGGGGATGTTGGACTTCACCGGCGGACTGTAGCAGAGATACCGGACCATGCCGGCGGAGCCTGGAACAATACAGCACACACACTGGAGTGCTAGCAGGGAAGCTAGAAGTCGCAGCAGCAGGAAGTTGCTCAGGCACTGGAATGCTGCTGCTGGCTCACTTTTATACCCCTTTTTGCCTCCTAAGGCAATTAGCCACAGCTGGGAGACTGGAGAGGCACCTGATTGGTCTGCTAGGTCAGCTGACCAGAGGCAAGATGGCGGCGCCCGAGTAGGGTGCATGTGTGGGCAGAATTCCTTGTCCCAGCAGCCAGGAAGGCTGGGACACCAACGGGGAGCAGTGGGGTGATCACCGCAGCGGGAGCCCGAGCCGGCGGCGGTGCCCAAGCAGAGAGGATGGGACCACCAGCAGCGCAGCCATCCGGGCGCTCCGGAAAGGTAAGCGTGGCTGGCGGGGGCGACGGGAGGCTGCGCCAGTGACACTTGTCTCTCGAGAAAAAGGGGGAAGTTATACCGGTCCCTCGGGAGGAGAGAAGGAAAGGATTCTATTCGATCCTTTTCTTAGTTCCCAAACCGGACGGGTCGTTCAGGCCTATTCTAAATTTAAAATCCTTGAATGTTCATCTTTGGGTGGATCACTTCCGCATGGAATCCCTGAGGTCAGTGCTGTTGAGCATAGAGCCAGGGGAGTTTTTGGCATCAGTGGACATTCAGGATGCTTACCTCCATGTTCCGATTCACAAAGACTTCCAGTCCTTACTAAGGTTTGCAATCGGGGAAAAACATTGGCAATTCCAAGCGCTCCCGTTTGGTCTTGCCACGGCCCGAGAGTGTTCACCAAAGTGATGTCCACCATGGCTGCAGCTCTCAGACGGCAAGGAATAATTATTATCCCTTACCTGGACGATCTGCTTTTCAAAGCGTATTCGGCAGAGAAGCTGCAAGTTCATCTGGAATTAGCAACACAGTTTTTGAGAAGCCAAGGCTGGATATTGAATTTGCCCAAGTCCCATTTGACACCAACGCAGACTTTGAAGTTTCTGGGGGTGATCATAGACACACACCTCCACAGGGTTTTTCTCCCAAGAAATCCAAGGCTGTGGAGATTCGGCAGATGGTGTTAGAGATCCCACAAGCACCGGGTTCATCGGTGTGGCAGGGAGTGAGGTTGCTGGGAAAGATGGTGGCAACTTTCGAAACTCTCCAGGTCGCCAGATTCCATTTGAGGAGTTTCCAATGGAACATACTATCTTGTTGGTCAGGGAATTCCAAACAATGAAACAGGAAGTTTTAACCCTGTCGCTGGAGTCCAGAGAGTCCCTGCTCTGGTGGACGGATGTGGAGAATTTGCAGCTGGGGAGATCTCTCAGGTCCTGGGATTGGCTGGTCATCACGACCGACACCAGTCTGAGGGGCTGGGGGGCGGTAGTTCTCCATCTAAGGCTTCAGGGCCTTTGGACAAGGGAAGAATCCAAACTGCCAATCAACATTCTGGAACTTCGGGCAGTGTTGAACGCATTGTTACAGGCGGAGGATTTCCTAAAAAGATCTCCTCTGAGGATACAGTCGGACAATGCCACCACAGTGGCTTATCTGAACCATCAAGGCGGGTCACGCAGCAGGATGGCAATGATGGAAGTTTCCAAGATTTTCAGTTGGGCAGAGACCAACGTTCCAGCTTTGTCGGCGATATTTATTCCAGGCGTCAGGAATGTGGAAGCAGACTTCCTCAGCAGGGAGTCGCTTCTGTATGGGGAATGGACCCTTCACCAAGAAGTGTTTCAGGAGATTGTGGATCGATGGGGTCTACCAGACATAGACCTCATGGCAATGAGAAAGAACTGTCAGGTACCGAGATTCTGCTCGCAGGTGAGGGATCCTGCAGCTTGGGCAGTAGATGCCATGACAGTCCCATGCAATTTCCAGATGGGCTACATATTCCCTCCATTTCCCATGTTGCCGAGAGTATTGAAGAAAATAAAGAGTCAGGGAGTACGGGCAATTCTAATTGCACCGGATTGGTCCAGGAGGTCATGGTACTCCGATGTACTGAGGTTGTCGACGGATTCCTGGAAGCTTCCTCCTCGTCAGGACTTGTTAGGTCAAAGACCGTTTCTTCACAAGGACCCAGGTTGTCTCATTTTGACGGCGTGGCTAATGAAACCTCCTTATTGAAGAAAAAGGGTTTTTCGGATGAGGTTATCCAGACCATGCTGAGGGCCCGTAAGCCGGTGTCTGCGGCCAATTGCCATCGGGTCTGGAAGATATATATTAGATGGTGTGAGAGACAGAAGCTTCACACATCTAGATTCAAATTGTCTAGGCTTTTGAATTTTCTGCAGGATGGTTTTTCTACGGGACTTAGTCTGCAGTCTTTAAAAGTGCAGCTATCCGCTTTATCAATATTTTTTTCAAAAGAGAGTAGCCTTGTTACCTGAGGTTCAGACCTTTTTGCAGGGGGTTACTAGACTTAAACCTCCTTATAGGCAGCCGGTGGCACCTTGGGATTTGTCTTTGGTTCTGTCCATTACAGAATCCTCTTTTTGAGCCATTAAGATCTGAGGATCTAAAGTATGTGTCATGGAAACTCACGTTTTTGTTGGCAATTGCCTCGGCCAGACGTGTGTCCGAGTTGAGTGCCTTGTCTTGCAAGTCACCGTTTTTGATATTTCATGATGACAGGGCTGTGCTTCGAACAGTGCCAAAATTCCTACCTAAGGTAGTGTCATCCTTTCATTTAAACCAGGACATTGTACTTCCAGTGTTTTGTGCTCCTGAAGGAGTAAAAAAAAGGGACAAACTAAAGAAATTGGATGTAGTTCGTGACTTGCGAATGTACATTGAGAGGTTAAAGGATATTCGCAAATCAGATTTACTCTTGGTGCTATATGATGTGCATAAGGTTGGGTGGCCTGCTTCCAAGCAGACCATCGCTCGTTGGTTAAGGTCTACTATTGCCTTTGCCTACTGTAAAGCAGGTAGACCGGTTTCGTCACGGATAAATGCACATACCACCAGGTCGGTTGCTTCCTCTTGGGCGGTGCGCCATGGGGCTACGGCAGAACAGTTGTGTAGGGCTGCCACCTGGTGCTCTGTTCACACCTTTACCAAATTTTACAGATGTCATGAGTTCGCGTCGGAGGACGCTTCATTCGGACGGGCAGTGATGAGAACTGTTGGTCTGAGCGTACCCTCCCAAAGGACCGGCTCGTGAATGTCCCATCGTGGAGCTGTGTCACTGGACTGGACGAAAGAGAAAAGGGGATTTTTGTAAGAACTTACCGTTCGAACCCCTTTCTCTGACACAGCGATCCCTCCCTTACGCTCAGTTAAGTGTACCGTTCATGTGTGTCATGTTATGGTTCTGTTATGTTGCATATAAAGTGTTCAGGCATTGTTCTGAGTTAAGTATCCTAGTGTGCTCTTGAAGTTGAACTGAAGCATTAAGGGATGCAGAGGGAGGAGCCTGCTCCCAAAGAATTGAAGCATAGGTGCCGGGCTCCTGGCTGACCCTACTACATCCTATCGTGGAGCTGTGTCACCGGACTGGACTCAGAGAAAGGGGTTCGAACGGTAAGTTCTTACAAAAATCTTGTCATGAACCTGACTTGGTTCACAGTTATTTCCTGAGGTTTCTATGCCTGTTTGTTTCCTAGCTGCTGCTGTTGCAGCTGCTCTGCATTTTCAGTGATTAGAACTCCAGTGAGTTCAGCACCAGTCACATGATCCCAGGTAACTCAAGGCACACTTCCTGGTTCTGTCTGCTGCTGCAAGCTGCAAGCTGCAGACAATCAAGCAATCACCTGGAGGAATATAAGACAGTTTCCCAGAGTCCTCCTTGTCTTGAACAATTGCTTATCTGCTCCCAGTGTTCTCCTGTGTCAGAGAAGTTCCCAAGACTCCGAGATCTCCAGGCTCCCCTGTGTCTCGCTCCAGCGTCGCCTGCACCTGTGATACTTACCTGGTTCTGTCCATCTCCAGAAGACTCCTGCCATTCCACCTCTGCAGTCTAATAACCGGTGCTCCGCTGATTATCATCATTGGCTTCCAAGCCATCAGTGACATTTACCATCTTGTCCTGAACTACCGACAGGCTCCGTCGACTGCAGCGTTGACACTCCTCTGCTGTGTATCATAGTGACTTACCATCTACGTCCTGTTGCTCCAGCATATTACCTGAGCCTCTCACCAGCTGTCGGCACCACGGTCGACACCATTGGTCGACGTCCCCTGCAATCCCCAGATTGTGCCTTCTTCGCTGTGCTCTCAAAGCTCCTTTCCAAGCTCAAGTATTCTCGCCCTAGCCTGCGTCCAGAGGACCAGGGCAGGGGGCCGCGACCTGCCTGTCAGACGCAGCTAAGTCCAAAGCTCCTTGCGGGGCTCCCTGGTGAATACCGCTGGCAGGTTAGACTCCGCGCCCCTGTTCCTGGTCTCCGCCAACACTCTGGTTCGCTGTGCCCTGATCTCCCTGTGTATGTCCTATATTAAGCCTTCTGCATTTGGCTACCCAGCGCCCTCCACTGGTCCACCACGGTCACAGCCGGGAACACAAAAACCGCCTGCGCTGACAAATCCCATTTTATTATTTTTAACTTCCGGCTATGACGGAGGCAGATAAGGTGCACACATTAGACTTCCGGCGCATTAGAGTAACCTTTTATTTATATTACATTTATCATTGATGTTTTAGAAACATTTCTAGCCATAATACAGAGGCTGAACAAGCCCATGTATATGTATGTATATATGTATATGTATGTATATATATATGTGTGTGTGTGTGTGTATATATATATATATATATATATATATATATATGTTTCAAGAAGGAATAGAGAAGCGCTCCATAGTGTAAAACTGTATTTATTCCTCCAGCACAAACAATGCCACAGTACATAAAATCAGATTGGACTCGTACCGTATCGGTAACCGCTGTGGGCTGGTTACCACAAGTTATTTGAATAAGCCACTGGCACAACTCCAACCTCCGTCTCGGTCTCAGCAGGGTCACGGAAACACGCTGGACACACACTGTGTATGAACAGCACGCCGATGCTCCAGACAGGATCAGACGCGATGGGGTAGCCGGGGCACAGGTAGAGCTGACCCACGAGTCCTGGGTATTTGGAGATAGCTGCAGTCCCTATTCCACGGACTTAGTGCCTTGTTTTGGGTTTTTATCACCCTAATATCGTGTCTGGTTTGTGACTTTCAACAAGCGCGGATTCATCTACCTTTTCTACATTATATATATATATATATCTGGATGGCAAGTGTCAGTCACTCTGTAGCCTTGAAAAAGACAGCAGTAGCTGTCGAAACGCGTTGGAAAGCAGAGTGACTGATGTTCTTCTATTCCTGAGAATTTGGCCCATTCATCCTAGGGCCACCCCTCAGGTATTTGTTTTTATTCATTTGTTGTCTTAAATGTTTTTTATTAAAATACTTCTTTGATACTGAGACGGTTCCCATTTCCTTCATTTTTCCACTCCCATCTATGAGTAAATTCACCAAAAGTAAGTTATCCTAGGGCCTATCAGCTAAAAGAAACATTGATAGGTGTCCTTCTGAGAAAGGTGTACACCGTATAGGGTGTTCACCTGGGTGCGCTCAATATGTGTGGTTGATCACATCAGCTTCACTATCAGGCTAGACAAACCCGATGGAAGACAAAAAGGAAAATCGGTCGAACACAAGGTTCTATTGCAGCGCTATTGAAGATATTGACAACTGATATACCCCCCCCCCCCCCATCCATGGCCATAACCAACCCCAGGTTCAGAATGCTGGTCCTGGTTTTGAAAAATCTGAACAAAATGTGTCCTGTTCCAAAAAATACGGGGATAAAATTACTAGGGGTCCCCCTGTATTTTGTGAACCAGCACCAGGCCCAACCAGCCAGCAGGGTAATGCCACATTCGGAGGGAGATTTTTTATACAAGTCCCCCCAGGCCAAAGCATTAACCCCTGACTGGGCAGGGATCGTGGGGACCCCCCCACCCCACCCCCCAATGATGGGGTCCCCTCCTCCAGAATTTACCAGCCCAGACTGAAGCTGCACCTGGGCGGTGGGCACCGGGCTGATGGCAGTGTAAAAATAGAAAAAACTATTGTGTATTGTTGTGGAACTATGAGTCCCAGCAAGCCTGCTCCGCATGGAACTTGTAGTTCCACACCATTACAAAGAGTGAAATAAACACACACCATTAAAGTATAATTTTATTCCATCCAGATCCCATATATACTGATACTTACCTACCGTGACATGTAGGTAGGTATCCTCCTTTGGATTGGTCCAGAAGAAATCCATATCAGGTACCTGCAGAAGGAAACCATACTTACGCGGGTCCTCCAGCGTAGATCACATCCTCTTTAATCCAAGTAGGCATCCCAGGGACTTTGCACAATAAAAAAGCACCCGATCCAGCACGGACTGAGGAGAAGCTGGAGGATCTTGGTTTACACCCTGCAGCTCCTCCCCCACAAAAGCACTATTGGCCGCCTAGCGGCGAATCAGGAGTGGCTAGGCGGCCAATAGCCCCAGGACACACAACACCCACTTGGAGGTTCAGGGACCAAGCAGTGTGGTAGAGAAGAGGCAGCTCACCGCAAGCAGTAGGAGCAGGCTGGCCTGATGCACGCAGCCCACTGTCATTGTGGTCGGCGGACCATCTCAGTGAAGCAGAGTCCTGGATGCTGGCTCTCCTGCTTCTCCTAATGTGACTTCCTATAAGTGAGTACTACAGCTCGGCCACCGCTACCCACATCCCCGCGGTGGCCAGCTGTGATGTCATCCCTGCAAAGCCCGCCCCCTTCCTGTTCCAGGTGCGCATGCGCAGTCTGAACTTTAATGTGGAGTCCCAGAAACTGGGAGGTTTGAGGAGGTTCCGTTAAAAATGGTGAGCACGGGAGGGTAAAGAAACCTGCAATATAGACAAATGTATAATTTGAAAACCGGATTTAACATCATACAGTTTTAGTTTTAGGGGCCCATTTATCATGATCGCATTTACAATGCGATCTGGGCGGAATATTACCGCCCAGGATCGCATTGTAAAATGCGATCATATCGGGGCAATGTATCAATATTAAGGGCGCAGGGACAGGGCTCCGATAGGAGCCCATCCCTGCGAAGCCCTAACCTGGAAGCCGGGAGGTCAGCGCATGCGCGGTTATGCGCTGACCCCCGCCGACCCCTCTTACCATATGCTACAATGGGCTATCGCCACATTACAATGGCGATAGCCCAGGGGTGCAATGCCGGGCTGCCCGATGTTGATACATCGGGCAGCTTCGCATCCCCCATAGAAACCTATGGGGGATGCGGCCGGCGGCGCTGCAGGAAGGATCGCAGCAGGGATCGGAGATCCCTGCTGTGGTCCCCCTTTAATACATTTGGGGGATACGAAATATTTGCAGTGAACCCCCGAAAACTGATGTTTTCGGGGATTTAACCACAAATACTGCATGATAAATGCGGCCCTTAATCACATGTAACCAATATTAATAAAAAAAAACAAAAAAAAATGTGATGTTTTAGCACTGTAGCACCAATACATATATAAGGGACAACATGAACCAAAATCAACTAATATTTTGTTATTAAATAAAT
Organism: Crinia signifera; assembly: GCF_055691185.1. Lineage (NCBI taxonomy): Eukaryota > Metazoa > Chordata > Amphibia > Anura > Myobatrachidae > Crinia > Crinia signifera. The sequence continues at coordinate 69,243,612 of NC_139227.1, forward strand.
CCTGCAAGGTGCATGGGTAATGGCAGCTGAAACAATCACCAGATGTTTGCAGCCGGCAAAATTGTATGGTTAAAGATGCTGGGTTGATAGCTTGAAAGATAGGAAGCTCCATGGGGATGGTCCGATAGCATAGTCCCCACTATTATCCATGTGGGAGCAGGTATGTAAGATGCAGCCGAGGGCCAGATTGGGGGGGGGGGGGGGGGGGGTCTCTGGGGGTCAGTACCCCTGGGCCCCCTCTATCTGGGGGCCCCTGTGGTTGGCATGCATTTTTATTAGCTAAAGCTTTTGTGCATGGGAGTGGGGTAGTGCTGCAGCTTCACCTATCTGCCAATGTGACAATGATTAATGGTGCTGAGCATCGGGAGCCAAGTGCATTACTGGGAGTTGACAAGGTGCGTACAAATGTACAGATTTATCTGTCTGATCTATCTGGTGGGAACAAAAACCTGGAAATATATGGGAGCAAATGACAATCAAAAAATTGTTCCCAAATGCTTTAAAACTGACATCGATCAGTCAGACAAAATGTTTAAATCATTCTGATATAACAAATGTATCAAAGCATATGTTTTTTTCTGTTTTCCTGTATTCAGTGGAAATATTTGATTGTCATATGCTCCCATACATTTCCAGGTTTTTGTTCCCACCAGGTAGATTGGACAGATAAATCTGTACGTGTGTGCACACCTTAAGTCCCATGAGATTTTGCACAAGAGGTCAGAGGCTGAGCGGCTTGTGCTGAGCTCTGCGGAAAACAGTGTATTTTTTACTTACCCAGTATTACCGACCTCCTTTTTATGCACCTGAGTGGTTTACTAAACTAATTGAGCATCTGCCACTATATATATGTAGGTTAGCTTTGTGCCCTGCAACCCCCAATGTATGCTTAATTTAGTATTCTATTTAAACATAGCAGGGGCACACAGTCCCCACAGCAGTGGCTCCCAGCCCCCACAGTAGGGGCACACATTACCCACAGCAATGGCACACAGCCCTATAGCATCAGGCATGCACCCACATAGCAGGGGCACACAGTCCCCAAGCAGTGGCACACAGCCACATAGCAGGGGCACAGCAGTGGCACTCAGTCCCACAGCGGGGCATACAGCACTGGAGCTGTGAAGATGGGGTCCACCAAACATTGTAGATGCCCACAGGGTGGCCGCTATGATGAGGGAAGGAAGGCTGCATACACGGGCAGAAGGAGAAGGGAGAGGCGGAGCACCAGTGTGTGACCGTGCCCCCTAGCACGCCAGTGTATTACTATCACAAGGTCTAAAATGAGCTCTATTAATCATTTTATTGCCCAGTGTGTGCATCAACCACACTGTAGAGTATTGGAAAAGACTGACCTGGGTCAATCTGTTAGAGCGCCTCTATATGAGTATGATGCCTTAAAGAGCAGCCGATTCAGGGGATGGTCAGTTCCCCAAGTAAAAAATAAGAAACAGAAAAGGGAGAATCGGCGCTCAAAAGAAAAATGCTAATTCAAGTGCTTGCATCAATTCAGTATATATTTAATGAAAAATTTCATACACATACAAACATATTATATAAAAATAATAATAATAACAAGAATAAAAACTATTCTGAACAAACTAATAACAATGGACCTGTTGGGAGAGATTGAGGATATGTATAGTCACCAATATTGTGTTGATAGGACCTGCACTGATCCAGGGGCTTGTGTCCATAAATTGTCCAAAGAGCGTCCGTGTGGACGTAGCCGTTTGATGGTATATCCTACTTGATGCCATGGCATCCAAGAGACTGAGTAATAGACATAAAGACTTGTCATGGATGGCCATCCAGGGGGGTTTGCCCCACCGGTCATTCATGCACTCCCGAAACTTGTGTAGGTACAGACATTGTCCCTGGTGCCTCGTTCGCGAGGAAACATCTATGCACCTCTTCTGGGACTGCACCTATGCACAGTTGCTGCTGGATGCCCTAGAGACTGAGTTTAAGGACTGTGTGCCCAGGAGCCACCTATCGTACCATTCGGTGCTTTATGGACTGTTCCCCGGCACACACACTGTTGGGGCGACCCAGGAAGCCTGGCGCCTTATAAACTGTTTTAAGGACGCTGTGTGGTTTGCCAGGAATCGCCTCATTTTGAGGAGGGAGAGGATGTCCGTGCAGGACTGCCGCAGGCTGATCCACAGCCTGCTCAGAGACTACTCCATCCGGGATAGCCCTGAGGAAGAAGAGGATTAACCCCCCCTTCTTCTGGCCCTTTCCCCATTGAACTGAGTGATAAGAACTGTGACGTGGCCCCACTCCCCAATTTCACGATGTCTGTTGTTTTATTGATGTCCTGTCTATTTATTGCCCTCCCCTTATATGTGTCTGTCTGGTCAATAAAGCTTCGGGCAACGTGACTCCCCCTCCCTCACCCCCCTCCCCTCCACCCATAGTCTTATCCATAGTCAATGATTGTTTAAGGTTAGAATGCATAGTGCATAGCATGTCTTATGGTATTTGATTTCTTATACTGTATTTCATGAAATGTACTATACAGTTTTGCATGTGTGCTGTGTTTTGGCTGTGCTGCGACACAGTATATATGTCTGAATGTTACCGTCTGTTTTTTGCTTTCTTTATGTACAATAAAGATTTGCCTTTTCAATCAAAAATCCTACTTGATGCCTTAAAGGTTGGCCCGTTGGCAAAAGAGATGTTGTTATAGCCAGCCCGGGGTGTCCTTTCAGTTGGAATGGCAATCAGGAATTGCAAGGCTTCTCAAGGTCTCAATGGAGCAGGTATTAGGACAGGATCGGAAGAAGATGGAGCAGGTGGTCAACATTTTCCTTGGTGGGACTTGATTTTTATCTCTCTCCAAGTGGGGTCCAGCAAACACCAACACGTTTCGCTGTGTTGGCTCACAGCTTTATCAAGGTGTGTTCTATCAAACAGGAACCTCACTTTTATACCCTACTTCCTGTGTAGGTAATTTGCGTGTAAGGTTCCTAGAGCACCGTAGGAACATTTTGAACAAAAATCTGCTCCACAGTGTCTCCAGACAGTTTGTTGAGCATCATGGAAGTGACCCAAATCATCTAAAACTTTTAGGATTGGAACATATTAAAATTATGAAACGGGGAGGCAATAGGTTCAAGACCCTTTGCAGCCAAGAAATATTCTGGATATTTAAGCATAATTCACTGTATCCGAATGGCCTCAACGAACAAATGGAATTGAATGTGGTTCTTTGAATTACTCAATAAAATTGAAAAAGCTGTAATCACGAGGCATCCACCCCTAATTATCATTGTAATATTGTATCTGCCTGTCTCAAGATCCATTGGTATCCAATAGTTACTGTTTATTTATTTTACGTTTGTCTAGTCATAATTAGAATAACTATATGTATTAATTTCCCTTTTTAAAAAAATTTTTTATTGTAAATGTTGAAATAAGCATTAGGTGATGATAACCATTTGTATATTATGGTAATATGTGCCTTTGCCTTTTTTTGTAAAAATATACTTATTATTAATATAAATACTATAAACATCTTACAATACATCCTTGTGATAACGTTATAAAGGCCCTTATTCTGATCGGTGCGGCCGGATCCGAATATGCGGCCAGGACCGTGCGTGCGAAACCCCGCCTTCCATACGGATCGCCAACTCCGTCCGTATGCGGTAAGAAGCTGGCCGAAACACGTGTATTTTTCACGGAATACGCCTCCTCCATCTCAGGGAACCTCCCCCATCATTCGATGGTCGCAGACCATCGAATGCAGGACCGAGTGGTCCACCAGCTCCCGCAACCTCAGACCACACGGACATTTTTCCGTGCAAAAGCAGGGATCTGGGCGGGCAGCTGACATCCGGCGATGTCATATGTCCGCCCCCTACACGTGCGTCACGGCCGCATTACCATATGTACGCCCAGCGTTTGCATGGGAACGCCCATGAAACGCGGGGCGTATGCATATGGTAATGAGCCCAAATAGCCCTTCACGCCCCTCTCCACCCCCTGTTCGGAGTGTTCACATTTCATGCAGGATTTGGCCGTACGCCCCGCTCGCACATGCGCAGAGACGCCACTGCACATGCGCAGACACAAAACATCGGCGGCACGAACGCACGCGGATATTACCGCACCGATCAGAATAAGGGCCAAAGTTATGATAGTCCGGTATTTTCTCATGTAAGAAATAAGAAATGACCGCTCACTTGGTTTGAACAAAACTGACTAATTCTGGGATCACAATGAGCTCTAAGCCCTTCTCTTTCTATTCTCTGTGCTTTTTTATGTATTTCTATGATGATCTTTTTGTCAAAAGAATTAGCTTCATTGTCCACCTATGGATTTGTGTTCCATTGAAGCAGGAAATAAGTATCCTGCGTTCCACCTAGCTGAATCCTCTGATCTCGGAATTGACACGACAACAGTACAACTTTCCATCTAATAACGCCAGATTCGTGACGATACGTCACTTCCGGCTATTCGGGACACACTACACGTTACAAATAGAGGAAAAAGGTCATATTTGACCTAACCAAACAGCCTATCATAAGATCCCCCCCTGGAGAGTGAGAAACGAATCTCTCTTAGACTAATACGCGGAACAAGACGCGTTACTATGGTTACCTACCCAGGATGATGGGTAAAAGAATGTCGTAGCGTCACTTCCGGTCTTGTAAAAACAGATCTTTTGCCTGTTTTACATGATCAGAAGCGATCGACTGAATGGTTTTCAGAATACTGCATGATTAGAATACCCCTGATCTATGCAGAGTATAACCCTGCTCACAATGGTATACCAAGTATTTTCTAAATAATAATAAGAAAAGTGACAGTGTCAACCCGGAAGTAATAAGACCGAAAGAGGTCACACTCCGCATTTTTTCTATTATGTTTTCATCTTTCTATGGTTTTTTATTATATATGTTGATATTGAATCCAAGTATTATAAATAAACAAAGTCTCTGAGCCACTATAAATATGTTTTTAATGTGTATTAAGTGCATGCATCAATAATTTATGCAAATTACCTACACAGGAAGTAGGGTATAAAAGTGAGGTTCCTGTTTGATAGAACACACCTTAATAAAGCTGTGAGCCAACACAGCGAAACGTGTTGGTGTTTGCTGGACCCCACTTGGAGAGAGATAAAAATCAAGTCCCACAAAGGAAAATGTTGACCACCTGCTCCATCTTCTTCCGATCCTGTCCTAATATCCATTGAGACCTTGAGAAGCCTTGCAATTCCTGATTGCCATTCCAACTGAAAAGACACCCCGGGCTGGCTATAACAAAATCTCTTTTGCCAACGGGCCAACCTTTAAGGCATCAAGTAGGATATACCATCAAACGGCTACGTCCACACGGACGCTCTTTGGACAATTTATGGACACAAGCCCCTGGATCATTGCAGGTCCTATCAACACAATATTGGTGACTATACATATCCTCAATCTCTCCCAACAGGTCCATTGTTATTAGTTTGTTCAGAATAGTTTTTATTCTTGTTATTTTTATTATTTTTATATAATATGTTTGTATGTGTATGAAATTTTTCATTAAATATATACTGAATTGATGCAAGCACTTGAATTAGCATTTTTCTTCTGAGCGCCGATTCTCCCTTTTCTGTTGCACACTGTAGAGTACCCAGTATGAGATTTCTCAGAGAAGTGCTGGTCATTATTATCCTAATCCCATACTTGCCTACTTTTGAAAACTAGTTTCAGGGAGATTATAGTTGGTAGTAGAATTTTGCTCAGCGCCCCATTGAGGGGGCGTGTCATGCTCCACCCAAAGGGTGTATCTAGTTCCTTATATGGAGAGATTTTGAAAAGAGATTGTGAACGTGGCACCTAGAAGCTTGGGTGTGTACTGCTACATCTGAGAGGAATCTTTTAAAATGACTTATATCCAAATGTAGATGACCCCCAAAGCAGTTAGTAAGAGCTACTATACTTGTTTAAGTGCTGGGAAATGGTGCTTATGATTCAATGTAAATGTATCTCTCTCTCATTACTTTTTTACTCAAAAATGTAACAGTGTAATGTGTGCTAGGTGACATGAGGGAGATTGCTAGACTAATGAGGGAGAGAGGGAGATTGCTGTTATATCAGGGAGTCTCCTGCAGAATTCAGGAGGGTAGGCAGCTATGCCTAATCTTAATACAGCCCAGATAAATATAGCGTCTATTGGAGTGCATCTAAATCTCATTTATGTTTAATGTAACTGTGGAGTGCCCCCTAGTTGTACTATAGAAAACTGCTTGTACTCAATGAAAAAAAAAAGACAATTCTCCAACAATAGAAAAAGATATTATCTCCCAACACTTTTGCGCCTATTATTAAGAGGACCACAAAGGACCCACCACGATGCAGAAATAAGGAGGAGGTGACGTTGCCCGGGGACTAGCTGCAGAAGTCCAGAACCAGCTCTGAGTTGCACACTTTGCCCATTTGAGAATCTAGTGGACCACTAGTTCTCCATAACATCCGGTAATTTGCTGACGTTTCTTCTCTCCTGCTTATGACACATCTGGATTGGTTCATTTTTTCTATTCTTATATATGCTCATTAGAGAAATTTTTAATTTAAGTTCTCCATTTTTTTATGGTAATTGTGAATTTATTCCTTCTGTAAGGATTTTTTTATCTTGTGTTACTGTGTGCTGTATGTAATAAAACCTGTTTATGCTATGATGGCATTTTTATATCTCTTTTTCGCATTATATATATTGGAGATATCTGAACAAAGAACAGTGCACAATCAATTGGATGAAAAGATAAGATTTTATTGTATATTCTTATTGTTTAAATATACATGTGAAAGGGTTGAGGCGCAAAAGTGTTGGGAGATAATATCTTTTTCTACTGTGTATCCAGGAGGGGTGTGGAATTACCTCCATTTATCTCACCAACAGATGTGCTGCCCACCTGGGAGCGCACTATCTGTGAACCTGGAACCTTTTTTCTATAAAATTCTCCAACAATGACTGGCATAAACCATTAATAAAAGATGGAGGAACATACCAGTTAATATAGGGAGCCTCGAGGAGCCAGTACATTTATAAAAAATAAATAAAGAATACATGGCAATAATTATTCTGATTAAATTGACATGTAGTATAAAATACTAGATTCTTAATCAAATCCGTAATACCTCTCATGTGTTGGAGAGGGTTATTATTCTAAGCAAGAAAAATACACAAAATCTGTTTCTCCCAGCACACCAAGGGGTATGAGCAGGGCCGGATTAACAATGGGGCTGATGGAGCTACAGCTCCAGGCCCATTCTCCAAATAAGCCCATTCTGTAGCTGAGGGCCAGAGCTTTCCAACAAGCCCAGCCCCGTGCCGGTAGCCCCCCGGGAACCGGAGATACCGACAGGCAAACCTGGAATGTTTTCCCCATAGGATAACATGGGACGCGCTAATTCCGACCTCCACCCGGTTCCAACGGCTGCCAGTTCCCCCTCCGGCATCACAGAAGCTTGAGGTTGATCTCAGTCGAACCCAAATCGCTGGGCCTTCAATCTGATACCTGGTCCATATGGGTTCATTGGTTCTAGAGATATTGCGGGTAAACCAATTTTTTTTCATTTCTGAAATGTAATTTCATGGCTGTTCATGTTGTTTGACAGATTTCTCTGGAACCAAATGGCCCAGTTTCACAGGACCAAAATCATTTGAAGCCTACATGTAAATCGGTCAGTTGGTTCCGAAGATGTAGCTGGTTTAAAGGGGGGCAGGGGTTGTTTTCTCTCCCACTCACACAAAAAAATGCAGGGACTAGGCTGGTGTAAAACGGTCCAGTCTGGGAATGTCCCTGCATAATCTTGGGGCCATATTCCCGGGTAAATCCCTGCATTTTCTGGTGTGAAAGGGGTATTATTTCAAATAGCCGGGACATGCAGTGCTCTGAATACAGCCAGGCAGCCCCCTGCTCTCTGCCCAGCTGTCAATGGCTGTCATTTCTGCCCGGCGGCGGCTATCCCCCAGTTACCGCAAGCATGTATTCCCCCTTGGCAAGGAGCATGTAATACCACATGGCAATGAGCATGGAACCCCTGGCAATAAGCATGGAACCCCTGGCAATGAACATGTTGGTAAGCAACACTTAAGTAGCATCATTTTTCATAGGCATTATGGTGTTTGGCATAATACGTAATGGAGAATATGGTGTTTGGCTTAACATGTAATAGGCATTATGGTGTAAATTTTTAATGCGCGCCTTCAGCGCACAATGCCACTATTTATGAAGCATATTGTGCATTATTGCTCAATCTGTTTGGTATAATAATGTGTATTTTGGCTCAATCCATGTGGCAAAATGTGTATTTTGCCTTAATCTGTGTGGCATAACGTGAATTTTAACTCAATCTGTGTGCCATAGTGTGAATTTTGGCTCAGTCAGTGTGAATTTTGGCTCATTCCATGTGGCACAATGTGTAAGAGGCAAGTACAGTATAAGGGGGTTACTATTGTGCTGCATGATTTGTATAAGGGGTATATGGTGTGGTAAATTTAGGTAGCCACATAAAAGTTTCGGCTTTCAGTATTTTTTTTATGACTGGAATGCTGCCTCACCCTGCAAGTAATTTAGAACATCGGTATCCTGCATGTGCACCTTTGGAGGGCACCCACCAATATATCTCCCTGCATTTTTCTTATGCCAGCCCCCTGCCTTTTCCAGGCATATATAATTAGTTGAAAGTATTTACACACATACAGACACACCCATGAGCAGACCACCCAAACAGAACACTGGTCACGCCCCCCACATTATTAGGTGCTGGCCACAACCCCTATTATTGCGCATAATAGGCCATTGATAATTTTCAGCTTCAGGCCCATTTAGACCTTAATCTGGCTCTGGGTATGAGCAATTTAAGATTAAGCACTACATGGTGGTAGATAATTCAGAGATCTTACCTAACTATACTTGCCTACTCTCCTGGAATGGCGGAGAGGTTCCTGAAAAACTTGCTTGCAAGCCCATGTAACCCCCCCTGCCCTCCCACCTCCCACTATTACCCCCATTAATGGGCTCGAGAAGAAAAGGAAGCAGTCCAGGGGCTTGTAGACGCCGATCACATAATCAGTATATCACCACTGATTTGCAATTCCGGTAGTACAGGTTGAGTATCCCCTATCCGAAATGCTCGGGACCACGAGCATTCCGGATAGGGGAATTTTCCAGTTTTTGGAATAATTTTTTTAGGCATACTTACCTGTCCCCTGATGGTGTCTGATGGTCCCTCGGCATCCACGCAGTCCCCGGGCGTCCACAACAGGCCTCTGGCATCTTCTCTGGGTCTCCAGCGGTCCCAGGAATGCATTGCGCAAGTGTGCGCATGCACTGGTGACATCACCGGCGCGTACACAGTCGCGCAATGCATTCCTGGGACCGCTGGTGACCCTGGAGAAGATGCCGGAGGCCTGCTGTGGATGCCCTGGGACTTGGTAAGTATGAAAAGAGGGTTAGGGGGGTTAAAAAAAATAATAATAAATTCGAATGATTCCAAAAACCACGGTTTTTGGAATAATTCTGATAAGGGATGCACGGATACGGGATACTCAACCTGTATCAGCAATCTCAGATAAAGTGCAAAAATGTTGCTTAATCCTTTAGGAATATTGAAAACCTGAAGGTTAAACTGCAGCTTCTGTAACCATAACAATGGATAGTGTTGTACTGCCTACATGCTTTGCCCAACATTTCCTACAAAGCCCAGTCATGTGTTATGTGGGAACAAGGAACTATATACATTTTATGAAGTTTATTGAACTTACCAGTGTCTTAATACTGCCTTTTATCCCACTGAATTATTCTCTTACACTTCCCTCCTGTTACCTCACACCCCATAATGCACATTACACATTATGCTCCACACCGTGATGATAATTACACAACACACCGTGATGCCCATTACACATTATGCCCCACACCATGATGCCCATTAGACATTATGCCACACACCGTGATGCCCACTCCAACTCTGAATCAGGTCCTGGTGTGGTCTTCCTGCGGTTCGGAAATCAGATTTTTGTTTTTAACCGCTTTTATAGCAGACTAATTTATCAGGAAATAGTGCGCATATACTTCAACAGACGTAGTAAAATACTTTAGTAACCTTATAGAAAGATTATAAGAACATTAACCATCTACCACATCCTTACCTGACTATGGGTCCCAGCTGCAGTAGGTGCAGCAGCAGCAGTGGTCTGTCCCTGCTCAGGTCCCTGTGGATGAAGATGAGGCTGATCTGCACTAGCACACAGGGTAGGAGGCAGAAGAGGAGAGTCAGGAACTGGCAAATCTTGTCCCCAGCCGAGCTATATGTGCTGCTTATATATAGGGCGGTTATTGTCTCTGCCACAAACAGGGAGACTGACACCAGGACCAAGCCTGGGAATTTCCTGCTGACTAATGAGCTGGCCTGAATCACTCAGTTGCTTTATCATCGAGCTGCTGACGGGAGACACGTGCTGCACTGCTTACCCACCTGCGCACTGTTATGCTGGAGCCATGCTTGCTCATCCGACAGCCCATTCACCAGCCTGAGTCTGTCTGCACGCCCATCCTCCCGGCTCCCGCCCATCCTCTTGTCTCCCGCCCATCCTGTACACAGCAGCCAATGGTCGGCTCTGTGTACAAGCAAGTCAGTGACTTCTGTCATGGCCGTGCCCGCTCAGCCAGTGCCTGTAATGTGCCTTGAGTCCTGTTGGAGAAAGTGTACTATATAAATAAAACTTACTTACTTACTATAAACATAAACATTTTCCATTCACATACGTACAATGCTATTAAGCAGGACAGATCTTTTATTTTTTTATTTTTTTTATCTTCAAATCTTTTTTTCAATATTTCGTACAAATACAATCAAATAAACATACAGACATACAAATATATACTGGTACAGATCATCATATAACATAACAATTATCCCAGAATATACAAAAGAAGGAACAAGGTAGAAAATTTATATTTAAAAGCTGGGCTATTCAACTGGCCACATAGGTGCTAACATTAGTTCAGCATAGTCAGAGCCATTAGGGGAGCTTCTATTGTCAAGTCAATCACTACTGACTGGTATAACGCTACATCATATGGAAAATAAATTGGACTTATTATAAGAGGGGCTAGTGCTTAACATTTCTATGAGTTCAATTGGCCAGGCCACGGTCCGATGTCGATATAGGGAACTAGTTAACTGAGTAGTTTATATCTCTGGTTATAAAATATCTCATTGGCGTTAGGCTATCCCCGATTATTAATAAGCTCCTGCAGTTACAGAGGGCCTTTACTCCTCAATTCTACCTGGGTGATATTGTGTTTATAGTCAAATGGAATAGTGTCAATCAAGCAGGACAGATCTTACCAAAATGCTAAATTTGAATCCCATACTTGGGAAAACTGTCATACACTGGGAAATTACAGTAAGGTTTTTACATCGATGGTCATCCATTGCATAGTCATGCACCATCGATGGCCAGTTGACAAACATTGATGGCAAAGGCAATGATGGCCATCCCTACCCAAGGTCTCCTGTCAGTGGCAGCGCTCAGGCCACCGTACGCATAACCTCTGACCAGGTGTCCGCACTGCCCCTCTTGCCCCTCTGGTACAGGTCCCTGGGCTCCATCACTGCGGGGAGATCACCAGCGCCGCGTCCACTCACTTTGACAGAGCAGCCCCGGGCACCGGAAGTGAGGAGGACAGCAGCAGCGCAGGGAGGAGGTGCACTGCCGGTGCACTGTGTCCCTGCATTCCGGCAGTGGCAGCTCCATCCTCCTCCTGTACTGAAAAACTCGGCTTATACACGAGTATATATGGTAACTTTTACGGAGCACTACAGGGCCGGAGCTGTGGTAACACAATTGGCATCTCCACACCCCAGGACCACCCCCTTTTACACATACTTGCCTACATTTGAAAACTAGTTTCAGGGAGATTATAGTTGGTAATAGAATTTTGCACAGCGCCCCATTGAGGGGGTGTGTGTCATGCTCCTACCAAAGGGCGTGACTAGTTCCATATATGGAGATATTGTGAAAACAGATTGTCAATGTGGCACCTAGAAGTTAGGGTGTGTACTGCTACATCTGAGAGGAATCTTTTAAAATGACTTATATACAAATGTAGATGAGCCCCAAAGCAGTTAGTAAGAGCTACTATACTTGTGAAAGTGCTGAGAAATGGTGCAGATGATTCAATGTAAATGTATCTGTCTCTCATTCCTTTTTCCAAAAAAAATGTAACAGTGTAATGTGGGTTATGTGAAATGAGGGAGATTGCTGGACTAATGAGGAAGAGAGGGAGATTGATCTTATTTCAGGGAGTCTCCTGCAGAATGCAGGTGGGTAGGCAACTATGCTTTTACAGAGTCCCACACCCTGGTGAGCCAACCTGCAGCCTATCCCTAACCATACCCTGGTTAGGGATAGGCTGCAGGCCTGCCGGGCGTCGAAAACCCATACGGCCAGGAAGCCGTGCAGCACACAGCAGTTTAGAAAAGGGGATGGCCGTCCCGTGTGACTGGACACAATAGTGTCCATTAACAACTACTGTGCATGGCCCGGCTTTTGGTTGTGCGGGATTTTGCGTGTGAAATAGCCCTATCCCCCCCACAGCTTAACCCTTAGGGCTATTTCACACGCTCCGTCTCCTGCCGGACGGCGAAATCCCGCACGGCGAAAAGCTGTGCCGTACACTTTAGTTAATAATGGACACAATTGTGTCCGTTCACATGGGACAGACACGGCCCGGCCGCCCGGTTGCAGCCAGATCCCACCACTGGAAGGGACGGCTGCGGGCTGTGGCCATCCCCTCCATTGTAAAATACAGTGTGCGGCACGGCTTCCTGGCCATGCGGGATTTTGCCGTCTGGCAGGAGCCGGAGCGTGTGAAATAGCCCTTTCAGTACACCCCACTCCCCACCTGGCAGCCTTACCCTATCCACCTATCCATATACACATACACCAGAAGCCTAACCTTATCCATACACCCCTCCCGAAGCCTTACCCTAACCTTACATACACCTTGCAGCCTAACCCTATACATATTGTATAGTGATCTATAAAATGCTCATAGTATTACATGGTGGTCCTGCAGACAGTATTACTATTTTTGTTGTTCATAAATATAAAAATAATAATACATTTAAACACAATAATATATTTAAAGATGTCACTAAACCTCATAAGCTTGGTCCATTTGCCCGTGGATTCAGCTAAACAATGCTACATATCTGTATGGCGTCAGCACTTTGATTGGCTGTCAAGGAGTGTTCTGGGGCGGACAACTGGTGTTCCATGGGCGTGCCCACAAAAAAACCGTGGGGGCACCCATAGAAACACCGGGCAGGCCCCAAGGAACGCAGGCGTTCTGGATGATATCACATGAGGTCAGTGCCCACCCCCAATTTGGAGAAAACTGTAGGGGGTTTAGAGTATAGGGATGTAGTGCGGAGTATAGGGTACATAGTGTAGTGATGTAGTGCAGAGAATAGGGGTATATAGTGTAGTGATGTATTGCGGAGAATAGGGGTACAAAGTGTAGTGATGTAGTGCGGAGAGTAGGGGTACATAGTGTAGTGATGTAGTGCAGAGTATAGGTGTAAATAGTGTAGTGATGTAGTGCGGATAATAGGGGTACATAGTGTAGTGATGTAGTGCAGAGAATAGGGGTATATAGTGTAGTGATTTAGTGCGGAGAATAAGGGTACATAGTGTAGTGATGTAGTGTGGAGTATAGGGGTACATAGTGTAGTGATTTAGTGCGGAGAATAAGGGTACATAGTGTAGTGATGTAGTGCGGAGAATAGGGGTACAAAGTGTAGTGATGTAGTGTGGAGTATAGGGGTATATAGTGTAGTGATTTAGTGCGGAGAATAAGGGTACATAGTGTAGTGATGTAGTGCAGAGAATAGGGGTATATAGTGTAGTGATATAGTGCGGAGAATAGGGGTACAAAGTGTAGTGATGTAGTGCGGAGAGTAGGGGTACATAGTGTAGTGATGTAGTGCAGAGTATAGGTGTAAATAGTGTAGTGATGTAGTGCGGATAATAGGGGTACATAGTGTAGTGATGTAGTGCAGAGAATAGGGGTATATAGTGTAGTGATTTAGTGCGGAGAATAAGGGTACATAGTGTAGTGATTTAGTGCGGAGAATAAGGGTACATAGTGTAGTGATGTAGTGCGGAGAATAGGGGTACAAAGTGTAGTGATGTAGTGTGGAGTATAGGGGTATATAGTGTAGTGATTTAGTGCGGAGAATAAGGGTACATAGTGTAGTGATGTAGTGTGGAGTATAGGGGTACATAGTGTAGTGATTTAGTGCGGAGAATAAGGGTACAAAGTGTAGTGATGTAGTGTGGAGTATAGGGGTACATAGTGTAGTGATGTAGTGCGGAGTATAGGTGTAAACAGTGTAGTGATGTAGTGTGTAGTATAGGGGTACATAGTGTAGTGATGTAGTGCGGAGTATAGGTGTAAATAGTGTAGTGATGTAGTGCGGAGAATAGGGGTACATAGTGTAGTAAATAGGGTTACCACCTAGTCCCTTTAATTCCGGACACATGTTAATTACACAGGTTCTGTGGCAGTTTAAAATCAGGTGAAGTGGAGTCTTGAAGTCAGCCAGCCACAGAACCTGTGTAATTAATATGTGTCCGGAATTAAAGGGACTAGGTGGTAACCCTAGTAGTAAATGCCACCAAGATTGCATTGCGATCCAACGATAAATGGACCCCATGATTTATTGCAAAGATAGGACACACCCCCTTTACCCATATTCATGCCCCCTCTCCAAAATTGTACCTATTTTGGAGGGTATGCACCAGATTGCACAGATAAAATCTTCAAGTGTGTACCCAGCATAACGCATGTGGGAGGGTTAGAGCTTGTTTCATCTGTTTCCAAGTTGTCATTAAAAAGACTCTCTGGTGTAGTACTTTGAAATGACAACAACTAGTTTTAGCGTAACACAGGGTTGCCTACCTGACCCTCTCCTTCGGGGAGAAAATGCTCTGTTTCTGGACTTCCCTGGTAATGTAGGATAGCCATCGCCTGTGGTAAAACACCTTTCTTGTCAATTACCTAGCTCACCACAGGTGATGGCAATCATACATTACCAGGAAAGTCCAGAAACAGAGCATCTTCTCCCTGAAGGAGAGGGTCAGGTAGGCAAGTATGGACTGTAACACAAAGTTATTGCCAGCTCTTCTAGTCGAGTTGAATATATATATAATAACAGGTTCATATAGAACCATTTTGGGTGAATGTTATGTGACAATAAAGCTTATTGAAAAAAGTAAAAAGTAAAGTATCGGCGCGGGCACTCGGGAGCGCACGCGCGTGTTGTTCCCAGCATGCACTGCAATGTCATGCGCTATAAAAGCTTCTGCTGACTTACAATCGGCCATTTGTGCTGTTTCCCGGTTCTCTGTGGAGGTGAGTGTAAATCCGCTGCCATCCTGGCGCGGGTGTGTGCCGCCGTGCTCCAAGCATCTTGCTGTGTGTAGCTCACTTACTTCTGCAAAGGTGTTCCCGGTCCTGCTTGTCTTACATGCTCTCCCTCCCGGGAACCGCCTCGTGTGTATGGCGACACGTCCTGTCACCTGTGTCTGCCTAGCTTGAACCCGACAATGATGAGACTTATCACAGACCTGTTCTGAGAAACGTGATGCCAACTGATGTCTCTGAGCCGGTGCCCCATGTAACCCTTCCATTATACTAACGTGGGATGGCACTTTCTGTCCCCGGTCATATAACTGCAGGGTGTTTGACTACTGTTGCAGAGCTTATTGTGTCTATGAAATCTCTATTATACTTACCTATTGTAATTTCTATCTGTAGGTGTGCGTCACGTCTGCCCATGCTGGTGAGTATTTTTATGATATTTAACTCATTTCAGGCCTCTAAGCACTTCTAACATGCTAGAGCTCAGCACGACCCATAATGCCTAATGGAAAGTTAAACTTTCAGGCCTAATCTGGGTGGCTGGTAATGGGAGGTCTGTAACCTTTGTTATAAAGTTTTCATGAATGCGGCTTCTAATTTGGCAGTGCTAATTTTGTGTAGTGTAGTATTGCCGGGACTGAAGAGTAAATGGGCATGTTCACATTAGTGTGATGGGAGCTGTTTGCATTTATGGAATATTATATATTCTATACAGATTACTTTACCTCATGCAATGCCATTAATGTATTAAATTGCTGTTCAAGGGAAAGCATGTGTACTGGTGAAAAGTCCCAATCTTTATTGAGGTTTTAAGATAAATGTGTTACAAAGATGATTAACTTAGAACTCTCTCTTCCTGACTTGACAGTGAAGACCTCACTGGCTGAGCAGCAATTGTTTAGTTTTTAATTTAAGCAGTCAAACCTGGTCTAGCTCTAAAATTCAGGCAACTGATATAAACATCCTTTGTTACTTTATACTAGTCAGGTTCTTCTGAAGGACAAATCTGCTGAATCGCATGTCATAGGTGTGGTGCATGTTGGCTGAAGCCTGAAACGGTAGTTTCAGGTGTTCTGGGCTACACTATAGATGGCTGTTAAATGGTGCAAGTATCACCAACCTGTGGCTCTTCAGCCGTTACACAATAAATCCCAACATATCATCCCTTAAATCCCAACATATCATCTGTTTAATTGAGTTAAACTAAACATTCTTCAGGCCATCGTTAAATTTAATATATATATATATATATATATATATATATATATATATATATATATATATATATATATATATATATATATATATATTTTTTTTTTTTTTCAGAATGTATACCAAAGATTATAGGCAACTGCATAAAATGTGTATTCTCTATATATTGTGCCATCAGTGATGATTAATAACAGACAAGCATATGTCTGACTTTGTAGTGATGTCTTTTATGATCTGAGGTGGCATGCTGCACTTTCTAAGCACCCCATGTTCTAAAGAGAATATGGTCAACCTGGCATGCTGCACTTTCTAAGCACCCCATGTTCTAAAAAGAATATGGTCAACCTGATGCCTCTGATTCAGATGACTGAACCTGAAAAGGTCCACACCTTTCTCTTATTGTATTAGTAATGTACTAGTAGGCCAATTAAAGTGTTGAAAGAACATCTGCTTCAGCATAGCAGGTACATTTTGATGGGCTGTTTGTGGCCTAGGGCTAGCAATTGCAATCAATGGTTGCCATAGATGGTTATGGTATGCAACAATCAATATCCACTTGCACTATGATATTCTTAAGAATGGCCATAGCTTATTTCACTGACTGGCCTGTGGGACAGTCAGAACCTGAGGCATTGCTTCATGTGCATCTTCAGTGGAAACATTAATTTAACCCTGTGCCAAGTAAATATCAAAATAGGTGTGGGTGTGAATATTGCTAAGAACCTTTTATCATAATGACCTGTAATGTTTACCTCCTGTAGTAAACTTTTTTTAATTTATATTTGCTAAAAATGCCTGTGCACTATGTAGATATTTTAAACATCTTCACCATTGTCCATTTAGATTATATCCTGTGCCAAGTTTGTCCTAAATGAAGCCAGGTCTGTCCTACAGGTGCAATATGGTGAAGGCTGAGGAGCTGTCAGCTAATAGACCATGGTAAGAAATCCTATTGGATGAATATTTCTAAATTATGATAAATCTTGTTCTGACTTTCAGTGCCAAGATAACTCTTATGCACTACTTACCAACTGTTCAACATGCTGATGTGTTATCTAGTGACTGGTGTTCTACAAATAAAAACTTTTCTATATAACTCCTAATTGCCCTTTATGATGATTACCCCACATGTCTTATCTACTGTATGGTGCCAGAGCCTGTAAAGGCTGAACCCACTGGTACTTTCAGTAGGCTAGGAGAGACAGAATGTTCCTGCAGGAACGGTCTGACAGGGCATTTCTTCTATCTGTACTTCCAGGGTATTAGGTCCACTACCGAATGTCACTGGGGTAGATTCAATGCTGGCAGTGCAGCCGTGCTTTTAGCTCGCTGATGAGTATTCAACGCCGTCCCCTTAACTCGCAGTTTCCACCTCGCTGGTTTTAAGTGCGGCTTTAAAGGAATCTGACAGCAAGGATTTTATAATAATAATAATAATGATATTTATATAGCACTTTTCTCCCAATAGGACTCAAAGTGCTTCACACATTGTCTTTACAGCTCGAAATACAAAACAAACTTAACAGTAGATGTCAGTGAAATTTTACTAGGACACTTAATGCGTAATTGGCCAGTGAGCCTTTTGACAGCAAGGATGGCTTGTTTTTGGGCAATCCTCACCAAAATGTAACCATTCTTGCTGTAAAAACCCCCTTGCCGGTGGCATTGAATACACCTGAGTGAACAAGCTGCTCTGTCACTATAATAAAAATGTATATCTGTTATAAATGACTTGCACTGCAAACCTGGACTAATGTATCACTAATGGTCTCATTCTTGTGTTCCTTATTTGCAGGAACAATGGCTGTGCACAGTGTACCAGGTACATTTTTATTTTAAAAGTGTCTTTCTGTGGAGCCAATGATTATCTAATTTACCGCCCCAGTCTGATGTTTGGTGACTGACTGGTATATTCTGAGGTTCTGCTAGTGCTGTCTAGAAGGATGCAGGACACTTCTGAAGCTACATCTAAATCTCTCCTTCCTTATAGGTGACCTAGAATGATGTGCAACAGCACTGCTACATCTAGGTAGGTTCCCAAATGTGCAGGGCTCTATACACTGGCTTTTTCTGCAGTGATGAATCAAACTAGCTCACTATGACATAATAATGAAAAGCTTTTGAACTACTGAGCATTTATTTAGCATTATATTTTTTAAATGCTTTTTCTTAAAGTTCTAACATCAGTAATTTTGCAGGCCAATTGGAGTGGTGGTCTAAACCCATGAAACATGAAAGTGGCTATTGGACTACACTATGTGTAAAAGGTAGGTTGCTATACATTTTCCCCTCCAGTTTGCCCCAACTAACATGATGAATTTATCTCATGGAATCTCGTTCGTCTGAATTTTTCTGATGAGAATTTATTACTGACTGTTTAGAGGCTATAACTGTACTGTCTGCAAAAATGGGAGCCTTGAGGATGTCTAATTTGATGTAACGTTATTTTTTAGTGTGGACTCAGTCTCTACAAGAGTACCAGGATGGTGATCCTATAGGTATGATTCATTTAAACTTCCTTCTCTTCATCAAATGAGTTTTACTAGATTAAAATCATAATGTATCATGCCATATTAATGCTATACAATGTATTTGAGTTCTTCAAGGGGATTTACTCAATGATGAATCATCCACTATACCCTGAGCTGGCACTTGTGTTGGCTATGACAAGGATCGTCGCTATACTGAGAGCTGCCCCTTGCCAGTGCAGTTACTAAGAGGTTTCAGGTGTGCTGCATTACTAAACGTGTCTTTTCTTGCAGGTGTCTGAACACTACAACACTGCCTCAATCCTGGTGGGTAACAAACTTATTTGCTTTTTCCTTATTCATGTAAGCTAGCTAATGAGCTTTTCACTTACAAAATAAAAGCTGAAAAGAGGGAAGCTAAAATGGGTTCTGTCTGAAAGCAAATATTATAGTTGGTGGAGACCCCCCTCCTAGCAATGTAACAGCGCTGCTGTTCCTTAGTGAACTCTCAAAGGTTTAACTGACTTTGTGATCAGCACAAATGACTGGGGTCTAATTAGTAACTACTAGCTGTAGAATACTAGCCCAGTACTGAGCTTTTGTGTACACCCCACCACCACTCTTCACATTTCATTTCTAAAGACTCTTTTGCTGTGTCTTATTTCTGACCAGTGCTTCAACTAGATGAGGGCATTCCTTAAGTCGCCTGATGCTGGGTACACACCTACAGATTTCTATTCAAGCTATCTGGGGACAAAAATCTGGCAATGTATGGGATCATATGAGAATAAATCATTTGCATCCAAATGCTGGAAAGAGAACACTAGTAATTTAGTTAGTTATTTGGTTTATCTGAACATCATTTTGCTTGATGGTCTGGTACACTATATATACCGCTGGGGCAAATGTTCAGCTGTAGTGCAGTGACCCATGTGTCTAGTGCTTTCACAATGGTGACAATCTGTTTACCATGCAGCTTGGTATCTGTTAATCTTTTTCCTTGTGTCTATGATGAGACTTATCACAGACCTGTTCTGAGAACTGTGAGGACAGCTGATGTCTCTGAGCCACCTATCACACATCCCTATAATGGCAGCTCAGCACTGGTACAAGTAGTGAGGACTATGATCAGGAAAGCCAGATACCTCCCTATTGGTGTACTATAAGTTCTGTGTGCACTCAACAGATACTGTACACAAATATCCTATATAAATTATTTTTTAAATGTTTCACTTAAACATCTGCTCTGGCTATAAACTGACTTGTATGGCTTTGTCACACATGGCTTAAATGAAAATGTAAACCTAAAGATATTTGACTTGACATTAACTATTTGAAATGTTCTTCTAGGCTCAGTGTCTGGCTATCTTCTGATGCAGGTGAGTAATAACCAGGCTATACCATGTAATCTCAGTGAGCCATCTGTGATGATTAATAGACAAGCATATGTCTGACTGTGTAGTGATGTCTCTTATAGTCTGAGGTGGCAGCTGCACTTTCTAATCAGGAACTGGTCCAGTAGCAGCAACCAGCTTATTGCCAGTGTTATCTATAGTGCTAATAGACTGTGGTGGTTCTTTATGCATATTCAGCTGGCATGTGCCATGGGTGTTGTGGGCATCTAGCTTGACATGACCGAAGCTGTTCATTCTTGGTAGTCTCATCTTAATACTACCTATTCCTACAGATGCTGATGTGAGATGTGCCGTAACAACTGTTCTCCAGGTAAAGTCTTACTCATTTACACTGATAATGGTTTAGAGTAGTCTCTAGGTCGACCTGACTCCTGTATCTTCCACCATTTGCTTCATTTACTGTTAATGTCTACTACGACTGGCAATAGTATCCTGTGGCAAGTGTAGTGTCACATTTTCAAACTTACAAAAAGTCTAAAACTAGTCTACAATTTGGTCCTGTAAGATGCATGTCTATTCATCGGTTTCACCCTAAATACTGTGGATCTATACCACACCCTAGTTGCCTCCTGCCCTTATGATGATTACCCCACATGTCTTATCTACTGTATGGTGCCAGAGCCTGTAAAGGTTGAACCCACTGGTACTTTCAGTAGGCTAGGAGAGACGGCATGTTCCAGCAGGAACGGTCTGACAGGGCATCTCTATCTGTACTTCTAGGAAGCTGCTTGGTCAGTTACACTACAGTGTGGAAAAGTCACTTTAAAATTCTGAAATGAATGCACTTGTCTCTGCCATAACTGGCTCTGAACATATGAGAAACATAAGATAATGATCACACTGCAAACTTGGCATTGTAAACTTCATTCTTGTCCCTTATTCACAGGTACAATGGCTGTGTGGACATTATGCCAGGTATGTTTTTTATATTAAGATAATTTGTTGCTGTGGAGCCAATGATTATCTTTGTTACCGCCCCAGTCTGATGTTTGGTGACTGACTGGTATATTCTGAGGCTCTGCCAGTGCTGTCTAAATGTAGCTTCAGAAGTGTCCTGCATCATTCTAAATCTCTCCTTCCTCTTATAGGTGACCTAGAATGACTTGTAACAGCACCGCTACATCTAGGTAGGTTCCCAAATTTGCAGGGCTCTGTATACTGGTTTCTGCTGCAATGATGAATCAAACTAGCTCACTATGACATAATAATGAAAAGCATCTGAACTACTGAGCCGCTTCTGGTCTCTGGGCTACATCTTGGGTTTTTTTTTCTTTAAATTCTAACATCTGTATTTATTTGCAGAAACTGGTGGATGAGTTGTGATCCTTCCATAACCCCTCGGCTTGATCAGAACTACACTGAGTGTAAAAGGTAGGTTGCCATGCAATTCCCTCCTCACTTTGCCCCAACTAACATGATGAATTTATCTCATGGAATCTCGTTCGTCTGAATTTTCTGATGAGACTTTATTACTGATGTAGTGGTAGCATGTATGCAGAAGGGTTTTTCCTCTTCATTGATTTTAACTTATTGCTTTCCATGTCTTCTAGCATCAAGTCGCTTGGCTAATGAAATGGATTGTAAAATGGTGAGTGATTTCTGCTATCTAGAAAATCCTTTAAATTCATCATAAAGCTGGTTTTGCCAATTTGATATCCAGATTAAAGGGGTCTCTAGTGATGAATCATCCACTATACCCTGAGCTGGCTTTTGCTGGCTATGACCAGGATCGTCGCTATCCTGAAGAGATTCCCTTTCAGACAAAATAAGAAACCTGCTTCATCTGAGATGACCTAAATTATTTTTCTTTCCTTTCCCAGCATAAATGAAGGGTCGAAGTGCAAGACATACAGGTAAGGCTTGACCAATGTCTAAATTCAACCATCTAATGCAGTGTTGGCTCATGTTTAAGTACTCTAGTTGGTGGTACGGTCATCCTGAGCTGTGATGAGTACTACCGCCCCAGTCTGATTTCTGTGACTGAGTGGTATCTTCTGAGCTTGTGTAGGCTTTCAATAAAGTTCTGTCTTGTAACCCTGTAGATCTTTAGCTTCCTATATGTCTCCATGTAGTATCTCTGAATACATGTTGGAGATTAAATGGGTTACTTATTCATGTGACTCTTGTTTCCCTCTAGATTCCATGGAGATGCCTTGGCATGCAACATACCTTCATACTGAAAATCAACCAGACCAAGATTCTCAGACCTGTTCATATAACTCATTGCACATGATCTTGAAGAAAAAAATTAGTTTGGCTCGCATTCCTTCTAAATGTGACCCTAGCAATGTAAGGGATATGACTTGTGAAACCGTTCAACCAATAAAATTTACTATTTTGCATTCTTGCCATTTTTGTGTACCTATCCACTACCAGTGTATACTGATATGGTGGTTTACAAGCTTGTCCTCAAGGTGTACCAACTGTTAGGAATATCCACAATTCGCTACAGGTGACGTAGCTCAAACCTGTGCAATCAATCATAAATTTCCTCCAACTGGGCTTTTTGTTTCCATAACTTGAACCTCAAGGAGTACCACTAAGTTGTTCATCACAAATGCTAAAACATGCAAACATTGTATAAACTTGTAATCGTTTGTATGCATAACTTAAATGGCATGGACAATTGATCCATGCAAAGCTCATGGTTGGATTGTATAGTTCACACTGCAGTGGTATGCCGCATTACTAAAACTGGGTCCACCTACTAGATTGGAAAAATTTAGGACCCTAAATCAAAGTATGAGAATTGATATTTGCTCTTGCACACTAGTAAAGACAATGGTTATTCAGACTTTTTTTTTTTTTTTTTTTACATATTGGAACAAATGTCTTCCAGTATTTTGGAGCAAGTGGCTTATCCTTTAACCATTAGATTGAATATACAAGTCTTAACAATGGCCAATGACGTATCAGATTTGACCAAATGTTGCCTAATTCTGACAGATGAGGCCAAGATATTGGGTGCAGTTGTCAAACTATGTTTGACGTCCAATGCACACTGGATTAGATGTGATACCATTATCCAGGTGGATAGGAATTGATGTGAATGGCCAGGTTTCTTAGGAATGTGGGTATTGTATAAATTCACTAGTAGCCTAGATATGGGGGCCAAGATAATAGTTTCCTCCGGCCCCCTTTTGTCATAACTGGGTGAGCACAGGATGAAGTGGGCTTCTAAAATTAAAATGGAGACTATTGAATGTTCTTGAACACCCAGTGACAGCTGTTGTCCCAACCAGATTAGTGGATTCTCTGGAGACTTGTGCTAAGAATTCATAGAAGGGATATTTCTCGTAAAATAGTTTAATGCTGAAAATGGAGGGGAAAAATGTAGGTTTGGGTTGCATAACTTTATCCTTGGGCAGTGTCTAACAAGCTGTGGTGGGAAATGTATGAAAAAATAATTGCTGGAAAAGACCCAGGTCATTCCCAGAATTTGGAAACTGGTCTGTCCAGGAGCAACCTGACTTCTGTGAGGAAGCTCAGCAACCCGGCAATAAACCAGGTTGCTGATGTCACAAACAAGCATGCAGAGTAGTGTCAGGGGGCAGTGCCTGGAACTGACACTGCCTCCTCCCTATAAGGTAAACTCAGGCTCTAGTCGCGCATAACATAATGGTCAACACAAAAATAAGACAATACATAGGAGATATGAAGATAAGGAAATAAGGGAGTATAACCCAGACTGTATCATGAAGTAGGTGCCTCGTTCAAACTAAACTGCAAGGGAGATGTTCCGGCGGGTTGGGATAACAGAGCCGCTCCTTCACCGTCTGTAATATAGTTATGCCAGGCCATCCATTTCACAATTGGGGAAGAGGGTGTGGAGGAGTATGGAATAAATTCGGTTTCCATTGTAAAGTGGAATTGGATTTTATGAAAAACTTTTATCACCAGCGGAGGTAAGGGTTTTTTCCATGCTTGGGCTAATGTAGCCCTTGCCGCGATACACATTTGTCCTAGCAAATATCTGCAATGGGGTGGGACTTCCGTGGGGTAGAGGTGGAATAATGCTATTGTTGGAGCTGGGTTGAGGGCGAGGCCCATGACCTTATTGATCAGCTTAAAAACATTCCAATAATTACATAATAAGGGGCAGGCCCAAAAGACATGAAAGAGGTGTCCCACCTCACCGCAGCCTCTCCAACATTGTTTGGAGCAGGACTGCCAGAAGGTATGTAACCTATCAGGCGTGAGGTACAGTCTGTTAAGCAGTTTGACATGCATCTCCGAGTGGTTCAAGCATTTAGACATCTGAAAGGACGAACTATATATACGTTCCCATTGGGCATCTGATAGGGTGATGTAAAGATCTTTCTCTCAGCGAAGCTGAGCGTTAGATTTTTTAGATGTGGGTAAGTTAACAATTACTTCATACCAAAAAGATATTCCCCCCCCTCGCCCTAGTAGATGTCAAACGAGATAGGACAGAGCTAGCTACAGCACTGGGGGGGTGAGCAGGGCGAGGAAGGCTCTGAAACCAGTGTCGGATCTGGATATAATGAAACCGTTCACCGGATGGGATGGCAAAACGGTCTTGAAGCTGCGGGAAAGTGAGCAAGTTAGTACTGTCTAAGATGTCACCCAATACACGTATGTTACGTTGGATCCATGGAGATATGTTCAAGTTGGGAACCAATTTGGCAATGGCTGTCAAAGACATTGTCTCAATAGGGGGGCTAAAGTTAGGCAATTTGGAGACTAACTTGTCCCATGTACGTATGGCAGAGGAGGTAGAGGGGAGCAAACGTAAATTTAATGGTCGTAAATGTATAAGTGTCCATAGGATATCTGCAAGGGGGTATGTAGAGCATGTAGTTTGTTCAATTGTGACCCAGGGAGAGGAGTGGGGAGTTATCCAGTATTTCAATTGAGCTAGGATGCAAGCATCCTGGTATGCAGACAGATCCGGAAGGGCCAGGCCTCCACGGTGTCTAGGTAAGACCATACGGGAGTAAGCTAACTTAGGTGGGTGGGATTTCCACAAATATTTAGTGAGTATAACTCTACATTTGTCCAAGTATTTCTTGGGGAAACTGAAGGGGATTGTTCTGAATAAGTACATGAGCTTTGGCAGTAATGACATTTTAAAGGCAGCTAAACGACCCAACCACGAGATTTCATAGGAGAGCCATGACGAGGTCAAGGTTTGAAGGGTAGCAATGAGGGGGAGGCAAGTTCACATCGAAGACTGCTAAAGTGGATGGAGGGATGTGGACGCCTAGATATATAATAGATTTGGTATTCCAGTTATAGGGATAGAGGGAACGTAATGTTGCCACATCAACCTCAGGTAAATTAACCGGCATGGCATCAGATTTAGTTGTGTTTAACCTATAATAGGAAACCGCACTAAACATGGATAGAAGGTCATGTAGGTGTGGGAGAGAGAGGATGGGGTTGGTGACAAAGAGAAGGACATCGTCCGCAAAAAGGCACAGTTTATGGGAGGTCTGGCCACACAGTAATCCTGGGAATTCGCTGTCTGATCTAATCTTGGCCGCAAGGGGTTCCATTACCAGCACAAAAATCAAGGGTGAGAGGGGGCAACCCTGGCGGGTGCCATTGGATATAGGGAATGTGTCCGACGGAAAGCCATTGCTAAATACTCGAGCTGTGGGGGAGCCATATAATGCCATGATGGCTGACAGTATAGATCCACTAAAGCCGAATTTGGACAGGACAGCCTCCATATATATCCAATTCAACCTATCAAAGGCTTTCTCGGCATCTAGGGAGAGTAGTAGGAACCCCTCCGTGTCCTGAAGTGAGTCGATCAAGTTAAAGACCCTATGGGTATTATCCGAGGCCTGTCTGCCGGGCACAAACCCAACCTGGTCTGAATGTATCAGGGAGGGTAAATATGCATTAATTCGGGTTGCAATTAATTTGGCGTATATTTTAATGTCTCCATTGAGTAGGGCGATCGGGCGGTAATTCTGACAAGAAGAAGGGTCTTTCCCTGGTTTGGGAATCGTGATTACACGGGCTTCCAGCATCTCTGTAGGGAAGCTACCCCCCTGGGCTACTTCATTAAAAAGCCTAGATAGCATCGAGTTCTCTCTGTAGAACTCGTTAATAAAGCCGTCTGGTCCTGGGGCTTTATTATTCGGCAGAGATTTAAAGGCGATATCAATTTGGGCTGCGGACCAGGGGGCATTCAACTCCTCTAATTTATCCGGTGGCAAGGTGGGCAAGTCTATAGATGAGAGGAACTCTTGGATAAGTGCGGGAGTGGGCTGGGGGGGTGGACGCATCTGTGTTTAGATTGTATAGTTGGGTGTAATATTGAGCGAATTGATTGGCAATAGCCAAGGGGTTTGCTAATTTAGAACCCGATGGGGAAACAATACACTTAATCCGGTTGCGGGCTTGCTGGGCTCAAAGTTTCCGAGCTAGCATCCTACCCGGTCTATTCCCTACTAAGTAGAATTTCTGTCTAAGTCTATTCAGGGCAGTTTGGGTTCTAGCAACTAAAAGTTTTTGTAGTTGGCTACGGAGATTGGACACTTCTTTACGGAGTTCCCTAGTAGGGAACCGTTTGTTCTTATCCTCAGCCACTTTGAGTTTAGATTCTAATGTATTTTGGAGCTGTACGGCTTGTTTTTTAAGCATGGCTCCCGCTTGAATGGCGGAACCTCGGATAACAGCTTTAAAGGCACACCAGTAAATTGGGCTGGAGGTATCAGCGGGAGAGTTTGTAGCTATAAATGAGGAGATGCTATCAGTAATAATTTTCTTTGCCGCAATATTTGACAGCAAGTGTGGGGAGAAACGCCAGTGTCTAGGGGGTAGAAAAGGCTTAGAAAGCTCCCAGTGCCACACTACAGGAGCGTGGTCTGACCAGGAGATGGGCATAATATCCACCTCGCCGGCAGATTGTAGTGACCATTTATCACATACAATAAGATCGATACGGGAATATGAATTGTGGACTGGGTAGAAAAACGTATAGGGGCAGATGTACAAAGCAGCGTTAAGTGCTTAAGTAGCACTTAACGCCAGTAAATGTACTTTTTAACGTTTTAGGGAAATGTATCAAAGGGGCTTTTAACGTCCCCCTGAGGCAGCCCTTAACTTAACGTTCAGGCGCTGTCCTCCTGCTTAAAGTTAGGAGCTTTAACGTCGCAGGCAATGTATTATTGCCTTCCCCGACGTTAAGCCCGCTGTTTCGCTTCGCCAGCCTCAGGCTGGCGTTAGGGGTTTTTTAAAACCCCCTCCCCCTCACTGCTATAGCTTTGGCAGATATCCGGCCACCGCAGCATCTCCTCCCATGCCGCCAGCATGCCGACACCAGTCGACAGCATGTTGCTGCTGCCGGCTTCCCTGCACCACTCCCCCCCCCCCTTCCATTTGTTTAATTTTTCCGGGTTTCCCCCCCCTCCTTCGATCCGCCAGCATGCCGTCTCCTGTCAGCATGCTGGCACCGGCAGCTGTCCCGCTCCAGTCCCCCGCCCCCACAGCTCTCTGATCGCGCTGTACCCCGCTGTTTTAATATATGTGCCGCAGGGTGACCAGGGTCCCCAAGAGAGCGGGGACGCGGCGGGAGGGTTGGCACATGATTGGCATATGATTTCAAAGACCGGGCGGGCAGATGCGGTCTTGTTGCTTGCGGAGGAGACGCGGCGGGAGAGCTGTCAGATATCACATTCAAAAGACCGGGCGGGCGGCTGATGATTGGCTGAGAGCTGAGCCAATCATCAGCTGAGATCAGCTCTCAGCCAATCATCAGCCGCCCGCCCGGTCTTTTGAATGTGATATCTGACAGCTCTCCCGCCGCGTCTCCTCCGCAAGCAACAAGACCGCATCTGCCCGCCCGGTCTTTGAAATCATATGCCAATCATGTGCCAACCCTCCCGCCGCGTCCCCGCTCTCTTGGGGACCCTGGTCACCCTGCGGCACATATATTAAAACAGCGGGGTACAGCGCGATCAGAGAGCTGTGGGGGCGGGGGACTGGAGCGGGACAGCTGCCGGTGCCAGCATGCTGACAGGAGACGGCATGCTGGCGGATCGAAGGAGGGGGGGGAAACCCGGAAAAATTAAACAAATGGAAGGGGGGGGGGAGTGGTGCAGGGAAGCCGGCAGCAGCAACAGGCTGTCGACTGGTGTCGGCATGCTGGCGGCATGGGAGGAGATGCGGCAGTGGCTGGAGAGCTCCGGGTCCCTGCGGTGATGTGGATTAACTCGGCGGGGTCCCTACACTGTATAGGAAATAACTATCCCCCGGGCAGCGGCGCGGGAAGCGCAGCTGGTTTTGAAACCACTTGCCGCAAGATGATTGGCTGAATCTCAAGCCAATCATCGTGCAGCAAGTGGTTTCAAACCCAGCTGCGCTTCCCGCGCCGCTGCCCGGGGGATAGCAGCACTAGTTATTTCCTATACAGTGTAGGGACCCCGCCGAGTTAATCAACATCACCGCAGGGACCCCTCTCTGATCGCGGCTTCCACATTGCCGCACGGATTCCCTGCCAGCTCCAATAGCTGGTGGGGTGATTTTTAACTTTTTTTTATTTTTAATTAAAGATACCTGCCCCTATATGCCGCCTATCAGGGGGACAGGGGAAGCTGCTGTAGGGAGGAGGGGGAGATGCGGCCAGAGGCGTTATCTTGGAGACGGGAAAAAAAACCCAGACAGAAAAAAAGGTGAGTTAACGATTAGCGTTACTCACTAACTTAAAGATAATACATTAGGGTGAAAACTGTCCCTGCTCCTGAGCGTTATGCCAGGAGAAGTGGGAAACGTTAAAATACTAACGTTAAGGGAAGCTTGATACATCTGCCCCATAGTCCCTTCCGGATGGGTTTTGGATACGCCATATATCATAGAGGTCAAATTCCGTTAAAAGGTTACGTAAGGCTAAGGAGGGTGCGGTGCGGGGTTTATTGGTGCCAGGGTTAAGTGGCGATTTATCCAACTTCGGATCAATAACTAAATTAAAATCTCCCAACAATACTAATGAACCTATTCTCACCCTCTGAATGAGTAAGCATAATTTCCTAAGGAATGGAACTTAGTTGGAATTAGGGGCATATAAGGAGACAATAGTAGTGGGTTTATCTTCCAGTAGACCTGTGATGATTAGATATCGGCCCGATTTATCAGCAATTTGGGAGTGTAAAACAAAGGGAACCGTATTTCTAAGGAGAATAGCTACTCCATTCCTTTTGAAAGGGCCATTAGCAAAGTAGCCTGTGGGATAGTGGGGGTCTTTCATAGTGGGCGGATGGAGAGATGAAAAATGGGTCTCCTGTAGGGCCACTATGTCTTCTTTATGTTTGTAAAAAAAAGACAGGGCTAGTTTACGTTTGTTGGGAGAATTCAAGCCTTTGACATTTAAGGAGATCAATTTGACCATGGGGGCATAAATAACGGTCGATAGATTAAGGGCATCCCAGGGGAGGGGGGAGACAATACCAGAGGGGGGGGGGGAGGGAGCAAAAGAAAGAAAGGAGAAAACAAAACACAGAAAAAACACACAAAACCCCGGTAGGGGCGGGAGAAAAAACCAAAATGGCACAGTATATCGGGCCTGTGTAACTACTGCAGGGATAACAGAATGCAGTAGGATAAACATGGGGGAAAGTGGCATCGGCTACCCACCCAGGGCCGATCTAACAAATAACAGAATATCACACAAGGCTATATAGTGTCATCATAACATAAACAAACAGGACATAGTATTGAACTGACATAAAGGGAGAGAAGAGCAACATTAGGAACGGACAATATAACTCACGGCTTCTTGTACAGGAAGTCGTACCGGAGAGCAGTATAAGTCCAACTTAGGGAAGAGTGTTCCAGACCCTCCCAAAAAATCTGTAAAAAATAAGAGCACATGCCGGAGAAGTTCAGGTAGTAGACCATTCGGAGCTTGGTGGAGGTCGTCTTCTAGTTGCGTCCGGGATTTTAACTGAGATGTCCCAGTCGGCCAGCAATTTGGCCCCGGCTTCGAGATCAGAAACAACATAGGAGGAGTTGTCATAGGTGATTATCAATTTAACCGGGAAGCCCCATCTGTATCTTATTTCCTGGGACCGAAGTGCAGAGGTGATGGGGGCTAACGCCCGGCGTTTCTGGATTGTAAATGCTGAGAAGTCCGGAAACAGCTGGATACCTCCTAGACCATCAGATAGTTCTGCTTCACGGGCTGCCTGAAGAATACGCTCCTTCGTGGTGAAAAAGTGAACTCTCAGCAGGGTGTCACTAGAAAGAGAGGCAGGGAGGGACCTAGGCTTGGGGAGGCGGTGGACTCTGTCAATAAGAAGCTCGTTGTCGGTCGCTAAAGGTAGTTACTTTCGAAACATAGACATCACGTAGCCCAGTAGTTCAGCGTTGGTGACCGAATCTGGGATTCCCCTGATCTTGATATTATTCCTCCTGGAACGGTCCTCAACATCTGCTATCTTAGTTTTAAGGGATTCCAGTTCGGCTTGTTGGTGTTCATGAGCCACAATTAGTTCATTGTGTGAGGACAACAGTTCTTGTATTTTATGCTCTAGATCAGTGGTAGCCAACCCTAGCCCTCGAGAGCTACCAACAGTTCACATTTTCCAGACAACCTAGCTGCTGCACAGCTGCACTCATTAATCACTGACACATTTTAAAAGATCCACAGATGGAGCTAATTAGCTCACTTGTGATTCTGTGAGGAGACCTGCAAAACATGCACTGTTGGTAGCTCTCGAGGACTAGGGTTGGCTACCCCAGCTCTAGATGATCCGTCCGGTCACCAATAGCTGTAAGCTCGACCTTGACCTCTCGTATAGAAGCTGTGAGATCTTGAGATAGGTCTGACTTGAAGGCCGCTAATACTTGGCAGAGGGTTTTAACTGTAAGGGGCTCAGGGGAGTTAGGATCTATACCTGTTAACGATAATGGTAGTTGGGTAATATTTCCCTGTCCGGACCCTGTTGGTGAAGCAGAGGGGTGTCCGTCTTTCGCAGCCAGTGAAGCACGGCCCGTTCTCTGAGTCGGAAAGGACACCGGGGGTGGCAGGGAGCCTTTGGTCCTCTTAGTAGGCATATTAGCGTATGGGCAGTTGCCGGCAAGTAAGTAATGAAAATTGTGTGAGTAGATGGTAGGTCTATCCTGTAGTGTCGGAACCGTAGTCAGCTATATAGTAGCCATAGTGACCCTGGGTGGTAATGGGGAGGGCATCACATCTCTATTAACCAAAGAGACACAGGCCCCATAGGTTGGTAGGACTTCAGTGCCATATCACAGGGGCAGATGTGGACAGCAGCAGCAGCCTCACTGGTATGTTTGGGCTCTCACAGTACTCTGCACCAGGGGCACAAAGAGAGGTGTGGGCCTCTAGGGGATGCTCCAGTCACTTCCAGTGCGGGTGGGCAGCTGTGTGTGGGCCTCTACCTGTAGGCAAGGGATGCAGGAGGGGTGAGGGCAGCTGCAGGGTATCACAGTAGTGGCTAGATCAGGTAGGGCCAGCCCACCGGACCAGACCACAGCTATATAAGGTACCTGTTGCTGGGCACCAGGGACCCTCCCAGGGAACCTGGTGGCTGTAAGATGGAGGCTCAGGAGAGATCTTGAGTATGCAGGATGAGAGGGGAATGTCCTGGGTGTCTGGAGCAGCAGCCTCCGTGCAGGGAGGAAGAATCCAAGATGGCCGCCGGGTGCTGAAAAAGGCTGCTGGGCTGTGTGTGCTTCCCAGCAGCAGATGAGGGCTCCCCACCGTCTGCGCCGGGCTAGAGGGGCCCAGGGGGACCAGCAGCAGCTGCTGGGTGGTCTCACAGTGTCCGGCGGGACCCGATCGCAATTTCGGGTGCCCCTGGAAGTCTGCGGCGGCCGCGGGATGTACTCCAGTCCCCGGCTCGGAGGCAGGAGATAGGCCGCAAAAATAGGGTCCCCGACTCCGCGGTCTCCACCAGGCACTCCGGAGGGGAGCAGAAGGTCAGGGGCACTTTGTAGGAGGCTGCAGGGCTGTCCGGGCGCTCTGGGGCTTGCTTGTAAAAGGAGAAGGCCTGGAGCTGGGCTTAAACTTGGCTTCTCCCCATGTAAGCCAAGCCACGCCCCCCCCCCTATTTTTTTTTCAACCCATTCTGTACTGTGGCAGTTAGGAGCTGATTGGCACATTATCACCTACAACTTAATTTTTTCTGCACGCTTAATAAATCTACCCCAGTATCTCAAAACCAAGTGTATCCTGGTCTTTTGCTGGAAAAGTGGTATTCAGGAGAACAAGCCCAATGCAGTGGTGTTTGGGTCAAATTTTACAAGCGGAGTAGGTTCCCAACTTGTGGGTTTTATTTAATCCTATCCACTAGTCTGCCAAGTGACACAACAGTTTTAGACTCTTCAAATGTTACTGTGGGAGGTATCATACATAGATTCAAGGCATATGTGTAAAGATGAACACGTAGTGACATTAGCCATGTCAGGCACAGACTAGCGGCAAACTTTTTTTTTTTTAATTAAAAATAACTTCTATATGGCTTGCGTAGGCTGTTACAAATGGCATGAAGTTAAATGCTCAGCCAAGTGTACAAAATGCAAGGTATAGAGGGCAGTCCAGCAATATGAAAGGTCCAAGGCAAACTGAGTTGATCTGGTTAACATATATAAATATTTTTGACCAGTGTATATATATATATATATATATACATACACATATATATATATATATATATACACATACACATATATATATATATATATATATATATATATATATATATATATATATATGGAACACTTAAACACAATGTAACTCCCCAAGTCAATTGCACTTCTGTGAAACCAAACTGTCCACTTAGGAAGCAACACTGATTGCCAATCAATTTCACATGCTGTTGTGCAAATAGAATAGACAACTGGTGGCAATTAGCAAGACACCCCCTATAAAGGAGTTGTAGGTGGTGACATCCCACTTCTCAGCTCCTATGCTTTCTGGCTGAAGTTTTGGTCACTTTTGAAAGCTGGCGGTGCTTTCACTCTAGTGCAGGACAGGCCAAACTGGTTCACCAGAATCCCAGCATGCCTTGCCAAGGTTTTAACTCTCCCTTATAGAGAAACTGTGGCAAGGCATGATGGGATGTGTAATTTGACAACATCTGGAGGTTGGCCAGGCCTGCTCTAGTGGTAGCATGAGTCAGTCTACAAACCAGACAAGTGGTTCAGGTAGTGCAGCTCATCCAGGATGGCACATAAATGTGAGCTGTGGCAAGAAGGCTTGCTGTTGGATCAGCTTGTAGTATGTTTTTCCACTTTAATTTTGAGTGTAACTCCAAATCCAGACCTCCATGGGTTAATAAATTTGATTTCCATTGATAATTTTTGTGTGATTTTATTGTCAGCACATTCAACTATATAAAGAACAAAGTATTTAATAAAAATATTTCATTCATTCAGATCTAGGATGTGTTATGTTAGTGTTCCCTTTATTTTTTTGAGTCATGTTGGGAGGTATGCATTACACCTGCTGTGTGCTGATTCAATGTAATGCTCTAGTTCCCATGGTGCAGAGCAATTGCTACAGATTGAGACAGGGCCTGTTAATGTCTGGACAGATGGGCTGGGTGGGAAAAATGGCAACTGTGACTGTCCCAGCACTCTCCCCACTCAGCTCCCATCTTACCTAAGGGCTATTTCACACACTCCGGCTCCTGCTGGGCGGCGAAATCCTGCACGGCCAGGAAGCCGTTCAGCGCACAGTAGTATACAATGGAGGGGATGGCTGCAACCGGGCGGCCGGGCCGTGGCCATCCCATGTGAATGGACACATTTGTGTCCATTATTAACGGCTTCCTGGCCGTTGGGGGTGAAGGTGCAACCCACATGGTCTTTGTATCCAGCCTTTGTCATAGGGACCTGCAAATGCATCTCCTCTTAATTTCAGGCCACCTGCAAAGAAGTCATCACTCAACTTCAGCTCATTTGTGGTCTGTGGGTGGTTTCCCAGTAATGCTGTGTACACACGGGGGCGATAGGGGCTATAATCGCTGGGAATACGGTCGCAGGTGACCATATTGCCAGTGATGGAAGTGTGCCCCGGCGATAAATCGCCGGGTGCGCGCTCCCGTTTTCTGCCCCATTGTAATCGCTGGTCGCAGGAGCTTGCTCCTGCGACCAGCTAATTACCTCTGTGGCTCCCCCAGCAGAGGTTCCTTTTCATCAGCGACCATCTCTGGTCACTGATGAAAAGGAGACACTGAGCAATATATTGCTAGCTAGTGTGTAACAAGTGTTTCTCTTTCCTCCACTAGGTGACACTGGAGAGTTACAGTGGGGAATAGAAGGCGACCACAGGTATGATGGCTGGTGGGGCTACTAAAAAGATTGCGTGCAAGAAGTGCAGCAATAAGTTCACCCCACACGCGGAGGGCGCCATTTTATGTCCCTCATGTGCTGCATCCCCAGCCCCCCCTCCTTCAACGGCGGGGCAAGATATGCCTGTATGGGCTTCCCAGTTGTCCACAGTGATTTCCCAGCTAGCATCTGAGTTATCTTCGGCCAGACAAGATAGGGATGCAGCCAGGGATCAGCAGGCAGAATTAACCTCTGCTGTGGAGGGTCTGTCTAGAGCAGTGGTAGCCAACCCTAGCCCTCGAGAGCTACCAACAGTGCACATTTTCCAGACAACCTAGCTGCTGCACAGCTGCACTCATTAATCACTGACACATTTTAAAAGATACACAGATGGAGCTAATTAGCTCACTTGTGATTCTGTGAGGAGACCTGCAAAACATGCACTGTTGGTAGCTCTCGAGGACTAGGGTTGGCTACCCCAGGTCTAGAGCATTACATGCAGACCCCTCTACACCCCCTCCCCCTAGACTGGCTTCTGCTAATAGGATTTTTCCTCAGGTCCCTCTGTTAGATGATACAGATGATGACATGCCAGCTCTAGAGGAGGGTGAATTTCATGAGCCTGATG
The DNA here is from genome assembly GCF_055691185.1 of Crinia signifera. Lineage (NCBI taxonomy): Eukaryota > Metazoa > Chordata > Amphibia > Anura > Myobatrachidae > Crinia > Crinia signifera. Next base: position 69,279,048 of record NC_139227.1, read on the forward strand.
CTGAGCCTGAAGCTCCGCTGATACAGGACACTGATGTCCCCTCTCAGGGGTTAGAGGACTTAATACAAGCAGTCCGGTTAACCCTCAATGTCACGGAGGAGAGATCTGCTGCGCGTCCCTCAGTGTTTGCTAAAAAGCAGAGACAGTCTGCATATTTCCCAGCCTCAGAGGAGCTGGATGAACACTTGCAAAAAGCTTGGTTACACCCGGACAAAAAGTTTCAGGTGTCTCAGAGATTTTTCACTGCCTATCCCTTTCCTAAAGATGCTAGGAAGTCATGTGAAACGCCACCTGCTGTTGATTCTTCGGTATCACGCTTGTCCAAAAAGACAGTGTTGCCTATTCCAGGAGCCTCTACCCTTAAGTATGTGTCTGATAGGCGGTTAGAGAGTGCCCTGAAGAATATTTATTCGGCCGCTGGTCTTTTACAACGGCCAGCACAGGTGGGCTGTTGGGTCAATAGGGCCATGGAGGTATGGGCATCTCAGGTGGCCTCCTCTCTAGACCCAGGGGCTAGTGATATGTTGCTCTTAGTGGAACACATACGTGAGGCTGCAGGTTATTTAGTAGAAGCCTCTTCAGATGTTTGTATGCTTGCGGCTCGTATCTCTGCCCTCTCAGTTTCTGCTCGCCGTACTCTTTGGTTGAGACAGTGGAATGCAGACGCCGACTCCAAGAAGGCGGTGGAAGCATTACCCTTTGCTGGTGAGGCGCTCTTTGGTCCAGAGCTGGATAAGATGATCTCACAGGCTACAGGTGGTAAGTCTCAGTTCCTGCCTACAGCAGCCCCTCCCCCACGTAGGTCATTTCCTACTTCGGGAGGGCAGTCATTTCGGCCCACCCCCAGATTCAGGGGTAGGTCTAGGGGAACGGCTACCAGTTCCAGAGGCTTCCGAGGAAGAGGCAGAGGTTCAGCTAGCGCTCCAATCCTGGATGCAAAGGTTACCTCAAAGCCCTCGGCATGACTCTCCCAGCTCCTGTCCAGATCACAGGGTGGGGGGCCGGCTGCTGTTTTACCATCAGGTTTGGGCCAAGTCATGCCAGGACGCATGGGTAAGGGACCTGGTAGCAGTAGGCTACAAGATAGATTTCTTGTTGCCTCCTCAACGGTTCTTTCCCACAGGTTTGCCAGCTTCGCAGGAGAAAGGCAGGGCCTTGCAGGCCGCCATTCAAAAGCTCAGGGACCTGGGGGTGGTTATCCCGGTCCCGGAACCAGAAAAGGCAAGGGGATTCTATTCCAGCCTTTTTCTGGTTCCCAAGCCGGACGGCTCAGTAAGGCCCATCTTGAACCTAAAGCAGCTCAATCCCTTCCTGCGGTTCACTCGCTTCAAGATGGAGTCACTGCAGTCAGTCATTGCAGGCCTGGAACCGGGGGAGTTTCTCGTATCCATCGATATAAAAGATGCATACCTGCATATCCCCATCTAGCCCCCTCACCAGGCATACCTGCGTTTTGCTGTCCAGAACTGTCACCTGCAGTTCCGAGCCCTTCCATTCGGCCTCTCCTCTGCGCCCCGGGTGTTTACCAAAGTGATGGCTGTCATGATGGAGATACTCAGGGCTCAAGGAGTTACCATTGTCCCTTACTTGGACGACCTTCTGTTGAAGGCTCCGTCCAGGGAAGTCCTTCTGCACAACATCCACCTGACACGTCAGACTCTGGAGTCCCATGGCTGGATGCTAAACATCCAGAAGTCACAGCTGACCCCATTGCAGAGGATCCTGTTCCTAGGGATGACTTTGGACATGGTTCAGAGAAGGGTGTTCCTTCCCATGGACAAGATTTTGTCCCTGCAGGAAGCGGTTCGACTGGTGCTGCAGCATCGAACGGTCTCAGTTCTCCTTTGCACAAGGCTGCTGGGAAGGATGGTGGCCACGTTCGAGGCGGTGCAGTATGGGCGGTTTCGATCTCGCCCCTTTCATCTGTGTCTGTTCCGCTAGTGGACAGGTTCATACCAGGCGTGGAAAACTGGGAGGCAGACTACCTCAGCCGCCGAGACGTCCATCACGGAGAGTGGTGTCTGAATCCTCAGGTCTTCCAGACCTTGACTCGTCGGTGGGGTTGTCCGCAGATAGACATGATGGCCTCCAGACACAACCACCAGTTGCCCCGGTACTGCGCTCGGACAAGAGATCCACAGGCAGTGGCAGTGGACGCTCTCACGGCACCCTGGACGGATCAGTTCCTCTACATCTTCCCTCCAGTGCCTCTTATCCCTCGGGTTCTGCAGAGAATCCGACGGGCCTCGCCGGTCGTGGTACACGGTTCTAACAGGCCTGTTAGTAGACGAACCGTGGCCTCTACCTCTCTGCGACGACCTGCTAACACAAGGTCTGTTCACCTGTCCCAACTTACAACATCTACATTTGACGGCATGGCTGTTGAGAGGTCCATCTTGAGGAAAGCAGGGATCCCGCAAGCGGTGATACCAACCATGATAGGGGCTAGAAAGCAGGTTACCTCGGTGCATTACCATCGCATCTGGAGGGCCTATGTGGCCTGGTGCAAATCCAGGAGGGTCTCCCCTGTGAACTTCAAGTTGGCCAGATTGCTGCTGTTCTTGCAGAAGGGCTTGTCCTCAGGACTCCGGCTGGGGTCCTTGAAGGTTCAAGTATCCGCCCTCTCCATTTTTTTCCAGAGGAAGCTAGCTCTTCTCCCTCAGGTATAGACTTTCTTCCAGGGGGTTTTGCGGCTGCAACCTCCCTTCAGGCCTCCTACTGCTCCATGGGACCTGGATGTGGTACTGGCCTTTCTCCAGTCCTCTGTATTTGAACCCATGGAGGAGGTGGACCTAAAATATGTCACTTGGAAGACTGTCCTACTGTTGGCCTTGGCTTCGGCTAGAAGGGTGTCGGAGCTGAGTGCTCTCTCTTGTAAGGCACCCTTCTTGCGTTTCCACAAGGATAGAGCGGAGCTGCGCACCTCTAGTGTTTTTCTCCCAAAGGTGGTCTCGGCATTCCACATTAACCAACCTATTGTGGTGCCGGCCTTTCGGGAGGACTCACGGGAGTCTAGGGCGCTAGACGTGGTCCGGGCCTTGCGCATTTTCGTGGCCAGAACGGAGTCTGTACGTAAGTCGGATGCCTTGTTTGTCCTCTATGACTCCCTGCGTCCTGGTTGGCCCGCTTCCAAGCAGGCCCTGGCCAGGTGGATCAGGTTGACGATTCGTCAAGCTTATGTGGCTTCCTCTAGAGTGGCACCTTCTTCGATTTCCGCCCATTCTACAAGGTCGGTGGGTACCTCCTGGGCGGCTGCCCGTGGAGTTTCTATACAGGATCTATGTAGAGCGGCCACGTGGTCTGGTCAGAAGACCTTTGTCCGCTTTTACAAGTTTGACACTTTTGCGGCAGCTGCTTCGCGGTTTGGCCGTTCTGTGTTAAGGGGCTCTCAGCGTCATCCCACCCGTGTTGGGAGCTCTGGGACGTCCCCACTGTAACTCTCCAGTGTCACCTAGTGGAGGAAAGAGAAAAGGGGATTTTGTACTTACTGTTAAATCCTTTTCTCAGACTCCATAGGTGACACTGGACGCCCACCCGACGCTGTCTCTCCTTTTTTACTGTTTGGTTTCAGGTTGGTTCAATTACCTGAAGTTAAGAGACTGTTATACTTAGTCTGAATTCTAAGTTCTTTACCAAGTTTTTTATGGATGGGTTCATTCTGTTATGAATGCTATTCTTCAAACTATATGTTCACTCTATGTGAGTGTGTGTTTGACTTCTTATGTTATGTTTGACCTCCTCTCGGAAGTGTGTGTTTTTCCTTTCTTCCAGCTCCCTCCGGGCACATACCTAGACTGCCTAGGAGAGGAAGTAGAAGGGGAGGAGTTAGTCACTGTTAATTTATTCTAAAGTGCCCAAGCTCCCTGTGGTCGCCTTCTATTCCCCACTGTAACTCTCCAGTGTCACCTGTGGAGTCTGAGAAAAGGATTTAACAGTAAGTACAAAATCCCCTTTTTATGGCTGTGCAAATGCTTATTGCCGGGGCTGCAGCTAGCAATGAACTGAGATTTTTCTACAATAGAGGATGTTTGCTCTAAAGTGGTAACCTGGTATAGCCATCTTTTAGTTTTCCCCAACAAGCTGTCCCAATGCGTATTGTTGTGCTGGTCTAGGGCTGTGTTTGTGGACCTGTTAATCAGAGGAGGGTATTGTCTTGTACTTCCGGACACTGGGACTTATTCAGACCTGATCGCTCTGCGAGTGGTTAGCTAACCCCCAGACACACTGAAAATCTGTCCTGAAAGTGAATTGTGAAAATGTCACAATCTGCTATCCACTCACCATCACATTAATTTCCTAGTATGTGAGTTAAAGGATACAGACAGATTGAGGCCAGTGATTAAGTCACAGACCCTCCCTGAAAGTCCAATGATTTGGCCCCAAAATAGCCAGGATTTCAATCCCGGGATTAGAGTCTCCAATCCCGGGATTTCAGGATTAGACTGCATATGCGCAGTGTAACGCTGGGCAGCACCTGAGCACTCAAATACGTGGCTGTTCACATCCCACTCTGCGCAGCGTAACATGATGTTAAAGGTCATGCTGCATGGGCCGTACTCCCTCACCACCTGCTCCGCTGCCGCGGCGGCTCGGTGCGGAACTCCCTCGCCACACGATAACAAAATGTGTGCGGCGGTCAGTTGGCGGCGTGGGAGTTTTTTTTATTTTTATTAGGGATCCCAAATCCAGGGATTGAAAAAAAAAAATGCCCTGGGATTGGCATCCCTAGCTGGGAATATTTACAATGAGGTATACTTTAAAGGCACTTTAAATTTATCAGTATGTGACTGGCTCCTCTCCCTCTGCCATCCCTTAGACCAGTTTTTAGAAATGTGCCGAGAGAGCCGGTCACATCCTCTGGAGCTCCAGAGAGATTTTTATTTCTTTAATTTTACTTTTTTCACTTCTACAACAGGCTGAGAGTTTTGTCTACTGTCAGCCTGCACCGAGGGAGCTGCTGGGGGAATTCGGTCTCGCCCTGCAGGGGTTTGGCGCCCCGTTTCCAGGCTGAGGGAGCACGATCCCTGGATTCTCACATCCAGCAGCGTGCTGCCAGGGGCGGATACAGGATAAAATGACAGGGGGGGCACCATGATAAAAAAGGGTTTGGGTGGGGGAGGGGCGGTGTTAGTGGTGCCAGTGTACATGCTAAGAGAGCGGCAGGAGAGGGTGGGAATGGAATTAAAAATAGGCCCTGGCATTTAAAGTACGCAGGCCCACCATGGCGACAAAAGTGAAGGATGTAGTTGTGCGCGCGCCAAAGGCGCACTCCGGAAAAGGGTGTGTGGCCACTCAACAGGGGGCGTGTCAACACCATATACAACTTCTACACATTATGCAACAAAATACTAGACCCCATTATACTTGCCCCTTACACATGATGCCAAATGGAATGAGCCAAAATTCAAATAATGCCACATGGATTGTGTCAAAATTCACATAATGCCACATGGATTGTGTCAAAATTCACATAATGCCACATGGATTGAGCCAAAATTTACATAATAACACACACGGATTGAGCCAAAATTCACATATAAACACACACGGATTGAGCCAAAATTCACATAATGCGAAATGGATTGTGTCAAAATTCACATAATGCCACATGGATTGAGCCAAAATTTACATAATAACACACACAGAATTGAGCCAAAATTCACATAATGCCACACGGATTGAGCCAAATGCATAAAATGCCATACGGATTGAGCCAAAATTCACATAATGCCACACAGATGGAGCAAAAATTCACATAATGCCACACGGATTGGGAAAAAATTCACATAATGCCACACGGATTGAGCCAAAATTCCCATAATGCCACATGGATTGAGCCAAAATTCACATAATGCCACACGGATTGAGACAAAATTCACATAATGCCACATGGATTGAGCCAGAATTCACATAATGCCACACAGATTAAGCCAAAATTCACAATACACTTCATAAACAGGGACATTGTCCACCAAAGGCTCGCATTAAACATTTACACCATAATGTCCATTACACGTTAAGTTACACGCCATTGCACGCCATGCCAAACACCATAATGCCTATTAAAAATTATGCTACATAAGTGCTGCTTCTCTACATGCTCATTGCCAAGGGTTCTATGCTCATTGCCAGAGGTTTTATGCTCGTTGCCATGTGGGATTACATGCTCATTGCTAAGGGGGAATACATGCTCGTGGTAAATGGGGGACAGCCGCCGCCAGGCAGAAGTGATAGCCACTGACAGTGGCAGAGCCTGGCTGTATTCAGAGCACTGCAGGTCCCGGCTATTTGAAATAATACCCCTTTCACACCAGAAAATACATTCCCAGGTTGGCCCCTTTTACACCAGCCTAGTCCCTGCATTTTCTGGTGTGAGGGGTAGAGAAAACCACCCCTCCCCCCTTTAACCAGTTATCTCATTTAACCGGCAATATCTTCGGAACCAACTGACCCATTTACATGAGACAAGTATTATATTGAAGAACTTTTGAGTGGGCTTTGAATGATTTTGGTCCAGTGAAACTGGAACGTTTGGTTCCAGAGTAATCTGCCCTCAAATAACATGAACAGCCATGAAATTACATTTCAAAAATAAAAAAATCGGTTTACACGCAATATCTCTGGAAATGATTTGCCGATTTGGACCAGCCTGGGATCATATTGAAGGGGCAGCGATTTGGAATTGAATGAAATCAACCACAAGCTTCTGTGATGCCAGGGCGGGAACTGGCAGCCGTCGGAACCGGGTGGGGGTCGGAATTGACGGGTCCCATATTATACTATGGGGAAAAAACGTTACAGGTTTGCCAGGCGATATCTCCGGTTCCCGGGGGGCTAGAGACACGGGGCTGGGCTCGTTGGAAAGCCCTGGTCTTCAGCTACAATGACTAAATGACTAAATGACAGGGGGGGCACGTGCCCGGGTGCCCCCCCCCTGAATCCGCCACTGCGTGCTGCTAAGATGGAGCTCCGCAGCCATGCCGCCACCAGCAGCCAGGCTGAAAACAGTGGATATGGTCACTAGACAGTCAAGCATTAGGTCAACACCACAAGGTCCACATGACTGAAGGTCAACATGGGATTAGGTCAACATGGAGTTTTTCACTTTTTTGTTTGTGCCGACAGGCAGTATTTCATGCCTTACCATCCACTAGGGCGTGGTGGGAGAATAAAATAGTGTGCCTGTGACTGTGTCAGTGTCCATGTTGACTGTCGAAATTTGGAAAAACAAAAAAGTGAAAAACCCCATGTCGACCTAAAAAACATCTTACCCTATGTTGATCTTCAGTCATGTCAACCTTGTGGTGTCGACCTAATGCTTGTCTGTCCAATGATCCCATTCTATTAGCACGGCGCCCATCACATATCGGAACACGATTTTTCATTGCATCGCATGCCATCCACCCTATACGATTTTAAATTGTATAAGCACCCTAATGGGTGTTTTTAAGCACCCTAATGGGTGCTTACAATGTTTAATGCACCCCCACGCCACCCCCAGTATGAACGTGAACCCGAAGCATGGCGAGCCCGCGAGGGGCGGCGGTACGCGTCCTCCGACCTTTTCATACCCCCACTATCCACGTCGGCGTGGAGTTGATTTTATATAGTGTGCCTGAAGCGTGTCCAGCGCAGCGCGCCCCGCAAGGGGACGCGTATTACTTTACATGTAATCCGCGTCTGCTCGCCACGCTTCAGGCTCGCCACACTATATAAAATCGATAGTGGGGGTATGAAAAGGTCGGAGGACACGTACCGCTGTGCTCACCACGCTTCGGGTTCACGTTCATAGTGGGGGTGGCGTGGGGGTCCATTTAACATTGAAAGCCCCCATTAGGGGCCATACAATTTTAAAATTGTATGACATCGGGGTACATTGTGGAACATCGCGGAACATCGCATAATATCGCATGCCTTATGGTCTGCGATGCGATGTTCGCCGTGATAATACACAAGTACCATTTTTTTTAATTAGGGATCACAAATCCAGGGATTGAAAAAAAAAATGCCCTGGGATTGGCATCCCTAGCTGGGAATATTTACAATGAGGTATACTTTAAAGGCACTTTCAATTTATCAGTATGTGACTGGCTCCTCTCCCTCTGCCATCCCCCAGAACAGTTTTTAGAAATGTGCCGAGAGAGCCGGTCCAGAGAGATTTTAATTTCTTTAATTTTTATTTCTTTACTTCTACAACAGGCTGAGAGTTTTGCCTACTGTCAGCCTGCACCGAGGGAGCTGCTGGGGGAATTCGGTCTCGCCCTGCAGTGGTTTGACACCCCCTTTCCAGGCTGAGGGAGAACGATCCCTGGGATCCTCACATCCAGCAGCGTGCTGCTAAGATGGAGCTCCGCAGCCATTAGCAGAGGATATGGTCACTAGACAGACATGCATAAGGTCAACATGACTGAAGGTCAACATGGAATTAGGCCAACATGGGGTTTTTCACTTTTTGTTTGAGCCGACGTGCCGACAGTATTTCATGCCTTACCATCCACTAGGGCGTGGTGGGAGAATAAAATAGTGTGCCTGAAGCATGGCGAGCGCAGCGAGGGGATGCGGTTCTATGTGTCAGTGTTGACTGTCGAAATTCAGAACAACAAAAAAGTGAAAAACCCCATGTCGACCTTTTGACTGTCGACCTAATGACCCTGTTGAGCTAACCCCATGTCGATCTTCGGTCTTATCAACCTTGTGGTGTCCACCTAATGCATGTCTGTCCGATGATCCCATTCCATTAGCATGGCTCCTGGCACTTCCAAGCGGCTACTGTGCAGAGAAGGGGGAGAAGAGGCACAGCAATCCCCATGGCAGCCATAACATTGGGATAGCCTCCCTTTCCTTTAGTTTAGACAGGATGTGTTTCTAGGGACCGCACACCTGGTGGTATATAACCTCACTTTTCCCCTTCCCTCCTTGTCTTCCCTCCTGTCTCCTAACTAGTTTGGATAGGTAGGCAGTATTAGGTTTCGTTCCTGCTAGGGCTTACCTCTATCTCAACATGGAGCTGAAAGGGGTGGCTTCCGGGGGAGAAGAGAATCCGGGAGCATGGCCTGTCTAGACTCCTTCTCGTCTATACTAGGACTTGGTGCTCTTAGGGAGTGTGGCCTTTTCAGAGTCCTGCCCACCTGCTTATTCGGCTGAAGCTGCCAAAAAACTGCACTGGGCTGCATTGAGGTTTGTGGATGCTGAGAGTACCAAGCCACAATGGTGCCAAGGGCCATTATGTAGCTGCAGTTCACCGGGTGCTAAGGGACACAGGTCTGCTACTGGATGGTCAGAGAGCCCTGCTGTACAGCATGACCCCAGTACAGCAGCTGCCAGGTGCTGTGTCGCGTCCCTGATACTTCTGATCAGCACCATTCTCACTGTCTGATGAGAATGTCCAGAAGGCTGTGCCTGGGGCTACACCTGCGCAGCAGGAGTTTCTGTTTTAAAAAGGGCACTGAGCTGCCTATTCATGCAGCATTAAAATGCTAGAAGCAAGTCTCTACTTGTGCTGGAGCACTGGAAAGATGGAAATACCTCCCCCCACCAAGCCTGAAAATGCCCAGACGAGGTAAATCCCTTCTTAAGCAGCCCATACACGCTGCTATGAGAGCTGACCCGATGTGTGCTTTGAGGTGCGCGCTCCCGCGCACCTCATCGCACAGTACAAAAAGTATGTGCTTGCACATACGTTTTGTACCTAGTTCTCATCAAATCGCATCGCATTGCATGCACAACGTGTGCACATGCAATGCAATGCGATTTGATCCGTGCTAGTACAGCACGGAACGCACGCTCATAAAGCAGCGTGTATGGGCTGCTTAAGGGAATTATGCTTTAAATGTTGCTACCACCCCCTCACTTGCAAGGTGCGCTTGCTAATTAAATCATATTGTATTTATTGTTTTCCACCCTTTATTCTGTTTTGATATGTCCCAATGGCTGCCATGGGGATTTTACAAGAAACCAGTTAATTATATTCCCCAATAATTCAATTTCTTCTTGCAGATCCCATGGCAGCCATTAGAATCCCTCCCCTTGTATTGTTTTTCCAGGGACCTAAATATGGAGACGCTCAAGACAAGGGGGAGGAATGAGGTTGTATACCGCCAGGTGAGCGATCCCTAGAAACACATCCTGTCTAAACTAAAGAAGAGAGGGAGGGTATCTCGGTGTTATGGCTTCCATGGGAACTCTAAGAAGAAATGGAATTATCGGTGAGTATAACTTGCTGGTTTATAGGTGACCTAGAATGGTGTGTAACCGTATCACTACACCCAGGTAGGTTCCCAAATGTGCAGGTCTCTGTACACTGGTTTATTCTGCAAGAAGTGAAACTAGCTGACTTTTTTATAATGAAAAGCTTTGGAACTACTGAGAAGATTTGGTGTTTGGCGTGCCTTTTCTCACGATCTAACATCAGTATTTTTGCAGGCAATTGGTTAGATGGGATTGGTAATCTAAAAACCATTAAATGCAAGTGTCTTTATCAGAACTACACAGAGTGTGACAGGTGGGTTGCTGAACACTTTCCCCTCCACTTTGCCCCAACTAACATGATTGATTTATCTCATGGAATCTCGTTAGCACAATTATAGCCTCTAAACAGTCAGTAATGTAGAATGTCTGCAATCATTGTAGTCCTCAGGATGTCTAATCTGATGTAATTTTCATTTTTAGTGTGGACTCTACAACTGTACCAGGATGGGTATGATCCATTTAAACTTCCTGCTCGTCATCAAGTAAATTCTGCTAGATTAAAATTCTAATGTATCATGCCATATTGATGCTGTACAATGTATTGGAGTACTTCACAGGGATTTACTCAATGATGAATCATCCACTATACCCTGAGCTGGCACTCGTGTTGGCTATGACCAGGATCGTCGCTATACTGAGAGCTGCCCCTTGCCAGTGCAGTTACTAAGAGGTTTCAGGTGTGCTGCATTACTAAACGTGTCTTTTCTTGCAGGTGTCTGAACACAACAACACTGCCTCAATCCTGGTGGGTAACATGCCTCAATCCTGGTGGCTAGCATAATATTTGCTTTTTCCTTCTTGTAAACCAGCTGACTGCTTCATCTTTAAGTGATCAGACAAGCTGAAAAGAGGTAGGAGCTGATTGGCTAATGGTTTATCACTCTCCATTTTATCACTTTCTAAGGCTTAGTACATCTCGCCCTTAGTATGTCTGGGAAGAGCTTGGACTAGATGAGGGCATTCCTTTAGTTCATACTTGCCTACCTGACCCTCTCCAGAAAATGCTCTGTTCCTGGACCTCCCTGGTAATGTATTATTGCAAACACCTGTGGGGAGCTAGGTAAAGGTGTTTCACCACAGGTGCTGGCAATCCTACACTACCAGGGAAGTCCAGGAACAGCATTTTCTCCCTCATGGAGAGGGTCAGGTAGGCAACCATGCTTTAGTTTGAGTCACCTGACTCTAATGCTGGGTTCACCTACAGATTTCTGTTCAATCTGGTGGGAACAAAAATCTGGCAATGTATGGGAGCATATGAGACTCCGAATCTGGGGTAGCCAACTCCAGTCCTCGAGAGCTACCAACAGTTCATGTTTTCCAGATCTCACAGAATCCCAAGTGAAGTATTTAGCTCCACCGGTTGATCTTTGAAAATGTTTCAGCTAGTAATGAGTGCACCTGTGCAGCAGCTAGGTTGTCTGGACGATGTGAACTGTTGGTAGCTCTCAAGGACCGTAGTTGGCTACCACTGCTCCAAATGCTGGAAAACAAACTAAGTTTATTTTTAGAAGTCAAATTACTTCAGCCATTTTATCTGAACATTATTTTTTTCAGTCTTTTTCCAGTGTTATATTTTTCTCCCATACAGTGCCAGATTTGTGTTCCCACCACACAGATTAGACAAAGCTTTATATACACTGCTTAAGTGTTCTGGGATGGTACAGCTGCTACTCACAATCCCTAAGCAGTCAACCTCCTTGCTTGATGGTCTGGTAACATACTTGCCTCCCTGACCCTCTCTGGGGCCAGATGTATCAAGCTTCAAAAAGTGATAAAATGGAGAGTGATAAACAGCCAGCCATGTTAGACTCATATCTGCCATGTTACAGAGTGGGTTTGAAAAATGACAAGTAGCAGCTGATTGGCTGGTTGTTTATCACTCTCCTTTTTATCACTTTTTGAAGTGGACCTACTTGCCTACCTGACCCCCTCCATGAGGGAGAAAATGCTCTGTTCCTGGACTTCCCTGGTAATGTATGATTGCCATCACCTGCAGTGAGCTAGATAATTGATAAGAAAGGTGTTTCGCCACAGGTGATGGCAATCGTATTACCAGGGAAGTCCAGGAACAGCATTTTCTCCCTCATGGAGAGGGTCAGGTAGGCAAGTATGTCGGGTACGTACTTGCATACGTGTGTGTGTGTGTGTGTATATGTACACTGCTGGGGCAAATGATCAGCTGTGGTGTGTATGATGAGACTTATCACAGACCTGTTCTGAGACCTGTGAAGACCGCTGATGTCTCTGAGCCACCTACAGTATCACACATCTCTATAATGGCAGTCCTCACTACTTATACCAGTGCTGAGTTATGTGCTTCATAAGGGAGGCTGACTTTTCCCAATTGGATACCTCCCTATTGGTTTGCACAAATTTCAGTGTGCAAATATCCTATATAAAGACACTTTGTAATGATTCAGTTGAACATATGATCATCTGGCTATAAAATGACTTGTATGGCCTAATTTGTCACACATGGCTTGTTTAAAGCTACTGAAATGTAAACTTGCCTGACATGCCACACTAACTTTTAATGTTCTCTTAGGGTTACAGTATGTTGCTTCTGGCATCTTCTGCTGCAGGTAAGTAATAACCTGGCTAGACCTATACCCCTTTCACACCGCACAAATATACAGGATGGACTCTGGGTTTTAGTCCAGCCCACTTGGGTGAGCTTGCGGTACGAAAGGGCCATTTTCATTACCCTGGTTCAGCAATCCGACCCGGATCCCGTTCACTGCTATGGATAAGGCAGCGGTGTCGGTGCTGCCTCCTTCTCTTGGCCCACACGACGCTGCTCTGGCCCGCCCCCTACATGATGTCAGCGCCGGGCAATGTGCTGGGTGCTGACAGGGTATGATTTATCGCAAATGCTGGGTCACACTCTGGATGGAACCAGGTCCAAATTCCAGTGGTGAACCAGCATTTGCGATGTGAAAGAGGGACAGGAAATCTCAGTGAGCCATGATTAATAGACAAGCATATGTCTGACTGTGTAGTGATGTCTCCTATAGTCTGAGGTGGCAGCTGCACTTTCTAATCAGGAACTGGTCCAGTAGCGGCAACCAGCTTATCGCCAGTGTTATCTATAGTGCTAATAGACTGTGGTGGTACTTTAGCTGGCATGTGTCATTCTTGGTAGTCTCATCTTAATACTATACACACCTATTTCTACAGATGCTGATGTGAGATGTGCAGTGACCACTGTTCTCCAGGTAAAGACTTACTTTTACCCTGATAATGGCTATTAATCTGGTTTAGAGTAGTGTCTACGCCGACCTGACTCAAGTATCTTCCACCATTTGCTTCATTTACTATCAATGTGGACTATTATTGGCAGTAGTAACCTGTGTAATGTCACATTTCCAAACTTACAAGATGTGTCCAAAAAAACAAACTAGTCTACAATTTGGTCCTGTAAGATGCATGTCTATCCATTGGTTTCACCCGAAATACTGTAGTTCTGTACCACACCCTAGTTGCCTCCTGCCCTTATGATGATTACCCCACATGTCTTATCTACTGTATGGTGCCAGAGCCTGTAAAGGTTGAATCCACTGGTACTTTCAGTAGGCTAGGAGAGACGGAATGTTCCAGCAGGAACGGTCTGACAGGGCATCTCTATCTGTACTTCTAGGAAGCTGCTTGGTCAGTTACACTACAGTGTGGAAAAGTCACTTTAAAATTCTGAAATGAATGCACTTGTCTCTGCCATAACTGGCTCTGAACATATGAGAAACAGAAGATAATGATCACACTGCAAACTTGGCATTGTAGACTTCATTCTTGTCCCTTATTCACAGGTACAATGGCTGTGTGGACAGTATGCCAGGTATGTTTTATATTAAGATTATTTGTTGCTGTGGAGCCAATGATTATCTCTGTTACCGCCCCAGTCTGATGTTTGGTGACTGGTATATTCTGAGGCTCTGCCAGTGCTGTCTAGATGTAGCTTCAGAAGTGTCCTGCATCATTCTAAATCTCTCCTTCCTCTTATAGGTGACCTAGAATGATGTGTAACGGCACCGCTACATCTAGGTATGTTCCCAAATGTGCAGGGCTCTGTATACTGGTTTCTGCTGCAATGATGAATCAAACTAGCTCACTATGACCTAATAATGAAAAGCTTCTGAACTACTGAGCAGCTTCTGGTCTCTGGGCTACATCTTGGTTTTTTTTTTTTTTCTTTAAATTCTAACATCTGTATTAATTTGCAGAAACTGTTGGATGAGTTGTGACCCTTCCATAACTCTCGGCTTGATCAGAACTACACTGAGTGTAAAAGGTAGGGTGCCATGTAATTCCCTCCTCACTTTGCCCCAACTATCATGAATTTATCTCATGGAATCTCGTTCGTCTGAATTGTTCTGATGAGACTTTATTACTGATGTAGTGGGTGTATGTATGCAGAAGGGTTTTTCCTCCTCTTCATTGATTTTAACTTATTACTTTCCATGTCTTCTAGCATCAAGTCGCTTGGCTAATGAAATGGATTGTAAATGGTGAGTATGATTTCTGCTATCTAGAAAATCCTTTTTAGTTAATCGCAACTGAGCTCTTTTTTTGCCCATTTGATTTAAAGATTAAAGGGGTCTCTAGTGATGAGTCATCCACTATACCCTGAGCTGGCGCTTGCTTGCTATGACCAGAATCGTTGCTATCCTGAAGAGATCCCGGTACTTATGTAATATCTGGGCTCCCGTTTTTCTTATGAGGCCGTGTCCCCTCGTGGGGCTCGCTTCGCTCGCCACACTTCGGGCATGGTGGCTCGCTGCGCTCACCACACTACATAAAATCAACTCCATGCGTAGTTGGATAGTAGGTGTATGAAAAAATGGGGTGCATTTAACATGGGACCCCAGATAATACATAAGTTCCCATGTACCTTTTAGACACTTAGAAACCTGCTTAATCTGGGATGACCTAAATTGTTTCTTTCCCTCCCCAGCATAAATTAAGGGTCAAAGTGCAAGACATACAGGTAAGGCTTGACAATGTCTAAATTCAACCATCTAATGCAGTGTTGGCTCATGTTGAAGTACTCTAGTTGGTGGTACGGTCATCCTGAGCTTTGATGAGGTGACTACCGCCCCAGTCTGATTTCTGTGACTGAGTGGTATCTTCTGAGCTTGTGTAGGCTTTCAATAAAGTTCTGTCTTGTAACCCTGTAGATCTTTAGCTTCCTACATGTCTCCATGTAATATCCCTGAATACATGTTGGAGATTAAATGGGTTACTTATTCATGTGACTCTTGTTTCCCTCTAGATTCCATGGAGATGCATTGGCATGCAACCTACCTTCATACTGAATATGAACCAGACCAAAATTCATATGTTCATAGAACCAGACCAAAATTCATATGTTCATATGACTCATCACAGGATTTTGAAACAAAAAATTAGTTTGGCTCGAATTCCTTCTAAATGTGACCCTAGCAATGTAAAGGATATGACTTGTGAAATTATTCAACCCAATAAAATTTATTATTGTGGCGCATTCTTGCGGTTTTGGTGTACCTACCCACTACCTGTGTATACTGATATGGTGGTTTACAAGCTTGTTCTCACGGTGTACCAACTGTTTTAGGAATATCCACAATTCGCTACAGGTGAAGTAGCTCAAAACAATGCAATCTTATTGCACAATAATACATTTCCTCCAACTGGGCTGTTGGTTTTCAGAACTTCTACTGCTAAGTTGTGCATCACAAATGCTAAAACATGCAGACAAATTTTTGATAAATACACTTGCTATACCTAACATATTGGTATAAATATCTTTTTCCAGTAATTTGGAGCAAATGGCTGATTATCCTTTGGTAACCATCAGATTGAATATACAAGTCTTATACAATATTGAATATACAAGGCCAACCACGAATCAGATTTCACCAAATGTTGCCTAATTCTGACAGATCAGGCCAAGATATTGGGTGGAGTTATCAAACGATGTGTGACATCCAATGCACACTGTATTAGATGTGATACCATTATCCAGGTGGATAGGGATTGATGTGAATGGCCAGATTCCTTAGGAATGTGGGTATTGTATAAATTCACTAGATGGTGGCCAAGATAAAATAGTTTCCTCCGGCCCCCTTTTGTCATTTAACAATTGGGTGAGAGCACAGGATGAAGTGGGTTTCTAAAAATAAATAGAGGAGACTATTGAATGTACTTGAACACCCAGTGACAGCTGTTGTCCCAACCAGATTAGTGGATTCTCTGGAGACTTGTGCTAAGAAGAGTTCATAGAAGGGATATTTCTCATACCATAGATTGTTTAATGCTGAAGATGGGAGGGGGAAAATATAGGTTTGGGTTGCGTACCTTATCCTTGGGCAGTGTCGAACAAGCTGTGGTGGGAAATGTATGAAAAAAATTGCTGGGAAAGACCCAGGTCATTTGGAAACAGGTCTGTCCAGGAGCAACCTGACATCTGTGAGGTGAAGCTCAGCAACCCGGCAATAAACCAGATTGCTGAGGTCACAAAGGGGCATGCGTAGTAGTGTCAGGGGGCAGTGCCTGGAACTGACACTGCCTCCTCCCTATAATGTAAACTCAGGCTCTAGTTGCTCAACCCAGGTGGTAGAATTAATTGATTTACAGTTTTATATAGCACAGCATATTTAATTGCACTTTACAATTGGAAACGTGATTAAACACACCGGGTAGAAACAAACTGACAGGGATTGGGGTAGGTAGGAGGGCACTGCTTGCAAGGTTGCTGGACCTGGGTTGCTGGACCTGGGTTGTTCCTTTAGGTCATGGGTCCTCAAACTGTGGCCCTCCAGATGTTGTGAAACTACAAATCCCAGCATGCCTTGCCACAGTTTTAACACTCCCTTATAGCAAAACTGTGGCAAGGCATGCTGGGATTTGTAGTTTCACAACATCTGGAAGGCCGCAGTTTGAGAACCCATGCTTTAGGTGCATTCACACTGCTCTGGTCGAGATGGTAACAACCTGGGTTATTTGTGTGGTGTGAATCTGGCCCTGGTAGCTGTGCAGTGTTGAAAAATAACAGTTTGTATCGGATGCACTCCTTATGAAAAATCAAATAACTTTTTGGTAAATTCCTTTTTACTTATAAACGTGGGAGCTCCTTTTATCTTTGAGTATAGAATGGATAAGGAGGTGGCCACATGTAGAGAAAATGAGGGGTTAAAATTCACATTGACACATACATTGATAGTGTTACAGGAAGAAAAGTTTGTGCTTTAAAGATTTAAAATGTAGGTAGAGAGGACTGTGGGTGATGGTGCTTAGGTGTATACCGGGGTATATTCCCCACCAGGGTGTTTTCAGAAGAAATGTTTGTGTCACACTTAATCCCCACCAGTATACACTTTAAATATTGGCCTCAATTGGCATAACTGGCTTTTTCTTGGGATAAGTAGTGCTTGGGAGGATACAGTATCTATTTTCTTCAATTTATAGACATTAAATACATTTATTGTGTCTATTTGTACCAATTTGGCATTATGCCCAGAGAATGAGACAGGGATGTCTCTTGTACAGTCTTATAAGAGATAAGCACATGCACTGTGCAGTGTTAACTGCTTGAAATGGTTCTGACCCTAGTTGTGCTTTAAAGCTGCTGATTGGCTATGTATGGCAGGGGTTCCCAATCTATTTCTAATCATGGCACCCTAGAGTATCAGAATATTTCCACGGCACCCCTAGGTCCCAAAAATATATATCAAATTAAGTAGATTGTGTTTATATGTGTTTCTTAAATTCAGTAATGTGGTAAAGGGCAGGATTTGGTTCTGATTGTACACTTATTATTGACAGCCACCAGCACTGGTTTTGTCCAGAAATAATTAATCATAAATAATTTGAATTGGTCCTGGACGACCAACCCAAGGCACCCCTGCAAGTGTCCCGAGGCACCCCAGGGAGCCTAGGCACACAGTTTGGGAACCACTGATGTATGGAGTGGTCTGCCTCCAAGTGAGTGTTATGCACCCAGACCTGGCTTCAGGTTAGTTATGGGTCAGCTCCACCTGGGTTGGAACAATGGTACTAAGCAAGCAGAGAAAATTAAAGGTAATGATGCACCAATCAGCTCCTAATATTTTCCAACCCATTCTGTAATGTGGCAGTTGCAGGAGCTGATTGGCACATTATCACCTACAACTTAATTTTTTTCTGCACGCTTAATAAATCTACCCCAGTATCTCAAAACCAAGTGTATCCTGATCTTTTGCTGGAAAAGTGGTATTCAAGAGAACAAGCACAATGCAGTGGTGTTTGGGTCAAATGCCACAAGTTGAGTAGGTTCCCAACATAATCGTGTGGGTTTTTCTTCTCTCCATCCACTAGTCTGCCAGGTGACGCAACCGGTTAGACTTCAAAGGTTACACTGTGGGAGATGTCATACATAGATCCAAGGCATATGTGTAAAGATGAACACGTGTAGTAACAGTAGCCATGTCAGGCACACAGACTAGCAGCAAACTTTTTAAATTAAAAATAACTTCTATATGGCTTGCGTGGGCCGTTACAAATGCTCAGTCAAGTGTACAAAATGCAAGGTATAGAGGGGAGTCCAGCAAGGCAAACTGGGAGTTGATCTGGTGGCTAACTTTATTTATTATACATTGCTCAAAAAAATTAAGGGAACACTTAAACAACACGATGTAACGCCCAAGTCAATTGCATTTCTGTGAAATCAAACTGTCCACTTAGGAAGCAACACTGGCAATCAATTTCACATGTTGTGCAAATGGAATAGACAACAGGAGATAAACAGCCCAACAGCAGGATCGCTAACTCCACCTTTGTGCAAGGAGGAGCACTGCCAGAGCCCTGCAAAATGACCTCCTGCAGGCCACAACAGTGCATGTGTCTACTCAAACGGTCAGAAACAGACTCCATGAGGGCCCAATGTCCACAGGTGGGGGTTGTGCTTACAGCCCAACACCGTGCAGGACATTTGGCATTTGCAA
The DNA here is from genome assembly GCF_055691185.1 of Crinia signifera. NCBI lineage: Eukaryota > Metazoa > Chordata > Amphibia > Anura > Myobatrachidae > Crinia > Crinia signifera. Next base: position 69,298,250 of record NC_139227.1, read on the forward strand.
GAGAACACCAATATTGGCAAATTCGCCACTGGCACCCTGTGCTCTTCACAGAGGAAAGCAGGTTCACACTGAGCACATGTGACAGTCTGGAGACGCCAAGGAGAACGTTCTGTTTCCTGCAGCATCCTCCAGCATGACCGGTTTGGCAGTGGGTCAGTAATGGTGTGGGGTGGCATTTCTTTGGAGTGCCGCACAGCCCTTTATGAGGTAGCCAGACTGCCATTAGGAACAGAGATGAGATCCTCAGTCCGCTTGTGAGACCACATGCTGGTGCAGTTGGCCCTGGGTTCCTAATGCAAGACAATGCTAGAACTCATGTGGCTGGAGTGTGTCAGCAGTTCCTGCAAGACGAAGGAATTGATGCTATGGACTGGCACGCCCGTTCCCCAGACCTGAATCCAATTGAGCACATCTGGGACATCATGTCTGGCTGCATCCACCAACGCCATGTTGCACCACAGACTGTCTAGGAGTTGGCGGATGCTATAGTCCAGGTCTGGGAGGAGATCCCTCAGGAGAACATCCGCCACCTCATCAGGTGCATTGTAGGGAGGTCATACAGGCACATGGAGGCCACACACTACAGAGTCTCATTTTGACTTGTTTTAAGGACATTACATCAAAGTTGGATCAGCTTGTAGTATGTTTTTCCCCTTTCATTTTGAGTGTAAAGCTTTGTACACATGGGGGAGATAGGGGCTGAAATCTCTGGAAATATGGTCGCAGGCGTCCATATTGCCAGTGATGGGAGTGTGCCCCGGCGATAAATCGCCGGGTGCACGCTCCCGTTTTCAGCCCCATTCTAATCGCTGGTCGCAGGAGCTTGCTCCTGCGACCAGCTGATTACCTCTGCGGCACCACTGGCAGAGGTTCCCTTTCATCAGCAACCATCTCTGGAAGTTGATGAAAAGGAGAAACTGAGCAATATATCCCCCCGTGTGTACGGGGCTTAACTCCAAATCCAGACCTCCATAGGTTAATAAATTTGATTTCCATTGATAATTTTTGTGTGATTTTATTGTCAGCATATTTGTAAAGAACAAAGTATTTAATAAGAATATTTCATTCATTCAGATCTAGGATGTGTTATGTTAGTGTTACCTTTATTTTTTTGAGCAGTGTATATATATATATATATATATATATATATGGTGCGGAAGACGTGGCACTCGCGGCGGCTTGGCAAAAGAAGACTCAGGAGACGGTGTATATCACCAATCAACGTTTCATTCAGTAAAGAATTTCGTCAGGATTACATCAAACATTAAACATTATGCTTACCTTATATCCCCCATTCCACGCCGGACAGCCCCGTCACCTGACGCTGAACCAGGAAGTGGCGCTTCCAGATGACGTCATGACGTCTGCAGCCCGGCCCGCAGACGTTCTGACACTGTTCCACGTCCTGCTCCTGGGTCAGTTGTCATGGAAACAGCACGCTATCAACAAGACAGAATGTAAAAAGGTATAAGGCAGCTGTACAAAATACATATATCAAAACACGCTACTAACAAGCTATATTAGAAAGCAGGCTAATAATCAGAAAAAGGGAAACATATCTACCAGCAAAAGATATGTATATCACATTGAATGCACAATCATAATAAACAGGAAATGGGCATGGTATCGTTTAACCCTCTGGGATGGATAGTATCCAACTTATTTATCCAAAATGCCTCTCTACGTAAGAGAACCAGATTTCTATCACCACCGCGTGATAGCGGGGGGATGAAATCAATCATACGGTATTTTAGAGATGTAAGACCATGCCGCAGTTCAAGGAAGTGTCTAGCCACTGGTTGCTCACTGGAGCCAGAATTAATGGCGGCTTTAATAGCCGATCTATGTGCTGTCATTCTTTCCTTGAACTTACGGCTGGTCTTACCCACATAAGAGAGCCCACAGGGGCAACTTATGAGGTATACCACAAATGAGCTCTCACATGTGAGGTGATGGCGAATATGAAATTTGACCCCAGAATGAGGGTGACAGAACACGTCTCCCGGTACCAAGAATTTGCATGTGGTACACGGACATTTAAAACATCCTTGTTTTTTGTGGGAGAGAAAATGACTAACCGGAGGTGTACCAGGTTGTAATATATCAGTTTTTACTAACCAGCTACGGATGTTGCGGGGGTTCGAATAACAAGGCATCAGGGTGGTGTTATTGAGATTAAGGTCATTATCAGTTTTTACAATACCCCAGAGTCGATTAGAGATTACCTTAATCTGAGGTGCTGCAGTATTGTATTGGATCACCCAGGGTAAACGATTTTCATTAGTTCTAACTACCTTATTGTCCAAAAGGTGTCTCCTATCTAACCCCAAAACCTTGAGCTTGGTTTCAACCAAGATCTCACGAGGGTAGCCTCTGATAACAAATTTATCAATTAATTCATCTATTTGATGACTGGCACTGGTTGAGTCATTATTGATCCTAAAAATCCTCAACATCTGTGAGTATGGTAATCCCGCTTTAAGACTGCGAGGATGACAACTATCCCAGTGTAGGAAGGTATTTCGATCAGTCTTCTTAATAAAAACAGAGGTGTTGATGACAGAGTTGTTAACCCTGATGAGAACATCAAGGAATTCAATTTCACATTGGCTGGTTCTATATGTAAATTTAACAGGGTGGGCAGTACCATTGATGTGATTGAAGATGTCCGTAAGATCACCCAACTCCCCCCGCCACACAAACAACAAGTCGTCTATGTAGCGGGTGAAGAAGGGGATACGAGAGGCAACCTCATCACAGTAGAAGAAAAAATTATGCTCCACATCAAACATATAGATGTTGGCATATGTAGGGGCCACCGAGGACCCCATAGCACATCCTTTGATTTGTAAGTAGTGCTGCCCATTGAACCTGAAAAAATTTTTAGTCAGAATCATCTCCAATAGTTCAATCCAAAAATCAATGAGGTCTGCGTCAAAGGTACCATTCGAGATCAATAACCTGCGGACAGACGCTAGTCCTTCCGCATGGGGTATTACAGTATAAAGGCTAGTTACATCAGCTGTAACTAGCCAACAGTCATTGGGTAAGTTACCAAAAGCCTCCAACTTTTTGAGCAGTGTGGTGGTATCTAGTAAAAAATGCTCATGTCCCTGTATAAGGGGCTGCAGTATAGTATCTAAATAAATTGCCACTGGTTGGAAAAGGGACCCCCTCGCCGAGATGATAGGACGCCCCGGCGGGGGGTCTAATCCCTTGTGGATTTTTGGCAATGTATATAGGATGGGCATGATGGGAAATTTAGGAATGAGTACCTGGCGCAAATCCTCATTGATTAATGAATTAATACATGCTCTATCTAGAATGCATTTCAACTGTTCAGAAAACATAATAGTAGGATCCGATCCCAATTTGGAATAGACTTCAGAATCAGACAATTGTCTAAAAATTTCATCACAATATACATCGCGATCCTGCACTACAATCCCGCCCCCCTTGTCCGCGGGCCGAATGACTATACGGTCATTTTTAGATAAATTCTGTAATGCCTCACGTTCAAGGGGGGAGAGATTGCAGTGTGGAGGAACAAACTCATTAATAGCAGTGGACACCTCAGAATCCAATATACGCATAAATGTCTTAATGCTAGGATTATTCGATAAAGGGTCAAACGAGGACCTCATTTTAAATTGCTTTAATTTATTAGGTAGAGGCTCCACATTATCCACTGGAGGAGATGGATTTTTATGGAAATATTCTTTTAGTTTGATCTTCCGCTGTAATTGATGCTTTTCAGCATGCCAGTTCAAAGGATTGAAGTGGGAAGATGGCACATAGGATAATCCCTTGCTGAGCACTGATTTCTCAGCCTCAGTTAGGTTATGTATAGATAAATTAAAAATTATTTCCTCTTTGTGCCTACGGGTGGCTTGTTTCCACGACCTTTGGCGTTGGTTCTGCCTCCCACGTCGAGTGGCCCTACGAGTGGGCCGCCTTGGGTACGTGTCTTCACCCCTAAAGGGACCGACTTCTTTCCTCTGACTTGGGTAGTCTCAGTATCACTAGCTGAACTCATGACCTCAGCTGAGGTGTCAGTGTCGACATTGGTCTTAGGGTACTTATGTCGTCTGAAAAATGGTTTTCTTCTGGAATCACTGCGACCTTGATTGGAAGTCCCAGATAACCAGTTATAGACCTGATGGGTTTCATAGTCCCGTTCAACTTTAGTGAATTTTTCTTTTTTGAAAGCGATCAAATCTTTCTTGTAGGTCGCTAATTGTGTTGACAGTTTAGCCATCCAATCGGTGTCAGGATCAGCTGTTAAAATAGGCATATGGACGGTTTCAAATTGTTTGATCTTTTCTTGATACTGTGTGATCTCCTTATTTGAATGCTCAATAACGAGCAATATTAGATCCATCGCACATTTATTAGTAATGGCGATCCACTTTGCACAGAAACCTGAATCATACCGTCCAATAGTGGGGCAGTTCTTAACACGGAAGCCCCGTGGAATCTTTTTCTGGCGAAAATAGTCGCTTAGTGATATAGCGTGATAAGTGTAATCTATTTCTTTCTTTCTGAGTCTCAATAGATCCCTGTAAGCAATATCGGCTGATTTGGCCTCCGATTCATCAAACAATTGCTGTTTGTGGATAATGCTATCAGCATCTGACTCCGAGTAGCTGAATAGATCATATTGTGGGATGATGCGAGGGTTGAATGCCTCGTTGGATTCACCACCATTAGCCATAGGGAAAAAGTTGCTTGATCAGGAAATTGCACAGTGTGTATGGATGTCCAATCACTGCAACTGCACTTATAACGTCAGTTGATGGCGGTTCAGTCCAGCAGTGAAAACACCAATGAACACAGTGCTTCAAAACAAATATTCACCACAGTGAAAAAACAGCAAGTCGCCCGGTATAAAAAGTGACCTATAAGGCCACTAGATGTCCTGTACGCAACAGTGTCATGTGGAGATAATTCCACTAATACTTGCTGGTTGCCTTGGCCCGGTTCACTCCTTGGTAGAGGGGTGTTCCAATGTATAGATACGATAGCCCGGCACTCCAAATAACTGTAGTAGCTGCGCCCGGTGCCCCTGTCGGAAAAGGGTGATGTATGGTGCGGAAGACGTGGCACTCGCGGCGGCTTGGCAAAAGAAGACTCAGGAGACGGTGTATATCACCAATCAACGTTTCATTCAGTAAAGAATTTCGTCAGGATTACATCAAACATTAAACATTATGCTTACCTTATATCCCCCATTCCACGCCGGACAGCCCCGTCACCTGACGCTGAACCAGGAAGTGGCGCTTCCAGATGACGTCATGACGTCTGCAGCCCGGCCCGCAGACGTTCTGACACTGTTCCACGTCCTGCTCCTGGGTCAGTTGTCATGGAAACAGCACGCTATCAACAAGACAGAATGTAAAAAGGTATAAGGCAGCTGTACAAAATACATATATCAAAACACGCTACTAACAAGCTATATTAGAAAGCAGGCTAATAATCAGAAAAAGGGAAACATATCTACCAGCAAAAGATATGTATATCACATTGAATGCACAATCATAATAAACAGGAAATGGGCATGGTATCGTTTAACCCTCTGGGATGGATAGTATCCAACTTATTTATCCAAAATGCCTCTCTACGTAAGAGAACCAGATTTCTATCACCACCGCGTGATAGCGGGGGGATGAAATCAATCATACGGTATTTTAGAGATGTAAGACCATGCCGCAGTTCAAGGAAGTGTCTAGCCACTGGTTGCTCACTGGAGCCAGAATTAATGGCGGCTTTAATAGCCGATCTATGTGCTGTCATTCTTTCCTTGAACTTACGGCTGGTCTTACCCACATAAGAGAGCCCACAGGGGCAACTTATGAGGTATACCACAAATGAGCTCTCACATGTGAGGTGATGGCGAATATGAAATTTGACCCCAGAATGAGGGTGACAGAACACGTCTCCCGGTACCAAGAATTTGCATGTGGTACACGGACATTTAAAACATCCTTGTTTTTTGTGGGAGAGAAAATGACTAACCGGAGGTGTACCAGGTTGTAATATATCAGTTTTTACTAACCAGCTACGGATGTTGCGGGGGTTCGAATAACAAGGCATCAGGGTGGTGTTATTGAGATTAAGGTCATTATCAGTTTTTACAATACCCCAGAGTCGATTAGAGATTACCTTAATCTGAGGTGCTGCAGTATTGTATTGGATCACCCAGGGTAAACGATTTTCATTAGTTCTAACTACCTTATTGTCCAAAAGGTGTCTCCTATCTAACCCCAAAACCTTGAGCTTGGTTTCAACCAAGATCTCACGAGGGTAGCCTCTGATAACAAATTTATCAATTAATTCATCTATTTGATGACTGGCACTGGTTGAGTCATTATTGATCCTAAAAATCCTCAACATCTGTGAGTATGGTAATCCCGCTTTAAGACTGCGAGGATGACAACTATCCCAGTGTAGGAAGGTATTTCGATCAGTCTTCTTAATAAAAACAGAGGTGTTGATGACAGAGTTGTTAACCCTGATGAGAACATCAAGGAATTCAATTTCACATTGGCTGGTTCTATATGTAAATTTAACAGGGTGGGCAGTACCATTGATGTGATTGAAGATGTCCGTAAGATCACCCAACTCCCCCCGCCACACAAACAACAAGTCGTCTATGTAGCGGGTGAAGAAGGGGATACGAGAGGCAACCTCATCACAGTAGAAGAAAAAATTATGCTCCACATCAAACATATAGATGTTGGCATATGTAGGGGCCACCGAGGACCCCATAGCACATCCTTTGATTTGTAAGTAGTGCTGCCCATTGAACCTGAAAAAATTTTTAGTCAGAATCATCTCCAATAGTTCAATCCAAAAATCAATGAGGTCTGCGTCAAAGGTACCATTCGAGATCAATAACCTGCGGACAGACGCTAGTCCTTCCGCATGGGGTATTACAGTATAAAGGCTAGTTACATCAGCTGTAACTAGCCAACAGTCATTGGGTAAGTTACCAAAAGCCTCCAACTTTTTGAGCAGTGTGGTGGTATCTAGTAAAAAATGCTCATGTCCCTGTATAAGGGGCTGCAGTATAGTATCTAAATAAATTGCCACTGGTTGGAAAAGGGACCCCCTCGCCGAGATGATAGGACGCCCCGGCGGGGGGTCTAATCCCTTGTGGATTTTTGGCAATGTATATAGGATGGGCATGATGGGAAATTTAGGAATGAGTACCTGGCGCAAATCCTCATTGATTAATGAATTAATACATGCTCTATCTAGAATGCATTTCAACTGTTCAGAAAACATAATAGTAGGATCCGATCCCAATTTGGAATAGACTTCAGAATCAGACAATTGTCTAAAAATTTCATCACAATATACATCGCGATCCTGCACTACAATCCCGCCCCCCTTGTCCGCGGGCCGAATGACTATACGGTCATTTTTAGATAAATTCTGTAATGCCTCACGTTCAAGGGGGGAGAGATTGCAGTGTGGAGGAACAAACTCATTAATAGCAGTGGACACCTCAGAATCCAATATACGCATAAATGTCTTAATGCTAGGATTATTCGATAAAGGGTCAAACGAGGACCTCATTTTAAATTGCTTTAATTTATTAGGTAGAGGCTCCACATTATCCACTGGAGGAGATGGATTTTTATGGAAATATTCTTTTAGTTTGATCTTCCGCTGTAATTGATGCTTTTCAGCATGCCAGTTCAAAGGATTGAAGTGGGAAGATGGCACAGAGGGTTAAACGATACCATGCCCATTTCCTGTTTATTATGATTGTGCATTCAATGTGATATACATATCTTTTGCTGGTAGATATGTTTCCCTTTTTCTGATTATTAGCCTGCTTTCTAATATAGCTTGTTAGTAGCGTGTTTTGATATATGTATTTTGTACAGCTGCCTTATACCTTTTTACATTCTGTCTTGTTGATAGCGTGCTGTTTCCATGACAACTGACCCAGGAGCAGGACGTGGAACAGTGTCAGAACGTCTGCGGGCCGGGCTGCAGACGTCATGACGTCATCTGGAAGCGCCACTTCCTGGTTCAGCGTCAGGTGACGGGGCTGTCCGGCGTGGAATGGGGGATATAAGGTAAGCATAATGTTTAATGTTTGATGTAATCCTGACGAAATTCTTTACTGAATGAAACGTTGATTGGTGATATACACCGTCTCCTGAGTCTTCTTTTGCCAAGCCGCCGCGAGTGCCACGTCTTCCGCACCATACATCACCCTTTTCCGACAGGGGCACCGGGCGCAGCTACTACAGTTATTTGGAGTGCCGGGCTATCGTATCTATATATATATATATATATATATTCATTACCATACCTCCCAACATGACCCTCTCCAGGAGGGACACAATGCTCTGTTTCTGGACTTCATTTATGATTACCATCACCTGTGCTTATCAATTATCCTGTTTAAAACAGGTGATGGCAATCATACATTATGGGGGAAGTCCAGAAACAGAGGATTGTTCCTGCGACCAGTGATCACTACGAGGGAGAAAACGGGAGCGCGCACCCGGCGATATATCGCCGGTGCACACTCCCATCGCAAGCAATATGGTCACTCAGCGACCATATTGCCCGCGATATTACACAAAATCGCCCCCGTGTGTACACAGCCTAAAACTGTGTACACTCGGGGGCGATAGAGGCTGAAATCGCTGGGAATATCGCGATGGGAGTGTGCTGGCGACCATATTGCGAGTAATGGGAGTGTGCTCCGGCGATAAATCGCCGGGTGCGCACTCCCATTTTCAGCCCCATTCTAATCGCTGGTCGCAGGCGACCAGCTGATTACCTCTGTGGCTCCCCCGGCAGAGGTTCCTTCTCATCAGCGACCATCTCTGTTCGCTGATGAAAAGGAGACACTGAGCAATATAATGTCCCAATGCGTATTGTTGTGCTGGTCTAGGGCTGTGTTTGTGGACCTGTTAATCAGAGGAGGGTATTGTCTTTTACTTCTGGACACTGGGACTTAATCAGACCTGATCGCTCTACTCAGTTGGGGGCGTGGGAGTTTTTTTATTTTTTTGGTACTTGAGTATTATCACGGCGCCCATCGCATATCGGAACACGATTTTTCATTGCATCGCATCGCATGCCATCCACCCTATATGATTTTAAATTGTATAATCACCCTAATGGGTGCTTACAATGTTTAATGCACCCCCACGCCACCCCCTGTATGAACGTGAACCCGAAGCATGGCTAGCCCGCGAGGGGCGGCGATACGCGTCCTCCAACCTTTTCATACCCCCACTATCCACGTCGGCGTGGAGTTGATTTTATATAGTGTGGCGAGCGCAGCGAGCCCCGCAAGGGTACGCGTATTACTTTACATGTAATCCGCGTCTGCTCGCCACGCTTCAGGCTCGGTGGCTCGCTGCGCTCGCCACACTATATAAAATCGACTCCACGCCGACGTGGATAGTGGGGGTATGAAAAGGTCGGAGGACACGTACCGCTGTGCTCACCACGCTTCGGGTTCACGTTCATAGTGAGGGTGGCGTGGGGGTCCATTTAACATTGAAAGCCCCCATTAGGGGCCATACAATTTTAAAATTGTATGACATCGGGGTACATTGTGGAACATCGCGGAACATCGCATAATATCACATGCCTTATGGTCTGCGATGCGATGTTCGCCGTGATAATACACAAGTACCATTTTTTTAAATTAGGGATCACAAATCCAGGGATTGAAAAAAAAATGCTCTGGGATTGGCATCCCTAGCTGGGAATATTTACAATGAGGTATTCAATTTATCAGTATGTGACTGGCTCCTCTCCCTCTGCCATCCCCCAGACCAGTTTTTAGAAATGTGCCGAGAGAGCTGGTCACATCCTCTGGAGCTCCAGAGAGATTTTAATTTCTTTAATTTTAATTTCTTTACTTCTACAACAGGCTGAGAGTTTTGCCTACTGTCAGCCTGCACCGAGGGAGCTGCTGGGGCAATTCGGTCTCGCCCTGCAGTGGTTTGACACCCCCTTTCCAGGCTGAGGGAGCACGATCCCTGGGATCCTCACATCCAGCAGCGTGCCGCTAAGATGGAGCTCCGCAGCCATTAGCAGAGGATATGGTCACTAGACAGACATGCATAAGGTCGACATGACTGAAGGTCAACATGGGATTAGGTCAACATGGGGTTTTTCACTTTTTGTTTGAGCCGACGTGCCGACAGGCAGTATTTCATGCCTTACCATCCACCAGGGCGTGGTGGGAGAATAAAATAGTGTGCCTGAAGCATGGCGAGCGCAGCGAGGGGACGCGGTTCTATGTTTCAGTGTCTATGTTGACTGTCGAAATTCAGAACAACAAAAAAGTGAAAAACCCCATGTCGACCTAATGACCCTGTTAACCTAACCCCATGTCGATCTTCGGTCTTGTCAACCTTGTGGTGTCCACCTAATGCTTGTCTGTCCGATGATCCCATTCCATTAGCACGGCTCCTGGCACTTCCAAGCGGCTACTGTGCAGAGAAGGGGGAGAAGAGGCACAGCAATCCCCATGGCAGCCATAACATTGGGATAGCCTCCCTTTCCTTTAGTTTAGACAGGATGTGTTTCTAGGGACCGCCCACCTGGTGGTATATAACCTCACTCCTCCCCTTTCCTCCTTGTCTTTTCTCCTGTCTCCTAACTAGTTTGGATAGGTAGGCAGTATTAGGGTTCGTTCCTGCTAGGGCTTACCTCTATCTCAACATGGAGCTGAAAGGGGTGGCTTCCGGGGGAGAAGAAGAGAATCCGGGAGCATGGCCTGTCTAGACTCCTTCTCGTCTATACTAGGACTTGGTGCTCTTGGGGAGTTTCTTTTCAGAGTCTTTTCAGAGTCCTGTCCACCTGCTTATTCAGCTGTAGCTGCCAAAAAAATTGCACTGGACAGCATTGAGGTTTGTAGATGCTGAGAGTACCAAGCCACAATAGTGCCAAGGGCCATTATGTAGCTGCAGTTCACCGGGTGCTAAGAGCCGCAGGTCTGCTACTGGATGGTCAGAGAGCCCTGCTGTACAGCATGACCCCAGTACAGCAGCTGCCAGGTGCTGTGTCGCGTCCCTGACACTTCTGATCAGCACCATTCTCACTGTCTGACATCTCACTACGTCCAGAAGGCTGTGCCTGGGGCTATACCTGCGCAGCAGGAGTATCTGTTTTAAAAAGGGCACTGAGCTGCCTATTCATGCAGCATTAAAATGCTAGAAGCAAGTCTCTACTTGTGCTGGAGCACTGGAAAGATGGAAATACCTCCCCCCACCAAGCCTGAAAATGCCCAGACGAGGTAAATCCCTTCTAAGGGCATTATGCTTTAAATGTTGCTACCACCCCCTCACTTGCAAGGTGCGCTTGCTAATTAAATCATATTGTATTTATTGTTTTCCACCCTTTATTCTGCTTTGATATGTCCCAATGGCTGCCATGGGGATCTTAGAAGAAACCAGTTAATTATATTCCCCAATAATTCAATTTCTTCTTGCAGATCCCATGGCAGCCATTAGAATCCCTCCCCTTGTATTGTTTTTCCAGGGACCTAAATATGGAGACGCTCAAAAGACAAGGGGGAGGAATGAGGTTATATACCGCCAGGTGAGCGAGCCCTAGAAACACATCCTGTCTAAACTAAAGGAGAGAGGGAGGGTATCCCGGTGTTACGGCTGCCATGGGAACTCTAAGAAGAAATGGAATTATCGGTGAGTATAACTTGCTTGTTTATAGGTGACCTAGAATGGTGTGTAACCGTATCACTACACCCAGGTAGGTTCCCAAATGTGCAGGTCTCTGTACACTGGTTTATTCTGCAAGAAGTGAAACTAGCTGACTTTATAATGAAAAGCTTTGGAACTACTGAGAAGATTTGGTGTTTGAAGTCCCTTTTCTCACGATCTAACATCAGTATTTTTGCAGGCAATTGGTTGGATGGGATTGGTAATCTAAAAACCATTAAATGCAAGTGTCTTTATCAGAACCACACGGAGTGTGACAGGTAGGTTGCTGAACACTTTCCCCTCCACTTTGCCCCAACTAACATGATTGATTTATCTCATGGAATCTCGTTAGCACAATTATAGCCTCTAAACAGTCAGTAATTAATGTAGAATGTCTGCAATCATTGTAGTCCTCAGGATGTCTAATCTGATGTCATTTTCATTTTTAGTGTGGACTCTACAACGGTACCAGGATGGGTATGATCCATTTAAACTTCCTGCTCGTCATCAAGTAAATTCTGCTAGATTAAAATTCTAATGTATCATGCCATATTGATGCTGTACAATGTATTGGAGTAATTCACGGGGATTTACTCAATGATGAATCATCCACTATACCCTGAGCTGGCACTCGTGTTGGCTATGACCAGGATCGTCGCTATACTGAGAGCTGCCCCTTGCCAGTGCAGTTACTAAGAGGTTTCAGGTGTGCTGCATTACTAAACGTGTCTCTTCTTGCAGGTGTCTGAACACAACAACACTGCCTCAATCCTGGTGGGTAACAAACTATTTGCTTTTTCCTTGTAAACCAGCTGACTGCTTCATCTTTAAGTGATCAGACAAGCTGAAAAGAGGTAGGAGCTGATTGGCTAATGGTTTATCACTCTCCATTTTATCACTTTCTAAGGCTTAGTACATCTCGCCCTTAGTATGTCTGGCAAGAGCTTGGACTAGATGAGGGCATTCCTTTAGTTCATACTTGCCTACCTGACCCTCTCCAGAAAATGCTCTGTTCCTGGACCTCCCTGGTAATGTATTATTGCAAACACCTGTGGGGAGCTAGGTAAAGGTGTTTCACCACAGGTGCTGGCAATCCTACACTACCAGGGAAGTCCAGGAGCAGCATTTTCTCCCTCATGGAGAGGGTCAGGTAGGCAACCATGCTTTAGTTTGAGTCACCTGACTCTAATGCTGGGTTCATCTACAGATTTCTGTTCAATCTGGTGGGAACAAAAATCTGGCAATGTATGGGAGCATATGAGACTCCAAATCTGGGGTAGCCAACTCCAGTCCTCGAGAGCTACCAACAGTTCATGTTTTCCAGATCTCACAGAATCACAAGTGAAGTAATTAGCTCCACCTGTTGATCTTTGAAAATGTTTCAGCTAGTAATGAGTGCACCTGTGCAGCAGCTAGGTTGTCTGGACAATGTGAACTGTTGGTAGCTCTCAAGGACCGTAGTTGGCTACCACTGCTCCAAATGCTGGAAAACAAACTAAGTTTATTTTTATTAAGTCAAATTTACTTCAGCCATTTTATCTGAACATTATTTTTTTTCAGTCTTTTTCCAGTGTTATATTTTTCTCCCATACAGTGCCAGATTTGTGTTCCCACCACACAGATTGGACAAATCTTTATATATACACTGCTTAAGTGTTCTGGGATGGTACAGCTGCTACTCACAATCCCTAAGCAGTCAACTTCCTTGCTTGATGGTCTGGTACCATACTTGCCTCCCCGACCCTCTCTGTGGCCAGATGTATCAAGCTTCAAAAAGTGATAAAATGGAGAGTGATAAACACCCAACCATGTTAGACTCATATCTGCCATGTTAGAGTGGGTTTGAAAAATGACAAGTAGCAGCTGGTTGTTTATCACTCTCCATTTTATCACTTTTTGAAGTGGACATACTTGCCTACCTGACCCCCTCCATGAGGGAGAAAATGCTCTGTTCCTAGATAATTAATAAGAAAGGTGTTTCGCCACAGGTGATGGCAATCATACATTACCAGGGAAGTCAAGGAACAGCATTTTCTCCCTTATGGAGAGGGTCAGGTAGGCAAGTATGTCTGGTACGTACTTGCAAGGGCGTAACTACCATAGGTGCAAGGGGTGCAGCTGCTATGGGGCCCAGAGCTGAAGGGGGCCCATCTTTGCTGTCTAAGTATATGTTTTACATACATTTATCACCATCAGTTGCTAAATAGGGGGCCCTTACAAACTTTTGCTATGGGGCCCACGATTATCTAGTTACGCCTCTGCGTACTTGCATACATATGTATGTGTGTGTGTGTGTGTGTGTGTGTGTGTGTTAGGGTTACCACCTTTCCCCTTTAATTCCGGACACATATTAATTACACAGGTTCTGTGGAAGTTTAAAACCAGGTGAAATGGAGTCTTGAAGTCGGCCAGCCACAGAACCTGTGTAATTAATATGTCCGGAATTAAAGGTGAAAGGTGGTAACCCTAGTGTGTGTGTATATGTATATGTGTATGTATGTACACTGCTGGGGCAAATGATCAGCTGTGGTGTGTATGATGAGACTTATCACAGACCTGTTCTGAGACCTGTGAAGACAGCTGATGTCTCTGAGCCACCTACAGTATCACACATCCCTATAATGGCAGTCCTCACTACTTATACCAGTGCTAAGCTATGTGCTTCATAAGGGAGGCTGACTTTTCCCAATTAGATACCTCCCTATTGGTTTGCACAAATTTCAGTGTGCAAATATCCTATATAAAGACACTTTGTAATGATTCAGTTGAACATATGATCGTCTGGCTATAAAATGACTTGTATGGCTTAATCTGTCACACATGGCTTGTTTAAAGCTACTGAAATGTAAACTTGCCTGACATGCCACACTAACTTTTAATGTTCTCTTAGGGTTACAGTATGTTGCTTCTGGCATCTTCTGCTGCAGGTGAGTAATAACCTGGCTAGACCTATACCCCTTTCACACCGCACAAATATACCGGATGGACTCTGGGTTTTAGTACAGCCCACCTGGGTGAGCTTGCGGTACGAAAGGGCCATTTTCATTACCCTGTTTCAGCAATCCGACCCGGATCCCGTTCACTGCTATGGATGAGGCAGCGGAGTCGGTGCTGCCTCCTCCTCTTGGCCCACACATCGCTGCTCTGGCCCGCCCCCTACATGATGTCAGTGCCGGGCAATGTGCTGGGTGCTGACAGGGCATGATTTATCGCAAATGCTGGGTCACACTCGGGATGGAACCAGGTCCAAATTCCAGTGGTGATCCAGCATTTGCAATGTGAAAGAGGTACAGGTAATCTCAGTGAGCCATCTGTGATGATTAATAGACAAGCATATGTCTGACTGTGTAGTGATGTCTCCTATAGTCTGAGGTGGCAGCTGCACTTTCTAATCAGGAACTGGTCCAGTAGCGGCAACCAGATTATCCCCAGTGTTATCTATAGTGCTAATGGTAATAGACAGTTGTGGTACTTTAGCTGGCATGTGTCATTCTTGGTAGTCTCATCCTAATACTATACACACACCTATTCCTACAGATGCTGATGTGAGATGTGCAGTGACCACTGTTCTCCAGGTAAAGACTTACTATTTACCCTGATAATGGCTATTAATCTGGTTTAGAGTAGTGTCTACGTCGACCTGACTAAAGTATCTGCCACCATTTGCTTCATTTACTATCAATGTGGACTATTATTGGCAGTAGTAACCTGTGTAATGTCACATTTCCAAACTTACAAAATGTGTCCAAAAAAACAAACTAGTCTACAATTTGGTCCTGTAAGATACATGTCTATTCATCGGTTTCACCCTAAATACTGTGTATCTATACCACACCCTAGTTGCCTCCTGCCCTTATGATGATTACCCCACATGTCTTATCTACTGTATGGTGCCAGAGCCTGTAAAGGTTGAACCCACTGGTACTTTCAGTAGGCTAGGAGAGACGGCATGTTCCAGCAGGAACGGTCTGACAGGGCATCTCTATCTGTACTTCTAGGAAGCTGCTTGGTCAGTCACACTACAGTGTGGAAAAGTCACTTTGTACTTCTGAAATGAATGCACTTGTCTCTGCCATAACTGGCTCTGAACATATGAGAAACAGAAGATAATGATCACACTGCAAACTTGGCATTGTAGACTTCATTCTTGTCCCTTATTCACAGGTACAATGTATGTGTGCCAGGTATGTTTTATATTAAAGTATTTGTTGCTGTGGAGCCAATGATTATCTCTGTTACCGCCCCAGTCTGATGTTTGGTGACTGACTGGTATATTCTGAGGCTCTGCCAGTGCTGTCTAGATGTAGCTTCAGAAGTGTCCTGCATCATTCTAAATCTCTCCTTCCTCTTATAGGCGACCTAGAATGATGTGTAACAGCACCGCTACATCTAGGTAGGTTCCCAAATGTGCAGGGCTCTTTATACTGGTTTCTGCTGCAATGGTGAATCAAACTAGCTCACTATGACATAATAATGAAAAGCTTCTGAACTACTGAGCAGCTTCTGGTCTCTGGGCTACGTCTTGGTTTTTTTCTTTAAATTCTAACATCTGTATTTGCAGAAACTGTTGGATGAGTTGTGACCCTTCCATAACCCCTCGGCTTGATCAGAACTACACTGAGTGTAAAAGGTAGGTTGCCATGTAATTCCCTCCTCACTTTGCCCCAACTAACATGATGAATTTATCTCATGGAATCTCGTTCGTCTGAATTTTCTGATGAGACTTTATTACTGATGTAGTGGGTGTATGTATGCAGAAGGGGTTTTCCTCCTCTTCATTGATTTTAAGTTATGCTTTCCATGTCTTCTAGCATCAAGTCGCTTGGCTAATGAAATGGATTGTAAAATGGTGAGTGATTTCTGCTATCTAGAAAATCCTTTAAGTTAATCGCAACCAAGCTCCTTTTTTTCTTCTACGATCCCCATGGCAGCCATGACAGTGGGATATTCCCCTCCTCCTACCAGATTAGACAGGACTTTTTTCAGGGACCGCCCACCCTGGGTATAACAGCTCACACCTCCCTTTCCTCTGTGTCTTTTTCTCCTGTCTCCGTCTAGATAGGACAGGCAGGGCGTTATTTTATTTTTAAACAGGGCTACCTCTTTACACTTATGGGATGGCTTCCCGGGAAGAAGGAGAGTTGCGGAGGAGTGGGGCCTTTGAGATACCTGCCTCCAGCAGCTGTTAAGGGTAAGGACTGTGCTTAGCGCCAGTTGCTTGCTAAAATCCTGGCAGCATATCATACTAAAACCCCCGTTTCTGTGTGGGTGTATGGCGGCAGTACCTTTAGGCGTCTGAGCGGTGAAACACGCTGGGAGACAGAGCTGGGGAGGACTGTCGCGTGGCTGTCAGCGCGTGTAAGCGTCTGGCTGGGAGCCGCCGGGTGCTGGGACGCGTGCGGTGGAAGTGCGCATAAGATGTCACTTCCGCCGACGTTGTGCACCAAGTGTGCGCCCGAATGTTGTCCCCGGAAACAGGGACCCGATTTTTGGTTCCGCATTGCAGAAATCAGCGCTGGAATCGCCAGATGGAAGCGCTGCTGGCGATTGAAGGGTTAAAGCTGTCCTAATATAAACGGACATGCAGTGCAGCTGCTATGGTGTTGTACAAGCAGCAGAACCATGGAAGAAAGCCAGCAGCAGCAAGGACCTTCTTCCCAGCAGCCTGACATTGCCCCTTTGAGTGTGCCTAAATCACCTGTTCATAAAAAAAGGACAGCTAAGAAGAAATTCCTTACCTGCACCTGCATGAGTTGTGACAAGGCATTTGCTAGTGCTGATAAGAGGACTCTGTGTGAAGAGTGTGACAAAATCCCACAGCCTAAGGTGGATAAGTCGGACCAAACGGATGTCCTTAAACTAATGGATTGGCTGCAAAAGTCATTCGTCTCTAAAGAGGAGTTCTTGCAGTCTCAGAAACCCAAGAGGTCTCGGGAGCAGGCTGGAATGCTGACAGAAGGGGGTGGTTCTTCGGAGGAGATAGAACCATTGGAGGCAGAGGACATTGAGGAAGGTGAAATAGAGGAAGATGTGAGATCTTTCAACCTCGAATTGGTGGAAAGTGTGTTGAAAAGCATTTACAAATCCATGAATTACCCGGAAGTTTCAGACACCACAGCGGATCCACTTTTCGAAGATAGATCGAAGAAAGGAAGAACATTCCCGGTTCACAAAGTAGTCCGTGAGATGATCAATAAGGAATGGGTCAACACGGATAAAAGGATGGCTGGATGGGCGAGAGTGGATAAGATGTATCCGTTCAAGGATAAGGATTTCCTGAAGTGGTGTCTAGTGCCCAAGGTTGATGCAGCGGTGGCAGAGCTGACGTCTACAACAACCATACCGCTGGAAGATGGGGCGGCGTTTAAAGACGCTATGGAAAGGAAGATAGAAAATTCGCTTAGGAAATTGCACCAGACCTCTGCGCTGTCGCTTAAATCCAGCGTGGCTATCGCTTCGGTGGCAAGGGCAATGAGGCTATGGTCGTCGGAGCGCCATACAGACATAACCGAGAAGATTTCCAAGCAATATCTGCTGAGAAGCTTACAGACCATACAGAAGTCTATCGAATACCTGTGTGAGGCCTCTTTGGACGCGGTGTTGTTCTCGGCTAAGGCGATGGCACAAGGGGTGACGGCCAGGAGGGCGCTCTGGCTCAAGCCCTGGAGTGCGGATGCCAACTCCAAAAATCGTCTAACGGCACTACCCTTTGAAGGCGGGTTCTTGTTCGGCTCAAAATTGGATTCGATGATCCAGAGAATTTCAGGGGGAAAATCCGTGAGACTACCCCAAGACAGGAGGAATAGGTTTCCCATCCCTACGTCTAGCAGGCAGAATTATAGAGAGGCAAGAAGTTATCGGCCCGGTCGCCAGTACTCCCGTAGGGGGAATCCAAATATGACTCGCCAGTCGTATCGGAGAGGTTCCAAGTTATGACGGTGGTTCAATGGTGAGAGTCGGAGCCCGGTTGTTTCAGTTTTCGGAAGTCTGGAAGACATCGATATCAGACAGATGGGTCAGCAACATTGTGGAAAGGGGCTACCAAATAGAATTTCTAAGGAGGCCTTGGAAGAACAAATTTGTCAAGTCAAGAGTTCCAGTGAAGAAACTGGAAAAAGACTCTCACCTTGAAGATTCTACAGCTTCTACAAATAGGAGCAATAGAACATGTCCCGAAAGACCAAGTAGGTCTGGGGTATTATTCGAATCTTTTTTTAGTGGAGAAGAGTACAGGTGGTTTCAGGACCATCTTGGACCTGAGAGGATTGAATCTCTTTATCAAGAAACTAAGTTCAAGATGGAAACTATAAGTTCTATCCTTATGGGTCTCAGGCAAGAAGATTGGTTAGCGTCCATAGACCTAAAAGACTCTTATTATCACGTCCCCGTGTCACTAGAGGACAGAAAGTTTCTCAGGTTCTCGCTTCTCGACCAACATTATCAATTCACCTGCCTTCCCTTCGGGCTCAGGACATCGCCGAGAGTGTTCACAAAAGTCTTGGTGACACTTGTGGCAGAGCTGAGGAAGCAGGGAATCCAAATCTGGCCGTACTTGGACGACCTATTGCTGGCAGGAAGATCAGTGAAAGAGGTCCAGATAAGTGTCAAAACTACAATAGAATTTCTGCAGGAGCATGGTTGGGTGATCAACCAAGAAAAGTCAGCTGCAGCCAACCCAGACAATCAAGTTCCTGGGTGTTCTTATAGACACAGTAAAATTTTCAGTGAGCTTGTCGGTAGACCGCTGTCTGAAAATACAAAATCTGACGCAACTGTTATTGACAGAAGGAAGATGCTCCCTGAAGATGGCGCTACAGCTTCTAGGGATGATGACATCGTGTATACATATCATTCCATGGGCCCAGTGGTACATGAGGAAGCTACAGTGGCAGTTGCTCCCATTCATGAAGAATCAAACCCACGAGGGGTTCCAGATAGTCCTGAATGCCAAGACGAAGAATTCGTTAAGGTGGTGGAGCTCTGGCTTGAGGAAAAGAAGCTCCAGTCTCTCAAGCCCAGAATTTGTGGTGATGACGACCGATGCGAGTCTTCAAGGTTGGGGCGCTCACCTCGGGAAGAGCTCGGTACAAGGGTCTTGGACCACAGAAGAGAGTTCAAGGTCATCGAATGTCAGAGAATTGCTCGCCGTTTGTGAAGCAATCTGTTGCCTACAAGACAAGGTTCGGAATACCAACCTATCATGTCAGACAATATGACAGTAGTGGCACATATAAACCACCAAGGGGGTACAAGGAGTTTACCTGTACTGAGAGTGTTGGAGAAGATCATGTCGTGGGCAGTGAACAATCTGCAATCAATCTCGGCCGTGTACATTCTGGGTCCAGAGAATACAGTAGCAGACTTTCTGTCGCAAGAGGCTTCTGCCAGGAGAATGGGAGTTGGACTCGAAGATTTTCAGTCAAATAGTTGCCAGATTTGGCGAACCCGAGATAGACCTGATGGCTTCGTTCTCCAACAAGAAGGTGAGCAGATTCTGCTCGAAATCCTTTCACCCACAAGCCACGGCACTGGACACGTTTTCAGTGAAATGGGAGTTCACTCTGGGATATGTCTTCCCGCCATTTCCCATGATCAGCAGAGTGCTCAAGAAAATCAGAGAGGACCGAGTGGAAGTACTGATAGTGCTTCCATTTTGGCCGAGAAGAGCCTGGTTTACTTCAGTGTTAAGAATGGCGGTGCAACCACCTTGGGTGTTGCCGGTGATACCAGACCTGTTAAAACAGGGACCAATACGTCATCCAGAGCCAGAGAGCTTCTCGCTGAGGGCATGGCGATTGAGCGGGCGACTTTGAAGCGTCATAACTTGTCTGAACAAGTGACCGAATTGTTGTTGAAAGCAAGGAAAGAAGGTTCCTCGCTCATATATTACAAAACCTGGAAGAGGTTCATCTCATGGGGGAAGTTTGAGGGGCAGTTTGCCGATATCTCTACGGCCAAAGTCTTGCAATTCCTGTATGAAGGGTTCGAGTTGGGGCTTGCGGTAGCCACCATTAAGTCACAAATTTCTGCTCTCAGTGTACTGTTGGACAGAAGATTAGCTGAAGAGAAGCTAGTAAAGAAGTTCTGCAGAGCAATCAAGGGAATACGGCCCCCAAGAAAATCTTTAGTGGCCCCCTGGGATCTGAATTTGGTGCTAAGGGCACTAATGCTACAGCCGTTTGAACCCTTGGAAGACACTTCGGTAAAGTACCTAACATGGAAAGTACTGTTCCTGATAGCTATAACATTGGCGAGGAGGGTCAGCGAGATTCAGGCCCTCTGGATCAAGGAACCGTACCTAGTGATCTTCCCTGACAGGGTTGTGCTGAGAACTCACCCAGACTTCATGCCGAAGTCATATCAGCGTTCCACTTAAATCAGGAAATATCCTTGCCTAGGTTTTTCCCTGATCCGATTAATGACGAACAGAAGGCCTATCATACGCTGGATCTGGTGAGAGCAGTTTCAGTGTATCTGGACCGTACAAAGGAGATCAGAAAGTCTGATCACTTATTCATTATTCCTGAGGGTCCGAAGAAGGGCTCTAGGGCCACGAAACAAACCATTTCAAGATGGATACGAGAAGTTATCGTATTCGCCTACAAAAATGAAGATAAGAGACCACCTCCAATCATCAAGGCACATTCAACCAGGGCAGTGGCCACATCATGGGCTAGAAGGGCCAAGGCGTCGGTATCGGAGATCTGTCAAGCCGCTACATGGTCATCCGTTCATACCTTTACTAACCACTATGCCTTGAATGTGTCTACAGCCCACTTTGGGAATCTTGTAATCGAAGAGGCCTTGTCCATAAGATAAGTCTCTTGAATAAATTACTATTGCATTCATATTGGCTCCCTCCCGTTTATTGTACAGCTTGGGTATGTCCCACTGTCATGGCTGCCATGGGGATCGTAGAAGAAATATGCGAATTATACTCACCGATAATTCCTTTTCTTCCTAGAGATCCCATGGCAGCCACTTATTTCCCACCCTTTGTGTTAGAATTTTTTTCAGGGACGTTGGTGCGGAGACACTCGAAAGACACAGAGGAAAGGGAGGTGTGAGCTGTTATACCCAGGGTGGGCGGTCCCTGAAAAAAGTCCTGTCTAATCTGGTAGGAGGAGGGGAATATCCCACTGTCATGGCTGCCATGGGATCTCTAGGAAGAAAAGGAATTATCGGTGAGTATAATTCGCATTTTTTTTTTTTTGCCCATTTGATTTAAAGATTAAAGGGGTCTCTAATAATGAATCATCCACTATACCCTGAGCTGGCGCTTGCTTGCTATGACCAGGATCGTCGCTATCCTGAAGAGATTCCCTTTTTAGACTATAAAACCTGCTTAATCTGGGATGACCTAAATTGTATTTTTTCCTCCCCAGCATAAATGAAGGGTCAAAGTGCAAGACATACAGGTAAGGCTTGACAATGTCTAATTCAACCATCTAATGCAGTGTTGGCTCATGTTGAAGTACTCTAGTTGGTGGTACGGTCATCCTGAGCTGTGATGAGGTTACTACCGCCCCAGGTCATCCTGAGCTGTGATGAGGTTACTACCGCCCCAGTCTGATTTCTGTGACTGAGTGGTATCTTCTGAGCTTGTGTAGGCTTTCAATAAAGTTCTACAAGAGGGTAGGGCACAGTGTCCTATGAGGGCGCCTAGGGGTGGGTGGGTTTGCTAAGCGGCAGTTAAGTGTATAGGGGTGTCAGACCCAAAAGAAAAAAGGTGTATAACTGCGCCGAGACTAAGAGCACATGCAACAGGTGTCACTAAAAATCATGTATTATGTTTATTAAAACATTTAAAATTACGTGGTGGGATCATGGTTAGTTGGTATTCAATAAATGAATGATTATAGTCATTTTGTAATTCTGAAATGAATGCACTTGTCTCTGCCATAACTGGCTCTGAACATATGAGAAACAGAAGATAATGATCATACTGCATACTTGGCATTGTAGACTTCATTCTTGTCCCTTATTCACAGGTACAATGGATTGGTGGACAGTATACGTTTTATATGAAAGTATTTGTTTCTGTGGAGCCAATGATTATTTATTTAGTAACAAGTTTCTTATATAGCGCACACATATTCCATAGAGCTTTACCGATAACATCAGTCCCTGCCCCAGTGGAGCTTACAATTTATATTCCCTACCACGTGTACACGCACACAGACATTCTAGGGTTAATTTTGTTAGGAGCCAATTCGCCTACCAGTATATTTTTGGATTTTATTTTTTTTTTAAACCCGCAAGGAGAGTCCAAGGGTGTTGGTGCTTGCGATGCCTGACCTTCCCATCGCTGTACGGGAAGAGGTGGCTCCTTCCATAATTATCTGTTACCGCCCCAGTATGATGTTTGGTGACTGACTGGTATCTTCTGAGGTTCTGCCAGTGCTGAACATATCAGAAACATAACATAATGATCACACTGCAAAATTGGCATTGTAGACTTCATTCTTGTCCCTTATTTACAGGAACAATGGCTGTGTGCACAGTATGCCAGGTACATTTTATATTAAAGTATTTGTTGCTGTGGAGCCAGTGATTATCTCTGTTACTGCCCCAGTCTGTTTGGTGACTGACTGGTATATTCTGAGGCTCTGCCAGTTTTGTGTAGATGTAGCCTTAGAAGTGTCCTGCATCATTCTAAATCTCTCCTTCCTCTTATAGGTGACCTAGAATGATGTGTAACAGCACTGCTACATCTAGGTAGGTTCCCAAATGTGCAGAGCTCTGTATACTGGTTTCTGCTGCAATGATGAATCAAACTAGCTCACTATGGGGCCCATTTATCAACTAATATTTGCAGCTAAACACCCGTTTTCGGGGGTTAACCGCAAATATTAAGTTTCACCTAAATGTATTAAAGGGGGACCGCTTGTGATCCTCCCTGCAGCGCCACCGGCCGCATCCCCCATAGGTTTCTATGGGGGATGTGAAGCTGCCCTATGTATCAACATCGGGCAGCCCGGCATCGCACCCCTGGGCTATCCCATTGTAGCCTATGAATACACATCGCACTGCCCGAGCAGGGCAGTGCGGTAAGAGGCGTCGGCGGGGGTCAGCGCATAACCGCGCATGCGCTGACCTCCCAGCTTAGCACTTCGCAGGGACGGGCTCCTATCGGAGCCCTGTCCCTGCAGTGCCAGGGATGATACATCCCAGTGATGTGATCGCATTTTACAATGCGATCCGGGGCAGTAATCTTCCGCCCAGATCGCATTGTAAATGCGATCATTGATAAATGTGCCCCTATGACCTAATAATGAAAAGCTTTTGAACTACTGAGCAGCTTCTGGTCTCTGGGCTACAGATTCTGTTTTCTCTTAAAGTTCTAACATCTGTATTTATTTGCAGAAACTGGTGGATGAGTTGTGACCCTTCCATAACCCCTCGGCTTGATCAGAACTACATTGAGTGTAAAAGGTAGGTTGCCATGTAATTCCCTCCTCACTTTGCCCTCCTCACTTTGCCCCAACTAACATGATGAATTTATCTCATGGAATCTCGTTCGTCTGAATTGTTCTGATGAGACTTTATTACTGATGTAGTGGGTGCATGTATGCAGAAGGGTTTTTCCTCCTCCCCTTCATTGATTTTAACTTATTGCTTTCCATGTCTTCTAGCATCTCGCTTGGCTAATGAAGCATATTGTATAATGGTGAGTGATTTCCGCTACCTCCGCCATGGCAGCCATGACCTATGGGTTCCTCCCCTCTGGGTAGTGATTTGGAAAGGGAAAAAAAACCACACCAGCCCTTCTAAGAAGGCACCTCCTCCTGTATCCAGTGTCTTTTTTTTTTTTCTTGGAGTTGCAAATCTCCTTGCTGCATGCGGACAAGTGGCAGCATCTACAGGCGTGCATACAGGAGGTGGCGTGGGATAGCGTTCGCCACAGCACGTCTGGCCAGCGTTCATCTGTAAGAGAAAGCAGGCGGGTGTCGGTGGCATCTGTATACTTAGTGAAGGCGGCTGGAGACTGAAGTCTCATCTCAAGCTGGGAAGCGTGGACACAAGACTGTGGGAGCGGTGAGCAACATCCCGCAAGTTTTTTTTTTTCTATTTCTACAGAGTTTGTGTTACTGATAGTTACCTCATATGCAGTGATTTTGGATGGCAAGCTGCAGGACACTTAGGCAGGTAATAAGGAAGCGGCCAGAAGTGTTTTCTAGGAATATTTAGTAAGCTTTTTTTGCCTGAATTATGCATATTTTCATCAGTGCGCACCACTGGCTAAAATGGAGGAGGAAAACCGGCAGGCAGTGAAAGTCAGGGTAAGCCGTGTATTTTTAGGTGATGGTTTGTCACTCTGATGGTGTGTACATTTTAGTAAAGCTCTGTGTTTGGGCCATTGTACAGGTCAGAAACCAGCAAGGACAAGGATGTCAAGGCCAAACACAAAAGAGCGCGTGTCAAAATGTACTCTATGCGATAAAGTACTGCCAGATAAACACGTGGGCAACCTGTGATGCGTGTAAGACCCCTCAGCAAATACCATTGGCACAAATGACCAATCTGGTGGATATGCTCAAGACAGCATTAGCTGATACTTTCGTCATTAAGGAGGACCTGGGCAAAATGAGTACAAAAAGGAAGCATGTGGCCTTAAGTGAAGACTTTAATGACTCAGTGGAGTTAAGTAGTGCTCCGATGATAGATCAGGACTTATCCTGCGATATGTCCTCATCGTCTGAAGACTTTAATCCAGATATGATAAATAACCTATTGGGACTTTTTTTTTCATAAAGCCCTCAATATTGAAGACTCGCAAGAGGATCTTAATTTGCAGGAACTACTGTTTAAAGGTGCCCATACACGTACCAATTACCCGGTACTTTTTGTGCTAAAATAGCATCGCATCCCATGCACAACATATGCACAACGATGCTATTTAAGCACAAAAAGTACCGGGTAATTGGTACGTGTATGGGGCACCTTTAGGCAGGCATTCCCAACCAGTGTCCTCAAGGCACACCAACAGTGCAGGTTTTAGTGATATCCAGGCTTCAGCACAGATGGTTTAATCAGAATCACTCAAGTACTAATTAAGTCACCTGTGCTCAAGGCTGGATATAACTAAAACCTACACTGTTGGTGTGCCTTGAGGACCGTGGTTGGGAATGCCCGGTTAAAGGAAAGGTAAAACTTCCTTATCTCAGACCCTTAAAGGAGTTATTGCTGATGAATGGAAGCACCCGGATAAAAAGGTAGCTGTATCCTGTAGAGTGGGCAAAATGTACCCCTTTTGATAAAGATCAGGTGCGGACGTGGGAGGAGGCACCAAAAGTAAATGCGGCCGTAGCGTGATTGTCTAAGAAAACTATGTTACCGTTAGAAGACGCTAACATATTCAAAGACCCTATGGAATGCAGGATTGAATTAGGCCTCAAACAGCATGTGACCGCAGGGGCATCCCTCAAACCGGCAGCAGCAATGGCAGTCACTTCTCGCGTAATGTCGGAATGGTGTCAACAGTTGGAAGCAGACATCCTAGATGGGATCAAGAGGTCAGACATTCAATTGGCTGTAGAATTCTTCATGTGTGAGGCATCTATGGATGCGATTCGCCTGGCCGCCAGGACGGGCTACAACAGCAGCTGTGCATCAGGCCCCGTGGGCAGCGGATGTACAATCGAAAAATAAATTGCTGTCCTTACCGTTCCAAGGTGATTACCTGTTTGGAAAACAGATGAGTTAATTGCCAAATTATCTTGCGGTAAATCCGTGTGGTTACCTCAGGACAAGGTTGGGAAAAAGAATCCGCCAAATAAATTTAATAGGTATCGGCACCAAGAGTACAGAGAATCAAGGGCTTACAGACCTGGAAGAGCGTATAGGTGGGGAACCTGTATGTCTAGAGAAGTTTCGTACCCAAAGGGGTAAGGAAGGAAGGTTTCCTTTCTGAAAAGAACAATGATGCCAGGCTTCTTCAGTTCTCCCAGGCCTGGCAGGAATCCACCACAGACAGGTGGGTTCTAGAAATAAGACAGTCCGGATACAAAATAGAATTCATAAAATCCAGGGAATCTTATGGTAGAACCTCCGGTGCCCAAAGACAGGGATAAAAGACTAGCACTTTTCTCAAACCTAGAAGAGATGTTGAAGCAGGAAGTTGTGAAGATAGTGCCAAAGGCGCAAGGATGGTTTTCTCGCTTTTTCGTGGTAAAGGTGTCGGGAGGTTTGTACCATCCTAAACCTCAGGCGTCTGAACAAGTTTGTGCAGGTTTGAACATTCAGGATGGAGTCAGTCAGAACTATCATTTCAGATATAAGACGAGGAGACTATCTATAGACTTAAAAAATGCGTACCTGCATATTCCTATTTACGTAAAGCATCAAAGATTTCTGAGGTTTCGGCTACAGGTTGTCAGTAACCAGTTCACGTCACTACCCTTCGGCCTTGCTACTTCACCAAGAACGTTCTCAAAGGTGTTAATTGTTAATTGTACTTGTAGTCAAAGGCCAAGTAAGTCAGCTGCAGCCGCCGACATGGAAACTGGCGGCTTGGTTGTTGAGACCAATACGCTGAAGGCCAAAGGGTTTAAAGATGTTGTAATCGACACACTTCTCAAAGCAAGGAAATCCTCAACCTCTAACGCTTATTGAGTATGGAGAAGATACATATCTTGGTGCAAGACAGGCCAGCAGATTCCACGAGAGGTGTCTTCAGTGTTGGTTTTTTTTTGCAAGCTGGATTACAAATGAACTTTATCTTTAAGCACATTAAAGGTTCAAGTATCAGCCTTGGGGGCCATGCTAGATTGGGATCTAGCAGAAGACCAATTATGTACGTAGGTTCATTCAAGCAGCAAAAAGGATAAGGCCCAAGTTCCGATCACCTCTAGCACCTTGGGATCTGAACTTAGTCTTAGGAGTCTTGAGGGAAGCACCCTTTGAACCCCTTCAGAAAGCTACTCTCATGGACGTTTTTTTTATTTATTTTTTATGGCAATAACCTCTGCAAGAAGGGTGTCTGAGTTACAGGCACTATGGGCAGAGGAACTTTTATTTAATTTTTTTTTTTTAAGATCGGGTAGTGCTGCGTACTAACCCTGAACTCTTACCTAAAGTTGTGTCAGAGTTCCACATGAACCAAGAAATTGTCCTACCATCTTTTTGTGCAACCCTGTAAATACGGAGGAGGAGCGATTTACACAGGTTGGATGTAGTAAGAGCTCTTAAGTTTTGTATTTTGCACATAAATTTTATTTTGAAGTCTAAGAATCTTTTTGTGTTTAACAGAAGGCATAAATAAAGGTCAGATGGCCTCAAAAGCTTCATTAGCAAAATGGATCAAGGCCTGCATTTGTAAAGCATATCAGCTGAGGCAAAGGGAGCCACCAATAGGACTGATTCCACAAGGGCGGTGGCATCCTCTTGGGCGGAGAAGGAATCCACTTCAGTGTTGGAATTATGTAAGGCAGCAGGATGGTCATTGATAAATACATCTACAAGACCTTATCGAATTGATATGTCTTCATCAGATGCTAAGTTCGGGAGAATCGTACTTAGTGCGGTGGAAGAAAGTAAAGAGAATAAAGGAGGATATATCCTATTTGCTTAAGTTGGAAGCCAGGAGTGAACGCAACTCTGGTTTGTGAGGTGTATATAGCCCCCTTCCCCCCCCCCCCCCCCCCCCTGTAACTGCTAGGGTATGACCCATAGGTCATGTCTGCCATAGGGGAGGTAGAGGAAATATCAGATTACCTCTTAATACGCTTTCCTCTACTCCAGCATGGCAGCGTATTTTCCCTACCCTTGTTTTATGATTGTAATGAATGTGTTATGTGGATTAACTATGTTTGTTTTAAAGCTGGAGAATGCAAAGACACTGGATACAGGAGGAGGGAGGTGCCTTCTTATAGGGTCTGGTGTGTTATATTTTTTTTGCTTTCCAAATCACTACCCAGAGGGGAGGAACCCATAGGTCATGGCTGCCATGGTGGAGTAGAGGAAAGCATATTACCAGGTAATCTGATATTTCTGCCATCTAGAAAATCATTTAAGTTAATCGTAACAGAAAGCTGTTTCTTTGCCAATTTGATATCAAGATTAAAGGGGTCTCTAGTGATGAATCATCCACTATACCCTGAGCTGGCTTTTGCTGGCTATGACCAGGATCGTCGCTATCCTGAAGAGATTCCCTTTTAGACACAATAATAAACCTGCTTAATCTGGGATGACCTAAATTACTTTTCTTTCCCTCCCCAGCATAAATGAAGGGTCAAGGTGCAAGACATACAGGTAAGGCTTGGCCAATGTCTAAAATAGAACATTCAACCATCCAATACTTATGCATCTAATGTAGTATTGGCTCATGTTGAAGTACTATAGTTGGTGGTATGGCATCCTGAGCTGTGATGAGGTTACTACCGCCCCAGTCTGATTTCTGTGACTGAGTGGTATCTTCTGAGCTTGTGTAGGCTTTCAATAAAGTTCTGTCTTGTAACCCTGTAGATCTTTAGCTTCCTACATGTCTCCATGTAGTATCCCTGAATACATGTTGGAGCTTAAATGGGTTACTTATTCACGTGACTCTTGTTTCCCTCTAGATTCCATGGAGATGCATTGCCATGCAACCTACCTTCATACTAAATATGAACCAGACCAAGATTCTCAGACCTGTTCATATGACTCACATGGTCTTGAAGAAAAACTTAGTTTGGCTCGAATTCCTTCTAAATGTGACCCTAGCAATGTAAGGGATATGACTTGTGAAACCCAATAAAATTACTATTGTGAATTCTTGCATTTTTTTTTATTTTTTCCATTCCATAATTGAACAGATTGTGGATTAAAAATCCTTTCTAAATCAGGCCCAGGGAGTGAAGATGTTGGCCACACACCCCTAAATAGCATATCACCTTTATGTTGGGTTGAGTGGTAGGCTCCATGTATCAATGGGGTGAGGCACAGCCTTTCCTGTCATACTAGCGTGAATGCCGGCATTTTGAATTGATAAAGTATCTCAAATACAAACATTTTATTAAAAAAATCTTATTTTTAATATTCTAATCATTTTTATAGTCAAAAGTCTGGAGTAAAAAATCTATGGCAGGTGAGGCAGTGCCTCACCTGGCTATCTTTTCAACACATCTCTTATCAAAACTCAGTGAATCTCCAGCAGTGTATACTGCTGCACATGTGTATAATGCCGGCATGTACCCCATGGATCATATATAGTGTGCATATCTGGCTCTGGTACTTGCCAGGGACTCTTGAGCCATTTACCTCACCGCACGTCCCTGCCATGTATGGTAACTTTTAAAACTTTATATATTCCTCTGCAGTAAATGTTTTCGGCTGATGGGACATACCATATCACTGGCAGGGGGAGCCTGAAATTAGGCAATATGACAGTGTATCCTACCTATATAAAAGATTAATTACTCATAACCTCTATGTGGTGAAGTACCGCCACTGACCACTAGAGGCTATTCCACAGACCAAATGACACCTTTTGTGTACTAAAATATGTCATAACAGAATGTGAAAGCAATTTTTGCAGGGATACTGATCTGTTTAAAACTTGCTGGATATGGAAAGAGCTGTGAAAAGAGAATGGAGGTAGGAGCAGATAGGGACTGGGATGGAGAGTGTGTGTGCTAAAAACTATCACAGTTGAAAGTGAGTACATTGCAGAAGCTGTCATTTTTACAGGCTTTAAACCAGGGATGGGGCACCTTCGGCCCTCCAGCTGTTGAACTATACATCCCAGCATACCCTACCCTGCAACAGTTTTCGTATCACCAAATAGCAAAGCTGTAGCAGGGCATACTGGGATGTGCAGTTCAACAGCTGGAGGGCTGAAGGTTCCCCATCCCTTCTTTAAACTTTAAGGCAGACAGGATGGGCTGAATGTTTCTTATGTGCCATCAAATTCTGTTACTTGCAGTGGCGGTTTTTGCCTATGGGCTGCAGCCCCCCAGGTAAAATCCGCCACTGTAGTGAAGCCAGATGCAGTCTGTGAGACTGCACTGGCTTCACTATGACTGGCAGATCGGACTTCTAATTGTAAGTCACTGCCAATCACAAAGGCAGTCCCACTGTTCCCTCCCTCCAGGATGCTTTTGTGCAGGCTGCCGTGCAAAAATGGTGATTGCGCAGTACCTATATCGGTACTGCGCATGCGCTGGTCCCGGTGCCTGTAATTTGTATTCTACAGGCGCCGGGACCAAGAATGCTTCTATGGGCTGTTGCCCAAGCAGCCCATAGAAGCTGGCCGCATGTGTAGTACATATGTTTGTACTGCGCATGCGCCAGTCCCGGCGCCTGTCATCATAGGACAGGCGCTGGGGAATGGGGGCCGAGAGGAGAGCGCCAGGGGAGGAGGTGCCTGAATCGCGGTACCCCACTGCAGTCAGAAGCAGCCCCCCCTCCACCCATTAAGGTACGAGCCGCCACTGGTTTCTAGTACCAGTAATAAAGACTTAGACATTAAATGTTTCAATCATGCTGAAATGCATGTTATATTACTCCATAGATTGTACTTTACCCCCAGCTAAATTACATAATATGGCCTGCTACCTCTAAACTTTGCTGGTGCCTCTGCAGCCACGAAGATACTAGTTTTCATGTTTTGATTGACCTATTATACAGCCTTTTTGGCTTAAAGTGTTTACCCTTATCTCTGAAGTCCTAGGTCTCACATCATCTCCGGACCCCTCTGTGGCTCTATTACATTGGTATCATAGCTCAGTACCAGTCTGCCCGTTATGTTTTAGGCCATATTCTACTATCCGCCAGAGCCACTATTGCCCAACACTGGAAATCCCCTTCCATACCCTTATTTGACAAAGTGGTCTCTAACTCCATTTAATTTTGAAATGGAGACTAAAGGTGTCTCTTACTCCACAGTGCTCTCTTCTCCCGTTATGAAATGGCTCCCATGGCATGTCTATGGGCCGCATTTATCAAGCAATATTTGCGGTTAAATCCCCAAAAACATCTGTTTTCGGGGGTTCACCGCAAACATTTAGTATCCCCCAAATGTATCAAAGGGGGACCGCAGCAGGGATCTCCGATCCCTGCAGCGCCGCCGGCTGCATCCCCCATAGGTTTCTATGTCACAGAGGGAAAGGGAGCTCCATCAACACATACTATGTCAATCTCAGCCTTCTCTTTTTGATCTAAACGAGTCTCCTTCAATGGCCTCTGATGTCTAATATATTTAATGTACTTTACTTATCTTACAAAGCATGAACCAGTCATTGTAGAAATCAAACAGCTGATATTAAGCATAATAATCCTTCACTGCTTCTCCCAACGGAACATTTTTCTTCTAGAAAAGATTCTTGCCGTGCAACACAGGTTCCTTCTTGTCTGCAGAATTGCTGTGTGGCTGCTTTACTTTCACTGCTGGAGCCAGAATGGTTATTCCACCATTACTGTATTTGGAGGCAGCTGGTATGAGCAGTGTAGATCATCCAGAGGTGTATTCCCTTGCAGATTCCAGGTTAAAAAAAAAAAACCTTTAGTAAATGCTGCATTCCTCCTAAAATACAGACAGGTAAATGTAACCTTGATTTGCATGTCCACTAAAATACTAATGAAGCCACTGAACTTATAACTGCACTCCTTCTGGAATCACATTTTGATGACCTCGGGGCCCATGTGCACCCATTGTGTGTGTGTGTATGTGTATAATATATATATATATATATATATATATATTACTCCCCCCCCCCCCCCCCCCCCGCCCCAGATCAGGTCTTTGGTGCAATCTACTCTCTGCTAAGAGATCTAGTCATGTAAACCATGCTGCTGCTGGGGCAGTGAGGATGCTGCCACTGTCTTCGGCACGCCCCCATTTTTTAGGAACACTGCCTGTTGCTGCCCCAAATGCCAACTGCATGCCAATCATGCTGCCGCTTTTGGGGGCACTGAGTGACATTACAGACCCAGATCTGCACATGGCAGTGCAGTTCTGTGCATGTGCATTGAAGTTGTACATTAACATCAAATTAATGAATCAGAGCATGTGTATGTGTGGTGGCCGATGCACGAAGGGACCGGGTTCCCCTTACCTTACTGCTTCAGTGGCGACTCAGGTTCGTCCGTTCTTCTGTCTTCCGGTGGATGGGGGAGGAACACTTCAATGAAAGGGGACAACGTTCTGCGGTACAACTTAAATTTATTAGGAAATAAAGGCAACTTGTGCCCACTGACCCTCACGGCACAGCAGCACTTGGGACTTAAGGCACATTAACAAGTAACCATAGTTATGAATATGAACTGGCACTATTAGTATTTACCGAATAGGACAATAAGGTGTGACAACCTAAGCACACTACGCATGTGCCCACTAGGGCCTACAGACTCCACGTGTTCAAGGTACCGTGACAGTATTCGGGGTCAAACACCCCCGCTTTGAGGTCACTACTGGATCAACCGTCGACACTGAAGGCTACCTTTTGCATATACCCAAATCAAATTGTACATAACAGATCACAACGACAACAATAATTGGAAATACTAAGCTGGTTAACCGGTGCACCAGTGTGATTAAATAATTGAGGTGACGTCACTCTTGGGGTAGCCCAGTCCCGATCTACCTGTGCACAGGGGTTTAAGAAAGTGTGAAGTCCACAAGAGCTGCAATAGGAGTAAGATTCTTTAGGCAGAAGAGAACACTACCCAACAGTCAGCTGCATACAACCCTTACTGAGATTATCCTTGCTAATCACAGATGAGACTCCGGGTTTAACCACAAGGTGGTGTTGTCCATCTAACAAAATGCAGAGTTCTGTTAAGGCATGTGCTGGGAGTAGAGTATACTATCCCCTGGGCAGCAAGCCCCTATGGGATGTGCGGAAGCTCTTTGAAGTTTTCTCCCTTGCAAGGGTACCTCGGGGGATTTATCCTGGGGCGCTCCCGGTCTTTGGAGGACTGGTGGCCAGTTGGGAGTCTCCTCCAACTAAGTGGGCCTAGGTCTGGCCCGGCGTCCCCAAGCGGGCCAACAGCAGGTTACCGGTGGGTAGGTAGTGGCTGAATAAGTGGGGCCGACAGGGCAGGCGTAGCGGGCACTTGGGGGCACGGTCTGGCCGCAGGATGGCAGGGGTAACTGTGTGTGGGGCTGGGTGAGCAGACTGTACCTGAGGGACTGGACACAGTTGCAGGCTCCAGCCCGTCACGTGCTCCGGCTCCGGCCACGCCTGAGGCCTCCCGACGGGGATCTTCTCCTTAGCGGGGCTCACTAGTGGGGGCGCCACAGCCGCAGCGTTGCCCCACTCAGTGACTCTCTGTCCGCCTGGCTGGTATCGCTGGAGCAGATGGCTGCGCCGGATCTTCTCCTCTCCTTCGTCGCCGGGGCTTCTCCTTTCTTTGGACACCGGGGCCTCTCTTCTTCAGCGCCGACGGTCGCGTCTCAACTCCAGTCCCGCCGCGCACCCTCCTGACGTCACACACGGGCGGTGAGCTCGGGAGTCTCTTCTGGCGCTCTGCCCGCTGCTCCTTCAAACGCCCGCTCTTCACACACTTCTCCTCGTCGCGCTGCCCGGCACACGTGAGTCCTCCTCCTCGCTCTTCCGCTCGCGCCCCCTGCTCTTCCTTCTCTGGGTTCTCCTCCCCACTTTCCAGCCAATTGCCTCCTGCTCTCACCCGCCAATCACCCCTTGGGCGCGAAGCTCCGGGGATATCGTTAACCCCTAGCGTCCCGGGTGTTAAACCTTGCTCTGCAGGAAAGTCCTGGGGCACCACATATGTATGTGTGCTTTTACCCATGTCCAATAGTTCTCAATTTACTTGGCTTTATGGTTCTTTACAAGACATTTTAGAGTTTGTGCATAAGACCTAGGGGCAAGGGTTAATATACAACCTGGCACAGCCAGTGTAACACCTGCCAGCTTTCTCTTGGTTGGACCGGTTCCAGAGTTATTAATGTGGTGTTTGAGAGGAAAGGCGCACTGGGGGGGTATTTTATAGGATGACAGCAAGCTGGCTGTGGGGGGCCCTCGCTGCACTCTGGGCCATGGTGTGCGGTGTTCAAGTGAGTGAAAAGTGTGGGAACCCCTTTTTGGGACCCCGGGGCTTTAGGCCACCACGACCGAGTGAGTGTTCCCTGCGGTGTGCCACCCTGACTTACTACAGGCTCCTTGCCGGAGATCGGAGAGGCAGTGTGCTGTTTACAGAAGCCACCACAAGTAGGGAATAACATGTGCTATGTTAGGTGTTTTCGCTGTCTCAGCTGCATGTCTGTCAGAGTGCCCGTACAGCCTGCTGC
The DNA here is from genome assembly GCF_055691185.1 of Crinia signifera. Lineage (NCBI taxonomy): Eukaryota > Metazoa > Chordata > Amphibia > Anura > Myobatrachidae > Crinia > Crinia signifera. Next base: position 69,333,188 of record NC_139227.1, read on the forward strand.
TGTCATACAGTCAGATCTCTGCATGTGCACGGTTAGCATGCATATATTCATGTATAGATTATGTGTTATCCTGGCTCAGGCAGCAACTTGGCACATGCTGATTAAAAAAGGTGCAAATGATCCTATGCCACGCTTTCATTATTAGCAACTGTCCCTACTTTAAGGGGACAGTCCGGGGCTCAAAGGTTATGTGAGTGAGATTTTTTTTATCACTTTCTTTGGTCCCTATATATATATGTATCTCATTTATCGATATTGCTCATCCACACAGTGTATGTCTGTTATAATGAATGTAACTGGCTATTATTTTGTATACTTTTGTAAGTGATTTTAATTGCATTTGGTCATTTACAGCATTAAAAAAAAATCATAGTATAAACCAGGACATGTCACAGTGGGTCAGCCATAATTACATATACTCTGCTTGCACGGAACAAAGTGGCTGATTCACAGATGTATACTATAGTACAGCAGCTTAGTTATTGTAAGAATCAGCTGCATATGTGGATGCAGCAGTTCTGCTAAAATATGCAAAAGCAGTAGGCAGTGTCTCGTGTCAAAAGACTTGCGCTGCCAGCTTCTGTGATCCGCTGTGTGACTATTGGACATCTGAGTAATACTTAGGATGTCTGATTAAATTATGCTGCGAGGTCAGTGAAGCTGCATCTGAGGACTGAGCCGCTAGCCTCAGCACACTTAGAAAATGAAACCACCACGCTGCCATGTCACCATCCGGAAATGCCAGCAGCATGTCAATTATTGGGCACTGCGATTGACATCACAGCCGTAGATTTGAACATGAACAGTGTGGCTATTCGCTCATATGTAGATTAGTAGCCATCTATGCAAACACACTGCTTGTATTTATACTCTTGGTTCCATAGCTGCCCTCACTAAAATGTGTGCTTTGGCAAACGCCCTGTACCCCGCATTTATGCCCTTTGGGTCATAAGTAGAGATGAGTGGTTCAGATTCTGTGGACTTTGTTTGGAAACCCGAGCGCGGCCGAACGTAAGAATCTGGTGTCAGATTCTCGCGAGAAGCTGAGTCTATAAAAGCTCGGCATCATTTCACAGTCACGCTTTCAGCTGTGCACAGCTCTGCTCGTGGTGGGTCTGGGCAGTGTGCACGTCTTGAACTTGTCATCAATCACTAACTTGTCATCAATCATTAGGGGTGCTGTGCAGTGCAGACAGAGTGGTGTTATGCAGTGCAGAGGGGTTTGTGCTGTGCAGTCTCAGAGGGGTGTTGTGCAGTGTGTAGAGGGGTGTTGTGCAGTACACTGCAGAGGGGTTTGTGCTGTCCAGAGGGGTTTGTGGCAGTGCAGACTCAGCAGAGGGGTTTGTGCAGTGTGTAGAGGGGTGTTGTGCAGTGCACTGCAGAGGGGTTTGTACTGTGCAGAGGGGTTTGTGGCAGTGCAGACTCAGCAGAGGGGTTTGTGCAGTGCAGACTGCAGAGGGGTTTGTGTGCTGGGTTATATATAATATACTTACACAGGCAGGCTGTCAGTCAGCTTTTCATTGTAAAAAAAAATGTCATTGTGGTGTGTGGTCACCACATTGTGGTGTGTGGCAGTGCAATCCAAGTTCTGCCTCCACGGTCCATGCAGTGTTATCCAAGGACCGTCCATAAAAAAAAATACAGTATAAAAATAAATTTTGCTGTTCTTTATTTTTTTGCTGTATAGTATACACAAGTTCTGTGAGTGATTGTTCTGCATCCACGCAGTGTTATACAAGCTGCGCATTAAAAACAAATGTAAAAATCCTAATTAATTTTTCTCCTCTTTAATTATTCATTCTTTGTAGTGCACCCATAGCATATACTGTCAGAAGGTGGGTGTGTGATTGTTCGGCCTCCAAGCAGCGTTGTACAAGCTGCGCATTAAAAACAAATTAAATTTAAAAAATCCTAATCAATTTTATTGGGTGTTAAACTGATGCTTTTTGGTTCCTAGTTTTTCAAACTGCTGCTGCAGTGCCACTCATAGATGAGCCACATGTTTGCGCCGCACACTTGTGTGGCTTAGCATAGTTATCCAGCTACCTCGGTGCAACCTTTTGCCAGCTACCTCGGTGCAACCTTTTGCCCTAAAAACAATGGGTGCCATTGATGGTGATACTGCAACCCGCCATTGATAGTAATTAACTATGCCATGGATGACTTGCTGCTGTGGCCAGTAACGCTAGCTGACTTGTGACCATTCACTGGATTTGACTTAATATTTTTTGTATTTGCACTGCAGTGCTTGCTATACTGTAAAACAGGATTAAGTATGTACATTATCTCTTATATATTTAGCCAGATCTGTCACTCATCCCCTGTGTATATAAAGTTCCCGCCCAGCGGGATACACAAACCCACCCCCCCTAGGGAAAAGACCAGTGTGCTACACACCACCACCCCCTTCACATCACCTCCCCCCGCCCAGCCAGGGCTACAGTACACGTCCACCATCCACCATTACTCCACAGCCACCAGGTGAGCGGCAGGTCTGCCCACCCCTCCCTCTCCTGCAATTCACTGACCCCCACAACCACCCTCCCGCAATTTGCGAACACCCCCTTCCCGCGATTCACACCCCCCACCCCCTCCGCGCCCCCCTCCCGTGATTTGCGGACCCCTGCCCCCTCCCACAATTCGCGGACCCCCATGCCACACCCTCCCGCAATTTGCAGACCCCCTTCCGGAAATTCCACCCCCCAGCGGACCCCCACGATCCCGCTCCCGCATTTCACATACCCCCCTGAGAATGGGGGATCCTCTACTGCCACAAGCAGGTGCCGCCCCTACGTGGGAAATCCGGCCCTGGCTGCCGCGCTGGAGGTTCTCCCACTGCCAGAAGTGTCCCCACGGTCCTCTGCACCGCGCCACAACTTTTATCAATGTCTTGCCCACATACCACTATTATACAGCCTCCTGCTCTCATACACCCTCTTACTCCCTCCCAGTGGGAGGAGATGCTCACCCACTGCCGGGAGCTGCATACTGTCCTCCTCCCACACCCACAAATGTCACTGTACCATCCACACTATCAATGTACATCTTACTCTGTAACCGCTTTTTAATTAAACAAAACAATACACACCCCCTTCCACATCATATGCTCTCTATTTAACACATTTCACCTATAACTCAAGTTGCAATACAGGCCATCTTTCATACAATTCTAACCATATTTCTCACAATACAAACGTTCACAAATTAAGGGGGCACTTCCCCTTACGACGGTGTGAAGAGCGTCCGTAGGGCGCAATCAATCACCTAGTATTTAATATCTTATCATTTATAACCCAAGATATCTGCAATGGATGTTTACTGAATGAAGTACTTTGTTATTATATGTTACTTTATAATCTACAACCTTTTGATATAATATAATATAATATACTTTCCTTTTTTGGTGGCAGGTCCAGAGCACCACTATTGCTGGTTCTTGTCTCAGCAGTGCCAGGATGAGGAAGCCCTTGAAATGGCCTTTGTGATGGTCGATACAAGTCTTTTATTCTGCCAGCTCATTATTGACCCTCATGGCTCTGGGCAGCAATGGTTGAGTCCAGACATGGATGTTCACGAACTACTGAGCCCCCTCTGTGGCCTGAGATACGAGGTGACATTACCTTTCCAGAAAGCACAGAATGCTGCCGAGTTTTGTGTACGACCGGTTTGTCCTCAGAAAAAGACAGAAAGTTCTGAACCAGAGACTTCAAAACGCTGTCCCCCTTTTCTGGTTACCTTATGGCATGAACATTCCAGAGCCTAGACACACTCCGTGTGTTCATACACCAGCCACGGAATGACTGTTGGTATTAATTCAGTTACTTATACTTCTGAACATACAAAAGATCATAGTTAGCGAAGCAACGCTTAGTAGACTTGTTCTGATTTCCTAATTCAATGTATGCCAAGAACTTTATATTTCTTATGACTTAGCCATTTTCTTATGGAATGTATGTAATCCCAGCTACCTCCATTGTAATTACGGGTTGTAAGTGGTACCTTCACTTCCACTGACACTTATATGTTCATAATATTCTTACTTTTATATATAGTGGTTACAGACAATCTACGTTTTAATGTGTTCTATTTTCCATATTGCTCACATGGAATACAGGAAATAACACATTCAGGCCTGGAATGCTAAGATCAGGTTTGGTGTAGTGGTAGTGTCTAGATCCCATGCAGTTTAGGTAATTTTCCCATCATGCCCTGGGTCCACGTATACCTGGAGGGGGAATATAAATCTGTGGCGAGCGAAGCGAGCCACCGTGCCCGAAGCGTGCGAGCGTAGCGAGCCCGCGAGGGTACAATGCTGCAAAAATAAAACAAAATAAACGACACCTACATGAATTACACATAAATTTAAAAACGTTGTGAGGGCATCTAACAACTTCCGCCCTCACTGAACGTCACTTCCTGTAAGCTATACTGCATGGGAACTAGTCTCTACCTTGGTGTAGTAGCCTGACTAGGGGGGGTATTTTGATTCATTTCTTCTAGCAAATTCCTTCTGGACAAAACCATGTGCAGGGGGGCAGATGTAACTTGTGCAGAGAGAGTTATGCTGGCCACACATCAGACCAACTTTTCTAAAACCCTTCAAACCTCCAACCATCCAACTTGCCTGTCCAACTAAAACAGTTTCCAAACATCTAACCAACTTTTCTTCCAACCAGAAAACTTTTTTTTTTTTTTTAGTCCTGCCAACTTCTGGCCAACTTCTGATGTCACAGAAGTGGCCGGGCAGGTTCTGTCTACTTTTTTTTTTTACATTTATTTTAATGTAAATAAATGACCGGCTCTATTGAGAGTTTTATTACTCCCATGTACAGCTACTGTAGATCATCGGTGTCCTGATGACATATGATATTAATATCCCATCATTGTATTTTATATACCCGTAAGTAAAGGCTGCACATTATAAATAGCATACATCCCTCTTATCATTGTACGTTGGGCAAGGGAGATTATTCTCTTGCTCCGTATGTCCACAAGGATTCGTGTCATTATTGGCAGCCTAAATCAAAATGACAGATTCATTTCTACACGTCTCCTGCTCTGTGTTGGCTGCAGTGAGAATCGTGTCACGTATTGTTTTGGCTGTCAGCCCAGTATGAAAAAAAGCGCTTCAATTTATTAAATGTATACAATGTATTCAGATTGTTTCACAGCTGTCTCTGTGCCCAGGATTAGTACATTTTCAGTAACCCTTTGCAGGGGCAAACGCAGGATTTTCAGAAGGGGGTTTCCAGAGGGTCGGCGCAAAGCATAGAGATGGACACTTAGGTGACCTAGTATATGCCGGGTCAGTGAAAGTATTATAGATAGACCAAATTTATAAAAATAATAATAATTATATACACATATATATATATATATATATACATATATATATATATAACAGGAGTGTAGACCCCTGGGCATAGCAATGTATTGGGGCCCCTACCGATCCTCCAGTGGTAGGGGTGGGGGAATCTTTGATGTCCTGCGGGTGGTAGGGGGTATTAGATCAACCGCTCAGCATGTAGGGCCTGGATCAGTAATTTCCACTAATTACCCCTTTACTGCACAGATGGTGGGAGAAGGGGGCATTGGGCTGAATGAAGGGGCCCTGATACATAACTTACAGGGTGGTAGAGGATGTTTAATATGCAGAGGAGGAGTGTAAAGTGGAGTGTGCTTATTATTCATAATTTTCTGGTGGGAGGACAGCTTGCTTGACTGCAGATATCTCCAGTTCCCAGAAATAGATTTCTTAGATTTTAATGGAAATAAAACTAGAGAATCCCACCTACCAAATGGTATTGGGTACTAGGGGATCAGAGTTCAGGAGGCAGAGCAATCTGCCAACGAGTATATAAAACTACATACCAGGTGTGTGGAGCTGGAGCAGCTGCTTGAAGGCTGATATCTCTGGTTCTGGGAACAGTAAAGACAAGCTACTAGTGTCCTTCAAAGGGGGAGAGTCCCTGCTTTTGGAATATACCCTCAGCAAAACTCCAAGTCAGACAGAACCTGAAATATCTGACTGGGAATAGCAATTAACAGGCTTGGATGGGGACCACTGCTTTGAAGTCAGATATCTCCGGTTCCCAAGGGCCGAATTTAAAAATTCTTGTACCCATGGAAAGAGGGGACCCTCAGCTTTCAGGCTAGAGTCATTAGACTCCTTGGGGGGTTTCTGGGTACTCAGAAACCCCCCCTGCGTGCGCTACTGCTTTGTAGTTTCTGTTACTGTTTAAACCATTTCGAGTGACTTTAATTCAGTGTGTAATATCAGAGAGATTTGAAGAATAAATCATGTGCTTCAGTTATATAACTGTTTATATCTGTATAATCTGTGTCGCTGACAGATTATATTTGGAGTTCTATTATTCCCCCAGTTTTACAATGCAGTCAATATGAATCGGGGGTGTTTTAGGGGCCCATTTATCAAACCATATTTGCGGCTAAATCCCCCAAAACGCACGTTTTTGGGGTTTAGCCGCAAATATTAAGTATCTACTAAATGTATCAAAGGGGGACCGCAGCAGGGATCCTCCCTGCAGCGCCGCCGGTCGCATCCCCCATAGGTTTCATCGCACCCCTGGGCTATCACCATTCTGGGATGGCGATAGCCCATTGTAGCCTATGGCTACACATCGCACTGCCCGAGCAGGGCAGTGCGGTAAGAGGTCCCTGCGCCCTTAAAAATGATACATTCCCCCGATATGATCGCATTTTACAATTAATATTCCGCCCAGATCGCATTGTAATTGCGATCATGATAAATGGGCCCCTTAGTGATGTATAATATCGGTGTGCTGTAATACGGTTTTATTATATGCCAATTTGCCAGAAGGAGTGAACCAGAATAACCCCAAGGACCTACTTGGGGTCTGTTGTAACAGCCATGTCTCAATTTATCAAACACAACTAGCTTAACGTTCTCAGGGTTAGATACTGTCAATGTTGCTAACCAGCAGAAAATGTACTGATAGGCAGTGTACATAGGACATGCCGTATATGAGCATACTACACACTGACGCTGATTCATAGACTGACACTGGACTGATTCGGGGCAGGATGTATTAAGCTTAAAAAAGAGATAAAATGGAGAGTGAAAAACAACCAGCCAATCGGATCCTACCTGTCATTTTTCAAACCCAGCCTGTAACATGACAGGTAGGAGCTGATTGGCTGGTTGTTGTTTGTTTGTTTTTTATGCATTTATTAGAAAAAAAAATCATTTAGGCAGGGTACAGCCAATAAGTAACACTGCATGTACAATAAAAGGATCAAATAGCAGAAAACAGGAACAAATTGGGTTATGTCATTTCTTCTGTAAGCTATACACGAAAAAGGTATATAACCTTCCTCTAAGGAACCGGATTGGATATATTGGGAAAATCTGTATACAATCCGAGGATAATCAAATAATAAAAGTCACGCATATATTATTAGAAAAACATAAGTACATAAACCAGGGGTACAAAGGAGTTAACACACAAAGGGAAATATACAAGAAGGGAAGGAGGGTGTGAGGGTTACCAAGTGGTAACAAGTCCCGAAATTGTATTAAGTTAAACTGGAATGACCATTTATTGATTGGCTAGGTGTTTATTACTCTCCACTTTATCACTTTTGAAGCTTGATACATCTGGCCCTCAGTCTTAGCTAGAGTCGCAGTAGGTCTGTGCCACAATAATTCTGCATGCCTGGACACAGTGTGGGGGGAAGCTGCAGCATGATAGACAGGCAGCAGCTATTTGGGGGAATAGATAAGGGCCATCTAACAACATGGTAGGTGTGTCATGTGGAGTGCCAAGAGAGATGTGACATTAGAGATACCTCCTGTAGTGGCATTTGCATACTGTCCCAGAGCCATTGTGTAGAAAGACTCATTATACAGTATATTGCAATAACACATTCCTGTCATAGCTTAAGGCATGTACACACTGGGTGATTTTGAGCTGAAAGCAGCTTAGTTTTGTCTATTCAGCTGCTTGCAATTCAAGAGCCGCCATTGTGTACGGGCCAGCGGTGAGCACTGATGATGCGGTCCTGCATCATCGCTGGCCACCGCTGCTTAGGATGGCTTTCCATAGTGTCCTCATATGGAAAGTAGTCCACCCCTGTGAAAATAGCTGTCCAGGGGGAAATCACTCTGTGTGTATGCACTGAGTGATTTCCAGACCAGCCATTTTTACATCATTGCTGTCCATACACGCTGGTCAAAATCACCCAGAGTGTATGGACCTTTAATAACAACTTCCTTACTGACATCCAAGCATCATGCTGCTGTCCATCTTAAGCAGCCCATACACCAATCTGTGCAGGATTGACAGCACACACTAGCTGATGTAATGAACAACAGAACAATATCTTTCATTCTTCATTACACTGCATGGTGCCACAAACTATGTCATCAGATCTGCCTGCACTACAGGCATCTGAAGATGTGATAAATGTCGCACAGGAGCGCGCAATAGTGCGTACATACTAGACAATTCAGTTCAAACCATCAAATTGTTCAAAATCTCATCTAGTGTACCCTGCTTTACTGTGCAGTGCTGTGTTCATATGAGCAAACAGAATGCCACAAGTATTTCTATAGTGCAATTCATATATCTATGGTTTTTTTTGGTACTTGTTTCCTAGCACGGCGCCCACGATTTTAATCGTATCGATCGCATCGCATGCGATGCGATGCAATCGATGTGATCAAAATGATGATTTAATTGTACATGCACCCTGATGAGTGATTACTATGTTATATGCACCCCCATTGTTACTGCCACTGCCACTTTGGACGCCAACCCGAAGCGTGGCGGTATACGTCCTCCGACCTTTTCATACTACCACTATCCACGTCGGCGTAGAGTTTATTTTATATAGTGTGGCGAGCGCAGCGAAGCATGGGGAGCGCAGCGGATAACTTCACATGTATTCTGCGTCCGCTCGCCATGCTTCAGGCTCGGTGGCTCGCTGCGCTCGCCACACTTTATAAAATCAACTCCATGTCGACGTGGATAGTGGTAGTATGAAAAGGTCGGAGGACGCGTACCGCCGCCCATCGCAGGCTCGTTGCTCTCGCCACGCTTCGGGTTTGCATTAATAGTGGGGGTGACGTTAACAATGGGGGTGCATTTAACATAGTAATCACCCATCAGGGTGCCTGTACAATTATAAATCGCATTGCATCGCATCGCATGCCATTGTAATGGCATGCGATATTAAAATTGTACAGTGCGGCTCTTAGGACCCGAAAATCGGGTCCCATCGCATACCACTAATTAAGGTATGCGATGGGCGCCGTGCTAGTAAACAAGTACTTTTTTTTTCTTCTTACCGTATTATTGCATATTGTCATTACCAATGGAGAATTAGTTAATATGGACACATTCTGGCTGTAATACATATTTTCTATGTGTCTTTTTGACGAATAAAACATGGTCACTTTTGTGTCTAAGGGGCGCATTTATCATATAATAGTTGCGGATAATTCCCAGTTAGCCACAAATATTAAGTAGCACCAGAATGTATGTATGAGGGACCGCAGCAGGAATCTCTAATCCCTTCTGCGATCTCTCCTGTCTCCCTCATGGTCCTATCCTCCATCGGGGAGGCAAAGCTGCCCAATGTATCAACATCAGGCAGCACTGCAGTGGGTCCTGGGGCTACCATTCTAAGATGGCGGTAGCCCATTGTGGCCTATGGGCTACATACCGCACCTCTGGCGGCAGGGCAGTGCGGTCAGCGAAGTTGGCGAGGGGTTCAGTGACAGACCCCCGGCACCCAGCGGAGCAGAGCACAGGGACCTGCATCTTGATACATTCAACTGAAAGGATCACATATTGCAATGTAATCCTGGATGGTAAATGCCGCCCACATCCCATTGCATATGCGGTCCAATAATAAATGGGTCCCATATGGAGATTTTGTTAAATGTTTACTACTATTGTACTCTTCTGCTATGGTTCCGGTATAGATCCTTGACGGCTAACCTTGACACTCCAGATGTTGTTGAACTACACATCCCAATATGCTCTGCTGTTTTTCTATTTGGCCATGCTAAAACTGATGCAGGGCATGCTGGGATGTGTAGTTCAACAACATCTGAAGTGTCAAGGATAGCCATCACGGGTATAGATGATAGACAATGTATAGGTCGACAGTCGCTAGGTCGACATTGACAGAATGTCAATGCTATGGTTACGGTATAGATGATAGACATTGTATAGGTCAACAGTCACTAGGTCGACATTGACAGAAGGTTGACACAAGCTTAAGGTCGACATGGACATGGTCAACATAAATAAGGTCGCCATGATTTTTTCTGTGGACATGGACACCATGACCATATAGTGTACCGAGTCTGCTCGCTGCGCTCGCCGTGCTTCCGGCATGTTTACTGGGGCGGGGAAGACAATTCAACATAATTAATGAGAGGTGCAAACCTTTTATGCTATAATATTAAGCCCTATGCACGGGGCGAGACTGCTGTGCGATCTGAGATGTATATCGCTCAGCACACAGCACTGCACTATTCCGGTGAGAATACTGGCCCTGACTGGCGATTAAGAAGATTTATCCAGCATGCTATTGCTATGGGCCCTACGCACGGAGCTATCGCTATGGCCCCTACACACGGAGCTATCGCTATGGCCCCTACACACGGAGCTATCGCTATGTCCCCTACACACGGAGCTATCGCTATGGCCCCTACACACGGAGCTATCGCTATGGCCCCTACACACGGAGCTATCGCTATGGCCCCTACACACGGAGCTATCGCTATGGCCCCTACACACGGAGCTATCGCTATGGCCCCTACACACGGAGCTATCGCTATGGCCCCTACACACGGAGCTATCGCTATGTCCCCTACACACGGAGCTATCGCTATGGCCCCTACACACGGAGCTATCGCTATGGCCCCTACACACGGAGCTATCGCTATGGCCCCTACACACAGAGCTATCGCTATGGGCCCTACACACGGAGCTATCGCTATGTCCCCTGCACACGGAGCTATCGCTATGGCCCCTACACACGGAGCTATCGCTATGGCCCCTACACACGGAGCTATTGCTGTGGCCCCTACACACGGAACTATCGATGTGGCCCCTACACATGGAGCTATCGCTATGGCCCCTACACACAGAGCTATCGCTATGGCCCCTACACACGGAGCAATCGCTATGGCCCCTACACACGGAGCTATCGCTGTGGCCCCTACACACGGAGCTATCGCTGTGGCCCCTACACACGGAACTATCGCTGTGGCCCCTACACACGGAGCTATCGCTATGGCCCCTACACACGGAGCTATCGCTATGGCCCCTACACACGGAGCTATCGCTATGGCCCCTACACACGGAGCTATCGCTATGGCCCCTACACATGGAGCTATCGCTGTGGCCCCTACACACGGAACTATCGATGTGGCCCCTACACATGGAGCTATCGCTATGGCCCCTACACACAGAGCTATCGCTATGGCCCCTACACACGGAGCAATCGCTATGGCCCCTACAGCATAGGTGCTGATTTATGTTTTTGCTGGTGGGTGCTCAAGCCAAGAATATAGGGGAGTGGCTTCATGGGAAAGGGGCGTGGCCACAAAATAATACTGATTTATATTACGCAGCACAGTTGTCTCCAATATTCAAATGATGGCAACAGTGCCAAATACATAAATGCCCTGTGCCAGCAACGAGGGAGGGGGAGTGCAGTGGCAGTGGCGTAACTAGAAATTTTGCTCCCCCTGCCAAATTTTTGTTAAAAGAAACACAGGACTGTTTCTTGGCAATTAGGTTCCCTGTGCGAACAGTAAAAATATGCCCTTCCTCCCCCCAAATGAAAGAAAAACACAAAGAATTTATGAAGAACCAATACTTATTAGACAATATGCCACACACTGTATGCTTGCGAGCAGAGCCATCCTATCTCCATATCGGTTTGTATCTACCCAGTTTGTTTAATCACTGTTGTTTCCAAATGTGAAGCGCAACGGAATATGCTGCGCTATATAAGAAACTATAAATAAATAAATACATTATCAGTAGCGCACGCAGGGGGGGTTTCCGAGTACCCAGAAACCCCCCCAGGAATCTAAGGGTCATTGTCTGAAAGCTGAGGGTCCCCTCTTTCCAAGAGTACAAGAATTTTTAAAATCGGACCTTGGGAACCGGAGATATCTGACTTCAAAGCAGTGGTCCCCATCCAAGCCTGTTAATTGCTGTTCCCAGTCAGATACTTCAGGTTCTATCTGACATAGAGTTTTTCTGAGAGTATTTTCCAAAAGCTGGGACTCTCCCCCTTCGAAAGACACTAGTAGCTTGTCTCTACTGTTCCCAGAATCAGAGATATCAGCCTTCCAGCAGCTGGTTACTGCTCCAGCTCCACACACCTGGTATGTAGTTTTATATGCTCGTTGGCAGATTGCTCTGCCTCCTGAACTCTGATCCCCTCGTCCCCAACACCATTTGGTAGGTGGGATTCTCTAGTTTTTAATTCCATTAAAATCTAAGAAATCTATTTCCGGGAACTGGAGATATCCGCAGTCAAGCAAGCTGTCCTCCCACCAGAAAATTATGAATAATGAGCCCACTCCACTATACACCCCTCCTCTGCATATTAAACATCCTCTACCACCCTGGAAGTTATGTATCAGGACCCCTTCATTCAGCCCAATGCCCCCTTCTCCCACCCCATCTCCCACCATCTGTGCAGTAAAGGGGTAATTAGTGGAAATTACTGATCCAGGCCCTACATGCTGAGCGGTTGATTTAATACCCCCTACCACCCGCGGGACATCAAAGCTTCCCCCACCCCTACCGCTGGAGGATCAGTAGGTGCCCTAATACATTGCTATGCCCAGGGGTCTACACTGCTGTTGACGCCCCTGTATATATATATATATATATATATATATATATATATATATATATATATATATATATATGTGTGTGTGTGTGTGTGTGTGTGTATATGTATATATTTTATTATTATTAATATACATTTGGTCTATCTATAATACTTTAACTGACCCGGCATATACAGGGTCACCTAAGTGACCTTCTCCGTGCTTAGCTCCGCCCCTCTGGAAACCCCCTTCTGAAAATCCTGCGTTTGCCACTGATTATACCACACACCATAATGACCCTTACACATTATGCCACATACTGTAATGTCCATAAGATAGTTATGCCACATACACAACGTAATACCCATTGCACATTATACCACACACCTTAATAGCAATTACACATTATGCCACACCAATTGACGCCAGGGAAGCCGTCCATCCATCCGTCCGCCCGTCGACGCTGCCCGCCTCCGTCTCCGTCCAGCGCCGATGACATCATATCCCAGTGGCTGTATCGTGCAGGAGGTGGCTGCGTTGTCAGGGAGACAGAGACACTTCTCCCGGGGTCTCCTCAGCAGCATCTAACAAGAGTGCACACATACTGTAACATGTGAATTAAAAATTGCAAAAAACGTGTGTACAGTGCTTTAAAGAAGAGGAGCGTACATGCCCCATTTACAGTGATTATAATATAGGTTAAAAAAATGTTTTAAAAAAAGACAAACATATTACACTTAACGCTGACATTACTTCTATATCTTAATAATCATGGAAAGCACCTTGAGGAACACAGTATGATCATATGTGGAGAACGGTTCAGAGTTATGATTTGTTTAACATATAAAGCCAGTCACTGAGAACATTTTATAAACAATTATTTTATAAAATATTACTCAGCCCTAAAGACTCGTTAAGACCTCGCGGCCGCAAGGTGTCTAAACGATATATCCAACGGGACTCTAAATTTAGCATCTTTTTTGCTCTGTTTCCCCCTCTAAGTGATGGGGGCACATGGTCTATGATTTTATATTTAAGCGTGGCCATGTTATGTCTAAAACTGGCACCTTGCGGCCATGAGGTCTTAACGAGTCTTTAGGTCTGAGTAATTTTTTATAAAATAATTGTTTATAAAATGTTTTCAGTGATTGGTTTTATATGTTAAACAAAAAAGGGGGAGGAGACAGCATCAGAGAGAGAGGGGGAGGAGACAGCGTCAGAGAGAGGGGGAAGGAGACAGCGTCAGAGAGAGGGGGAGGAGACAGCGTCAGAGAGAGGTGGGAGGAGACAGCGTCAGAGAGAGGGGGAAGGAGACAGCTCCAGAGAGAGGGGAAGGAGACAGTGTTAGAGAGAGAGGGGGGAGGAGACAGCGTCAGAGAGAGGGGGGAGGAGACAGCATCAGAGAGAGGGGGAGGAGACAGCGTCAGAGAGAGGGGGGAGGAGACAGCGTCAGAGAGAGGGGGAAGGAGACAGCTCCAGAGAGAGGGGGAAGGAGATGGCATCAGAGAGAGGGGAAGGGAGACGGCATCAGAGAGAGGGGAAGGAGACGGGTATGTTTCTATGAGACAGTCAGAAAAGGGGAAGGATACGGCCTCAGAGAGAGGGGGAAAGAGACAACGCCAGAGAAAGAGGGGGAGGATATGGCGCCAGAAAAAGAGGGGGAGGAGATGGCACCAAAGAAAGAGGGGGAGGAGACGGCGCCAGAGAAAGAGGGGGAGGAGACGGCACCAGAGAAAGAGGGGGAGGAGATGGCGCCAGAGAAAGAGGGGGAGGAGATGGCGCCAAAGAAAGAGGGGGAGGAGACAGCGCCAGAGAAAGAGGGTGAGGAGACGGCACCAGAGAAAGAGGGGGAGGAGATGGCGCCAGAGAAAGAGGGGGAGGAGATGGCGTCAAAAAAAGAGGGGGAGGAGACAGCGCCAGAGAAAGAGGGGGAGGAGACGGCACTAGAGAAAGAGGGGGAGGCTTCAGTGTCAGAGAGAGGGGGAGGGGGCAGCAGAGTGTGGGCCTATAATACTATAATACCTATACCTATAATACCTCATTATACCAGACAGCAGCCTCGGTGGGAGCACAGGTCAGCCAGGGACTTCTTATGTGGGCGGGCACTTTACGGCATTAGGCTATGCCCCCAAAATGTCCGCGAATCACGGGACTTCTGGAAGCCGGCCAGGAGGGTGAGAGGATGGACTGAAGCTTGAGGGAGCGGGCACTGGCTAAGGAGAGCAGGGAGCTCAGCCAGCGCTGACTGAGAGACGCTGCTCTTTGGTGCAGTCAGGAGGATTCCCAGGTGCAGGGGGAATAGTGGGCACGAAGGAAGAGGGAGCTCTGTGGCTGTCTGTGTGGGGATGCTCAGTGACCAGTCATGGGGCGGGTCACTGAGCACCCTCACACAGACAGTCAGAGGCAAAGTAGTACACAACGTATTGGCTGCTGCAGGCAGCCGCAGCAGAGGAGAGAGCTTCCACAGGATGCCTGCCTCCGGCTCTGAGAGTGCCGTGACACACTCACTTGTCTGGCAGCCGGCGCCCACGCAGCCCCTGCTCCCCCAAGCAGCGCCGGGGGCTGCCTTACGGTATCTCCGCCACTGTGCAGTGGGACACGGGCAGGTGGGCCGCTGCTGAGCGGGTGGGTGCTCATCCATTTCCGTGGGTGCTCGGGCCCTCAAGCACCCACAGAATCGGCACAGCAGCATCTAACAAGAGTGCACACATACTGTAACATGTGAATTAAAAATTGCAAAAAACGTGTGTACAGTGCTTTAAAGAAGAGGAGCGTACATGCCCCATTTACAGTGATTATAATATAGGTTAAAAAAATGTTTTAAAAAAAGACAAACATATTACACTTAACGCTGACATTACTTCTATATCTTAATAATCATGGAAAGCACCTTGAGGAACACAGTATGATCATATGTGGAGAACGGTTCAGAGTTATTATTTGTTTAACATATAAAGCCAGTCACTGAGAACATTTTATAAACAATTATTTTATAAAATATTACTCAGCCCTAAAGACTCGTTAAGACCTCGCGGCCGCAAGGTGTCTAAACGATATATCCAACGGGACTCTAAATTTAGCATCTTTTTTGCTCTGTTTCCCCCTCTAAGTGATGGGGGCACATGGTCTATGATTTTATATTTAAGCATGGCCATGTTATGTCTAAAACTGGCACCTTGCGGCCATGAGGTCTTAACGAGTCTTTAGGTCTGAGTAATTTTTTATAAAATAATTGTTTATAAAATGTTTTCAGTGATTGGTTTTATATGTTAAACAAAAAAGGGGGAGGAGACAGCATCAGAGAGAGAGAGGGGGAGGAGACAGCGTCAGAGAGAGGGGGAAGGAGACAGCGTCAGAGAGAGGGGGAGGAGACAGCGTCAGAGAGAGGTGGGAGGAGACAGCGTCAGAGAGAGGGGGAAGGAGACAGCTCCAGAGAGAGGGGAAGGAGACAGTGTTAGAGAGAGAGGGGGGAGGAGACAGCGTCAGAGAGAGGGGGGAGGAGACAGCATCAGAGAGAGGGGGAGGAGACAGCGTCAGAGAGAGGGGGGAGGAGACAGCGTCAGAGAGAGGGGGAAGGAGACAGCTCCAGAGAGAGGGGGAAGGAGATGGCATCAGAGAGAGGGGAAGGGAGACGGCATCAGAGAGAGGGGAAGGAGACGGGTATGTTTCTATGAGACAGTCAGAAAAGGGGAAGGATACGGCCTCAGAGAGAGGGGGAAAGAGACAACGCCAGAGAAAGAGGGGGAGGATATGGCGCCAGAAAAAGAGGGGGAGGAGATGGCACCAAAGAAAGAGGGGGAGGAGACGGCGCCAGAGAAAGAGGGGGAGGAGACGGCACCAGAGAAAGAGGGGGAGGAGATGGCGCCAGAGAAAGAGGGGGAGGAGATGGCGCCAAAGAAAGAGGGGGAGGAGACAGCGCCAGAGAAAGAGGGTGAGGAGACGGCACCAGAGAAAGAGGGGGAGGAGATGGCGCCAGAGAAAGAGGGGGAGGAGATGGCGTCAAAAAAAGAGGGGGAGGAGACAGCGCCAGAGAAAGAGGGGGAGGAGACGGCACTAGAGAAAGAGGGGGAGGCTTCAGTGTCAGAGAGAGGGGGAGGGGGCAGCAGAGTGTGGGCCTATAATACTATAATACCTATACCTATAATACCTCATTATACCAGACAGCAGCCTCGGTGGGAGAACAGGTCAGCCAGGGACTTCTTATGTGGGCGGGCACTTCACGGCATTAGGCTATGCCCCCAAAATGTCCGCGAATCACGGGACTTCTGGAAGCCGGCCAGGAGGGTGAGAGGATGGACTGAAGCTTGAGGGAGCGGGCACTGGCTAAGGAGAGCAGGGAGCTCAGCCAGCGCTGACTGAGAGACGCTGCTCTTTGGTGCAGTCAGGAGGATTCCCAGGTGCAGGGGGAATAGTGGGCACGAAGGAAGAGGGAGCTCTGTGGCTGTCTGTGTGGGGATGCTCAGTGACCAGTCATGGGGCGGGTCACTGAGCACCCTCACACAGACAGTCAGAGGCAAAGTAGTACACAACGTATTGGCTGCTGCAGGCAGCCGCAGCAGAGGAGAGAGCTTCCACAGGATGCCTGCCTCCGGCTCTGAGAGTGCCGTGACACACTCACTTGTCTGGCAGCCGGCGCCCACGCAGCCCCTGCTCCCCCAAGTAGCGGCGGGGGCTGCCTTACGGTATCTCCGCCACTGTGCAGTGGGACACGGGCAGGTGGGCCGCTGCTGAGCGGGTGGGTGCTCATCCATTTCCGTGGGTGCTCGGGCCCTCAAGCACCCACAGAATCGGCACAGCAGCATCTAACAAGAGTGCACACATACTGTAACATGTGAATTAAAAATTGCAAAAAACGTGTGTACAGTGCTTTAAAGAAGAGGAGCGTACATGCCCCATTTACAGTGATTATAATATAGGTTAAAAAAATGTTTTAAAAAAAGACAAACATATTACACTTAACGCTGACATTACTTCTATATCTTAATAATCATGGAAAGCACCTTGAGGAACACAGTATGATCATATGTGGAGAACGGTTCAGAGTTATGATTTGTTTAACATATAAAGCCAGTCACTGAGAACATTTTATAAACAATTATTTTATAAAATATTACTCAGCCCTAAAGACTCGTTAAGACCTCGCGGCCGCAAGGTGTCTAAACGATATATCCAACGGGACTCTAAATTTAGCATCTTTTTTGCTCTGTTTCCCCCTCTAAGTGATGGGGGCACATGGTCTATGATTTTATATTTAAGCGTGGCCATGTTATGTCTAAAACTGGCACCTTGCGGCCATGAGGTCTTAACGAGTCTTTAGGTCTGAGTAATTTTTTATAAAATAATTGTTTATAAAATGTTTTCAGTGATTGGTTTTATATGTTAAACAAAAAAGGGGGAGGAGACAGCATCAGAGAGAGAGGGGGAGGAGAAAGCGTCAGAGAGAGGGGGAAGGAGACAGCGTCAGAGAGAGGGGGAGGAGACAGCGTCAGAGAGAGGTGGGAGGAGACAGCGTCAGAGAGAGGGGGAAGGAGACAGCTCCAGAGAGAGGGGAAGGAGACAGTGTTAGAGAGAGAGGGGGGAGGAGACAGCGTCAGAGAGAGGGGGGAGGAGACAGCATCAGAGAGAGGGGGAGGAGACAGCGTCAGAGAGAGGGGGGAGGAGACAGCGTCAGAGAGAGGGGGAAGGAGACAGCTCCAGAGAGAGGGGGAAGGAGATGGCATCAGAGAGAGGGGAAGGGAGACGGCATCAGAGAGAGGGGAAGGAGACGGGTATGTTTCTATGAGACAGTCAGAAAAGGGGAAGGATACGGCCTCAGAGAGAGGGGGAAAGAGACAACGCCAGAGAAAGAGGGGGAGGATATGGCGCCAGAAAAAGAGGGGGAGGAGATGGCACCAAAGAAAGAGGGGGAGGAGACGGCGCCAGAGAAAGAGGGGGAGGAGACGGCACCAGAGAAAGAGGGGGAGGAGATGGCGCCAGAGAAAGAGGGGGAGGAGATGGCGCCAAAGAAAGAGGGGGAGGAGACAGCGCCAGAGAAAGAGGGTGAGGAGACGGCACCAGAGAAAGAGGGGGAGGAGATGGCGCCAGAGGAAGAGGGGGAGGAGATGGCGCCAAAAAAAGAGGGGGAGGAGACAGCGCCAGAGAAACAGGGGGAGGAGACGGCACTAGAGAAAGAGGGGGAGGCTTCAGTGTCAGAGAGAGGGGGAGGGGGCAGCAGAGTGTGGGCCTATAATACTATAATACCTATACCTATAATACCTCATTATACCAGACAGCAGCCTCGGTGGGAGCACAGGTCAGCCAGGGACTTCTTATGTGGGCGGGCACTTCACGGCATTAGGCTATGCCCCCAAAATGTCCGCGAATCACGGGACTTCTGGAAGCCGGCCAGGAGGGTGAGAGGATGGACTGAAGCTTGAGGGAGCGGGCACTGGCTAAGGAGAGCAGGGAGCTCAGCCAGCGCTGACTGAGAGACGCTGCTCTTTGGTGCAGTCAGGAGGATTCCCAGGTGCAGGGGGAATAGTGGGCACGAAGGAAGAGGGAGCTCTGTGGCTGTCTGTGTGGGGATGCTCAGTGACCAGTCATGGGGCGGGTCACTGAGCACCCTCACACAGACAGTCAGAGGCAAAGTAGTACACAACGTATTGGCTGCTGCAGGCAGCCGCAGCAGAGGAGAGAGCTTCCACAGGATGCCTGCCTCCGGCTCTGAGAGTGCCGTGACACACTCACTTGTCTGGCAGCCGGCGCCCACGCAGCCCCTGCTCCCCCAAGCAGCGCCGGGGGCTGCCTTACGGTATCTCCGCCACTGTGCAGTGGGACACGGGCAGGTGGGCCGCTGCTGAGCGGGTGGGTGCTCATCCATTTCCGTGGGTGCTCGGGCCCTCAAGCACCCACAGAATCGGCACCTATGCCCTACACACGGAGCTATCGCTGTGGCCCCTACACACGGAGCTATCGCTGTGGCCCCTACACACGGAGCTTTCACTGTGGCCCCTACACACGGAGCTATCGCTATGGCCCCTTCACACGGAGCTATCGCTGTGGCCCCTACACACGGAGTTATCGCTATGGCCCCTACACACGGAGCTATCGCTATGGGCCCTATACACGGAGCTATCGCTATGGCCCCTACACACGGAGCTATCGCTGTGGCCCCTACACATGGTGCTATCGCTGTGGCCCCTACACACGGAGCTATGGCTGTGGCCCCTACACACGGAGCTATCGCTATGGGCCCTATACATGGAGCTATCGCTATGGCCCCTACACACGGAGCTATCGCTATGGCCCCTACAGCATAGGTGCCGATTTATGTTTTTGCTGGTGGGTGCTCAAGCCAAAAATATAGGGGAGTGGCTTCATGGGAAAGGGGCGTGGCCACAAAAAATGCTGATTTATATTACGCAGCACAGTTGTCTCCAATATTCAAATTATGGCAACAGTGCCAAATACATAAATGCCCCCACAGTGCTAAATACATAAATGCTCACACAGTGCAGGTACATAAATGCCCACACAGTGCAGGTCCAAAAATTCCCCCCACAGTGCCAAATACATAAATGCCCCCACAGTGCCAAATACATAAATGCCCCCACAGTGCCAAATACATAAATGCCCACACAGTGCAGGTCCAAAAATTCCCCCCACAGTGCCAAATACATAAATGCCCCCACAGTGCCAAATACATAAATGACCACACAGTACCTGTGCCAGCAATGAGGGAGGGGGAGTGCAGTAGGACACGGGCAGGTGGGCCGCTGCTGAGCGGGTGGGTGCTCATCCATTTCCGTGGGTGCTCGGACCCTCAAGCACCCACAGAATCGGCACCTATGCCCTACACACGGAGCTATCGCTATGGCCCCTACACACGGAGCTATCGCTGTGGCCCCTACACACGGAGCTTTCACTGTGGCCCCTACACACGGAGCTATCGCTATGGCCCCTACACACGGAACTATCGCTATGGCCCCTACACACGGAGCTATCGCTGTGGCCCCTACACACGGAGCTATCGCTGTGGCCCCTACATACGGAGCTATCCCTATGGGCCTACACACGGAGCTATCCCTTTGGGCCTACACACGGAGCAATGCAGGGGCATTTTCTAAGCAATCTAGTGAGAACACTTAGAAAATGTTAGGAACTAATTGATTACATTTAAAATGAATCTCTGTGTTATGAGGTTGGCTAATTGGAAAAGTGTGTCATGTTACAGAAGCATGAGTTCCGAATAGATTAGTGAGGTTTGCGGAAATACACCAACTCGGTGCGTACGGCCAGCTTCCCGTCCGGTCGGACACTGTAAGACCGTGCAGAATCTTTGTGTTCCCACCGCACACGTACGTTTGGATGTAGTCCGAAGACACTCCCTCTTCTTAGCCAGTCCGTCCGAAGGGATGCGGACGAGCTGTGGGCGTGTGTTCTTAGAATGTCCACCGTGCTGTTAAAACAGAAATAACGCATCAATAATTCTATGCTTTTGTTATACTCTGTTTTCTCAAATTTTGTTATTTATTGCTGCAGGTGGCGTTAGCTTGTTGCACAAGGTACTAGCCACGGCTAGGAAAGCCAATCCCGGGGCATTTTTTCAATCCCGGGATTCGGGATTGAAAAATGCTCAATCCCGGGATTCCCGGGATCCCGGGATTGGCTTCCCTAATTTGAAAAAAAAAAACGCCCCGGCCACCCTGCACATTCACAGAACTTACATTTGCGGGTGCTGGGTGGGTGGGCGAGCGTGCAGATATTGCTGGGAGCTGGGTGGGCTGCAAGTATGTCCGCTGGGCGGGTGGGCAGCTTCAGCTGGGTGGGCGGGTGTACAGCTTCGGGTGGGCAGCTTCAGCTGGGCAGGTGGGTGGGCTGCTTCGGGTGGGCAGCTTCAGCTGGGCGGGTGGGCAGCTTCGGGTGGGCAGCATCAGCTAGGCAGCTTCAGCTGGGCGGGTGGGCAGCTTCAGCTGGGCGGCTGGGTAGCTGTTCGGGTGGTCGCGTAGCTTGGCGGGTGGGCGGGCGTGTGCTGATAAGCCGGGTTGCTGGGTGTGTGGGCGGCTCCGCTGTGTGGCCTGCGCAGCGTGACAGCTGACCTCATCACGCTGCGCAGGCCGCACGCCGGGTATGGGAGAAGCCGGGCAGCGTCTGAGCGGGTGCTCAGATGCTGCCCGGCATTAGACTGCACATGTGCAGTCTAATCCCGAAATCCCGGGATTGGAATCTCCAATCCCGGGATTGAAATCCCGGCATTTTGGAGGCCAAATCCCGGGATCCCGCCGATCCCGATCCCGGGATTGGCCACCCTAGCCACGGCGTACGAGGCCTACCCTTTGTGCTACGCAGCAGGTGTTTGTTAGAAGCAGCAGCCATTTTGTCCAATCATGACTTGCATAATAACATTATAAAATGGCTGATCATTCAGTACAGTGCTGTAAAAGTGATTTCTCATAGAGAATTGTTTTTGGTTTTAGAAGCTTAAGAATGTGATGTTGACAGTATAATGGAGCAAGGACAGACACCACTCCACAAACATCAATTATATGGGAACAGGGCCACACATGCATAGACCCCCAAGGCCACTGAATCTTTGCCTAGTGACAAGGAAGTTGGGTGTTTGGTTAATTATGACATCATGATTAAAAGCAGAGCTTGCCAATAAGACTCAATGCTTATGAGTAATTAATTATTTAATGTGATTAAGGTTTAAATATCAGAGTTAGAGAAGGAGGAGGGAGGCAGTTGAGGAAGAATAAGCAAGCACGGGGGCTGGAGGTAACTATGAAGGAGGTTTAATCATGGCTGATCACTGTCCTTGAAAGGGTTCCATTTTGATTTAATTTAGAATTACTGTTTAAGTATTAGCAAATCAATTTTATGTTTCTTGTGTTAGTCTGCATTTGCAAATACCTGTAATGAAGTTATTCTTTAAGTAAAGCATTGTCATACATTTTATAACAAGGTTGTGTTGGTGTGCAATCATTTCATCGTTGCCGTTATATTTAAAGATAATAAAGTAAATATATACAAGTTTGGGTTATCAATCATATCTAATCGTTATCAAACAAATCTAAGCGTTATCAGTGCGTGGCGTTCAGTCATTTCCGAAAGAAGTCGGAACAGACCGCAATAACCAGAATAAGGCCCAATGTGTCCCGTCCACTGATGAGGGGACTAAAAGGAGCTCTGCGCATGCATAACACCTGTTTTAAAGCAATTACAGGGTCAAATTGACCGTGCGTGTGTGTGTGTGTGTGTGTGGGGGGGGGGACAGTTGTCCTTTCCACTTTATAGATCATGGTTCTTTATACAGATGGATCTTCTGGTGTTACAGATTTTGTGATGTTACATCTGTGGACAGGGCAGAAGCTGGAGTCTAGGCAATAAAGGAGGTACCTGGAGGCAACCATTTGCATTGTCTCTAGTAGTTCTGCCACTGTTCTAATCCCTGTGCCAATGGAGAAATGGGCGAGATGCAGAAATGTTTCCTGATTTTTACATTGCCAAAAGAATTATCACAAATCAAGGCGTTTCCTGGAAAAAAAACTGCAATCTCCAATTCAGAGATTGTGGGAGTTTGCGAACGTATCCAGTGAGTCAAAATTGGAAGTTTACATAACTTCAAAGAAACCAAGCATTTATATAATTTATTACTTGTTCTAAAAATTTTGGATTTTCTTACAATCCCAAAGGATATGAAAGAGGGACGCGTTAGACATCTTGCACTTGGCCAGTGTCTTCAGAAATAAAATCAGAGAGTTACTTTGGGGAGATATAGACTCCATTGATAAATTGAAGGTAAGTTTCTTGTAATGAAGCTGTTTCCACATTAAAGACAGTGGGTCAGATGCATTAAGCTTCCAAAAGTGATAAAATGGAGGGTGATTAACAACCTGCCAATCAGCTCCTATCTTGCGTTTTTCAAACCCAAACTGTGCCACATGGCAGTTAGGAGCTAATTGGCTGATAGTTAATCACTCTCCATCTTATTACTTTTTGAAGCTTTTTGCATCTGACCCATTGTCTTAAATAAACTGGGAAAGAGCTTTTTGCATTGTCTTAAATAAACTGGGAAAGGGAGGGAGGTTGGAAACATCAGTTGACCATTTCAAATATAAGTCAAATATTATTAATAATAATAATAATAATAATATTAATAATAATGTTATCTATATAGCACTTTTTTTCAAATATGACTCATTGTGCTTGCATTAGCATTTTACAGCACAAAATACAAAACAAACTTAACAAGGGAAGTTAGAGAAATGCTTGGGTGAACAGGAAATTCTGGAGTGGAGCCACAGAGAACTGTGTGGGGAAGTGAGTTCCATAGTGTTGGAGCCACAGAGAACTGTTTGAGGAAGTGAGTTCCATAGAGTCTGAGCCACAGAGAACTGTGGGGGGAAGTGAGTTCCACAGAGTCGGAGCCACAGAGAACTGTGTGAGGAAGTGAGTTCCATAGAGTCGGAAGCCACAGAGAACTGTGTGGGAAAGTGAGTTCCATAGAGTCGGAGCCACAGAGAACTGTGCGGGAAAGTTGGTTCCCTAGAGTCAGAGCCACAGAGAACTGTGCGGGTAAGTGAGTTCCATAGAGTCAGAGCCACAGAGAACTGTGCGGGGAAGTGAGTTCCATAGAGTCAGAGCCACAGAGAACTGTGCAGGGAAGTGAGTTCCATAGAGTCAGAGCCACAGAGAACTGTGCGGGGAAGTGAGTTCCATAGAGTCAGAGCCACAGAGAACTGTGCGGGGAAGTTGGTTCCCTAGAGTCAGAGCCACAGAGAACTGTGCGGGGAAGTGAGTTCCATAGAGTCGGAGCCACAGAGAACTGTGCGGGGATGTGAGTTCCATAGAGTCGGAGCCACAGAGAACTGTGCGGGAAAGTTGGTTCCCTAGAGTCAGAGCCACAGAGAACTGTGCGGGTAAGTGAGTTCCATAGAGTCAGAGCCACAGAGAACTGTGCGGGGAAGTGAGTTCCATAGAGTCAGAGCCACAGAGAACTGTGCAGGGAAGTGAGTTCCATAGAGTCAGAGCCACAGAGAACTGTGCGGGGAAGTTGGTTCCCTAGAGTCAGAGCCACAGAGAACTGTGCGGGGAAGTGAGTTCCTTAGAGTCGGAGCCACAGAGAACTGTGCGGGGAAGTTGGTTCCCTAGAGTCAGAGCCACAGAGAACTGTGCAGGGAAGTGAGTTCCATAGAGTCAGAGCCACAGAGAACTGTGCGGGGAAGTTGGTTCCCTAGAGTCAGAGCCACAGAGAACTGTGCGGGGAAGTGAGTTCCATAGAGTCGGAGCCACAGAGAACTGTGCGGGGAAGTGAGTTCCATAGAGTCGGAGCCACAGAGAACTGTGCGGGGAAGTGAGTTCCATAGAGTCGGAGCCACAGAGATGATAGTGTGACCCCAATTGTGAATGGGTTGAGATAGCTCTGGTAGGTTGTTCTTTTCATTGTTTGGCTGCAGCTAAACTTGCTAAAATTAGCAGCTCCACAGCTTAAAAATGGCAATTGCCACTCCACAGCGCTGCCACCAAGCTGACCTTTATTTATTAAGTCTGGAGAGTGACACCTTCTACCAGGGTTTGTACATTGACATCATTAGGGTGTGGGATGATGGGTGAAATTTAATAGGGTGAGAGATTCAGAAAGTGAGAGATTTGGTAAGAAATCTCCAGGTTTTTTTAAGCGGAAATCATTTACACTGCAAAATCAAACTGGTTTTGCAGTGTAAATGATTGCCTCTTTAAAAAAAACTGTAGATTTCTCACCAAATCTCTCACTTTCTGAATCTCTCTTCCCATTAAATTTCATCCAAAGTGCACTGTTATTATAGTTAGCCCACTGATCTTTAGTACAGCTTGTATGCAACAGAAATGATCCAATCACCTGGGGTCTGTGCAGAATGTGTCCTGCAAGCTCTTCCGGCAGCATGAATGACTTGCTGCAGCAATTCACATACCTCCCAACATTTAAAGATCGGTCAGTGTGAATCTCAGAATCACAAATCAAACTTCTTTAGTATCATTGTGGGGGCATGGCCAGCTCTCTGAGAGCTGTGACCATGCCCTCTGCCCATCTGTCTGTGTAAATAGATGTAGTGCACCTGCCAAGCACAGCAGCAAATGACAGGGGACTACCAACTGCCCCCCACACTATAGGACACCTCTGTCTGCGGATGGGACAGCGAGACACAAAAAAGAGATATGCATTTGGGGGACCGCACAGAGCAGCATTTTTCAAAATGGCGTTTCACATCCACTTTGTAAGCATGGCTTCCTGTTCAAGGCTGAGCAGGTTCACCAGTCATTCTAAGTAAGCTGAGGCTTATGTAGCCCATACACTAGGGCGATATTCCAAACAATCTTTAGATTTTGACCGCATCTGTTCTATAAATCAAAGAATTTTATGCACGAATAATGGGTACGCCAGTTGCATGTCGCATCCAAAAATATTATGAGCTGTACATAATATTTATTGAATTGCACACTCAAATGCAATTGTTGTGGGTTCGATGAGCGGGGACCAGAGTGCAGGTGGTCGTGGAGCGGGGACCGGAGTGCTGGTGGCAGTGGAGCGGGAACTAAAGCCGTGGAGCACAGGGTTGTGAAGGAGCACAGGCGGTAGTGGGGCACAGCGGCAGAATTTAAAACACTGAGCAGCCCTCTCTCAGCCAATCAGTAGCCACCTGAATGTGGTCCCCGCTCATCCCCGCATCAGAGGGCAGACCAGTGTTTTAAAAATTCTGCCACAGCCACTGAGCCCCGCCACCATCAGCGCTCCTTCACAGTGCTGTGCTGCACCGCCACCAGCGATCCGTCCCCGCTCCACCGCCGCCAGTGCTCTTCCTGCATCCAATGTGGCATCGCAGATGGCATGCGACATCAGGTGCTCGAAAAAACCACACTAGACACCATAAGATGTGATGTCGCTTTTCTAAGGCTGCAACATTTTCTCCAGCAGCGATGATAATAGCATCCATCGCTGAATCAGGCCGATAGATTGAAGTAAATGTATTTATAAAGATCTATTGTTTGGAATACAGATCTGTCCACTTATGCACGTGTGAAGGTAATTGAAACAGATAAATGCTCTGGCCATCTCGCATGCCGGAGCACAGGTATAATTATATTCAGTATTATAAACACTATAAATTACCTTCATGAATGCTGTTGGCACAATATGCTACAATAATTTCATCACAGCGGCGTGCTGCAGCATGGTTAGGAAATGTGCTGTCTAAACATCGTCTAAAATGTGAACAATTACTTTCAAATAGTTTAATATACTTTAAAGATTTTTCATATGTCAAGGCGGAGAATCTTCACATATTTAGTGAAAAAATAAATTGAGTGAATACTGTTTTTGCTTTTGTCGAACCAGTAACATTAAACCTAATTTAGCGGCAGATTCCGTCCAAATTCGTCCCAGTCCCCGATGGTGGGGGTCTGCGCATGCGTGATTATGCACATGTGCAAACTCCTGCAGCAAGCACCTTTGGAAAATGTTTTCATTCGCCGGGGCACTCTGGGGTGTGCACCCAGCATTTTATGGGCGTGCCCACAAAAAACGGTGTGTGCCCCCATAGAAACGCTGGGTGCGCACATCGGAATGCAGGTCTGCCCTGCCTGCTTTGGGCGGGCAGATGACTTCACATGATGTCAGTGCCCGCCCCAAATTCATCAGAAAGTGTCCATCAGAACAGTAACTATAGGCATACTGCTCTGAGTAACCGTCAAATGAGATACATCCGCTCGCATCCTACCGCGGGGATTCGGGCAGCTATCCAGCGAATATACGCAGCCTAATGAGCAGGTGTGAATGACCCCTAAGTCACATTAAGGATTTGTCTATTTAATGGAGTAATTACAAAGGTATGTTCCTAATTTGTTAAATGAAAATGGTCATGCAAAAGATGGCCTCATGTAGTAAATGTGGCTGAAATGTCAGTAGGTGTAGTCAGGAGGTAGACTGAGGGCCAGAATGCAGTTGGATGTGGAAATAACCAAGCATCCCTGAGATCAACATACAATACAGAGAACATATTACTGTCTGGAACACAGTACATTTAACATAATAATAGTGTATGGGTTCTACATGTAGAAAGAAGGGGGGGGGGGGTGTGAAACTGCGGTCTATCTATTCTATACACATGCAACAGAGTCCCGGGATGTGGTGTCCAGTGTCCATTCCTATATTGCTTCCTTTCTGATGTATCCCAAATATAAAGAACCAAATGTTGTTGCAGGGACTAGGTAGATGTGGATCTCTGTATCCAGGGACCGCCTATAGGTGAGGGGTACTACCTGGTGCAGGGGAGAAGATTATGTCCCGATAGTTTGTGGTTGCTGGGATAGTTGCGGATGCTGGTCCGGGCACAGTAATGGAACCAAGTATGTAAATCAGGAGTTGGGTGTTTCTAGCTTGATCCTCCTGGATAACATACTTTCTTTCTACATTATATTTATTTTGGGCTTGACACCCAAAACAAATTGAAACTGCAGCTACAGCAAACCTACTCTCCCTAGACGCCTTCTTGGGACACTTGGTGTCCTAACCCCCCTATGGGTTCTACATGACATTGGCCTCACCTCCTCTTCTTCTCATAACAGGCCCTTGAACATTTCCAGCTCCAGTTGTCCATTTAAGAACTCAAGTACCATATATACTCGAGTATAAGCCTACTTTTTCAGAACATTTTTTATGCTGAAAAAGCCCCCCTTGGCTTATACTCGAGTGAGGGTCCCACTTGAGTCAATAAGTTTTCCCAGTTATTTGTTGTAAAATTAGGTGCCTCGGCTTATATTAGGGTCGACTTATATTCAAGTATATACGGTAAATTTGAACTACAATTGACTAATGCAAGTTTGAAACTATTTCTCAGGATTGTTAATCAGGAGTGTGTGGAGGGAGCAATGAATACCTCTGTATTTGTCAATTTAACCAGGGATGAAAGAACTGCATTGAGGACGCTACAGATGGATACCACTGTGGTAATACGTAATGCAGACAAGGGAAGAGTTGTCGTAATTCAAAACTTCAGTGATTATGATACTGAGATTAAAAGACAGCTACAGATCTCAATACATACATGAGGATGGGTATGGATTATTAGGTCACCAGCACTATGGTCGACAAGCATTAGGTGGACATGAGTTAAGGTAGACATGCAGGAAGGTCAACATGACTTTAGGTCGACATGGGTAAGGTTGACAGGGTCATTAGGTCGACATTGAAAAAGTCTAAATGTTTTTTGTTTTGTTTTTAATTTTACCCGGAATGTCAACACAGTCAACATAAAAACGTAGCACTGCGTCCCCTCGCATGGCTCACTGTGCTCGTCATGCTTCGGGCGCGGTACCTCGTTAGGCTCGGCACACTATTTTATTCTCCCACCACACCCTAGTGGATGATAGGGCATGAATACCACCTGTTGACACATGTCGTGTCGAAATGGACACCGAAACCTAGCACCACATCCCATCGCATGACTCACTACGCTCGCCATGCTTCGGGCGCGGTGCCTCGTTACGCTCGGCACACTATTTTATTCTCCCACCATGCCCTAGTGCATGGCGGGGGGGCATGAAATACCGCCTGTCGGCACATTTTGGCTAAAAAAAAAGTAAAAAAAAACATGTCGTCTTAATGACCCTGTCGACCTAATGACCCTGTTGACCTAACCCATGTCGACCTAAAGTCATGTTGACCTTCCTGCATGCCAACCTTAAGTCATGTCGACCTAATGCTTGCCGACCATCATGCTGGTGGCCCATTGAACGGATCCCATGAGAATTGATTACAATTCAATGGAACAGGTTAAAAGTAAAAGCGGATGAACAGATCTCTCTGGCTTTGATGCAGAGGTGGATCGATGAAGAAACATCCTCACGGTTATAACCATCCCATCTGTGCGGTGGTTTACTCCTTGCCCAAAGTGCATAAGACACAAATTAACCCACCAATCATATTGACTATGGGGGTCTATTTTACAACCCATAGCTACAGTAGATATATTGGGGGAAATTTACTAAGATGTGTATTCTACTTCACATGTGATGTGGCTATGGGCAACCAATCAGATCTTGTCTACTATCTTCTAGAGAAGTGATTTCCAACCTTTTTACCTTGCGGCACACTAAATAAGATTTTAAAATTGCCAAGGCACACCATGAGATCCCACAGGGCAAAACACATTGGCCCCCACAGGAAAAAAAGAAACCTATTGCCCCCCCCCCCCCCATATAAAAAACAATCACACTGGTCCCCACAGGTAACACAAATAAAATACATTGGCCCTTTAAATGAAAAGATTAACTGGTGGTGGCTGTAAACTAGTTTGGGCATCTCTAGATCTGGGGGCACACTTGAGAACAGCTCAAGGCACACTTGTGTACCATGGCACAGTGGTTGAAAAACACTGTTCTAGAGGGTTCTAAATAAATAAGAAGTAGATTCTGATAGATTGCCTATAGCAACATCACATGTGAAGTAGAATACACATCTTAGTAAATTCCCCCCCATTTACTTTTTTTCTACAACCCTTTGTACGTAGCACTCAAACTTGCAGGTAAGTTTTTTTACATAACATTAATTTGTTAGGGATTATTCCTCCTGACTATACTTGCCACGATAGGTGTATGCTCGCTCTACACGCTGATACCACACTCTGCATTATAGCTCTTTCCATGGCATTGACTCCAGCAGAGTCCTTATGATGGCCCTCTGATACATTTTCTCATTTCATTAGTGCAGCTGATTCTTGAAATGAATCACTTTAATGTACCAGCGGCAATGGTGTACACAAATCGCGGGAACTGCAATGAGGTGAAATTTGGCCACAGCATATGCTAATATATTTATGAGCTGGTATGAACAACAATTTGTCCTTGGTACACTTAGAAAAAGGGGAGGTGATGTCAAAAGTCACACCAATCCTCTTGCGCTATAGGTTTTAAATTTATAAGATGCAAAGGAGCTGTACGTGACAACAAGCAACCAGCTTGTAGTGGGTGGATAGAAAAACAGTGGGGAAGTAGTCACAGCTCTGACTTTTGCATATATATAATTGGATTCATTTATTACATATTATTTCAAAGGTCCACCTTTTCAATAAAGACACAGAACTGAAAAAGTATTATTATCAATATTTATAAACACATAAAATTATATATTTAACACAATACATTAAAAAAACAAATATATTAGAAAAAAACTGGGGGCCCCAGCTTTATCTAATAATATTAATAATTATAATAAAATATAGAATGCTTGATTCTTTTGTAGCAGCAGCAGTAGAATTAATGGGTGAAATTTAATAGGATGAGAGATTCAGAAAGTGAGGGATTTGGGGCCCCATTTATCATTGATCACATTTACAATGCGATCTGGGTGGAATATTACCGCGCAGGATCGCCTTGTAAAAGGCAATCATTTTGCCCCAATTTATTATCAGTTGTGCGCAGGGACAGGGCTCCGAAAGGAGCCCATCCCTGCAAAGCCCTGACCCGGAAGCCGGGGGGTCTGCGCATGGGCGGTTATGCGCTGACCCCCGTGACCCCTGTGACCGCACTGCCGCTCGGGCAGTGCGATATGTAACCATAGGCTACAATGGGCTATCGCCACATTAGAATGGCGATAGCCCAGGGGTGCGATGCCGGGCTGTCCGATGTTGATACATCGGGCAGCTTCGTATCCCCCATAGAAACCTATGGTGGATGTGGCCGGCGGCGCTGCAGGGGGGATCGCAGCAGGGATCGGAGATTCCTGCTGCGGTCCCCCTTAATACATCTCAGTGCTACTTAATATTTGCGGTTAACCCCCGAAAACATCTGATTTAACCGCAAATATTACTTGATAAATGGGCCCCTAGGTGAGAAATCTCCATATTTTTTTAAAGAGGCAATCATTTACACTGCAAACACAGTTTATTTTGCAGTTTAAATGATTTCCGCTTTAAAACAACTGGAGATTTCTTACCAAATCTCTCACTTTCTGAATCTCTCCTCCTATTAAATTTCCCCCATCATCGCAATTATTTTGCCTCATTAATAGGAAGCGACAGTGAAGATAATGCATGAACACTTAAGTTGCTGTATTTGTTATAACCTTTAGGCAATATCTTCAAACCAGGTTATACTTCCGCTGGTAAATTGATCATGATGATTAAATGAAAAAAAAAATGCAAATGATAATTCTCACCTGCAATCATGCCGTATAGAGTTAAGTGTCTATCATTTTCCCGGTGGTCCTGTATAGAAAGTGAGAGCATTTAGTGGTACATTTAGCAAAAATATTGTATACTTCAAAAGATTCATTAATGACATCTTCATCATATGGAGGGTAGTGTCATTTAACCATATGGTGGAGACTCTCAATGGACTAGATTCACCTATACGTTTTACCGCTTCAGCTGACCCCACACAGTGAACTTTCTTGACATCACAGTGTTTTTGAAGGAGTCTAGATTGGCCTACACACTACATAATAAGCCAAGAAGACCACAATACCCTTTTATGGTCAACAAGCCACCACCCCAATATTTTGAAAATCAGCTTACCGATATCCCAACTGGTCAGGGTATTACATAATAACTCTGATCCAGCAGTAGCAGAACTACAACTGATAGACTGCCAAGAAAGGTTCAACACTAGAGGAGACAGTCGTAACATATTGCGGACAAACCTTACTAGGGCGAGAAGGATATTCCAGGATTGTCCTAAAGGTGATAGAAAGGCAAAACAAGATTAATTCATTCTGAATGTACAATGTGACACCATCACCAACCTCAAAACCATACAAAGAGCACTCAAGAAGAATTCTTCCATAATTGCCTCTGATCCTGCTTTTTGGGAATGTGACAAAAGGAGCGCCTTCACTAAGCACCAGCAGGGGTCGCAATCTGAAGGACCTCCTACTGAGAGCAGACATGCAACCGGTTAACACGCAAACATCACAATGGTTGGGCAACTGTCAGGGTTGCATTAGATGCCAAGGCTATACTGCTTGTAGGGATATTACAAAAGTTATGTTAAGCCACACACACTGATGCCCACTACACGTAATGCCACACATGCCCATTACACGTTATGCCAGGGCTTGGCAAATATTTGTAAAATGCCTATTACACGTCACACACGTATTACACATTATGCCACACGCCATAATGCCCATTACACATTATACCTAACACTGTAATGCCCATTACACGTTATACCAAACACCATACTGCCCATTACACATTATACCAAACACCGTAATGCCCATTACACGTTATACCAAATAACATTATGAGCAAGCATATGGGCAGAGCACTGAAGGAAGCGCAGCCTGCCACGGCGGCTGTATCTCTGTCAGAGCAGGTCTGCACTATTTGAATCTCGTGCGGATCCTCCAGCCAATCAGGAGCTGCTGCTCCCGATTGCCTGTGCGAGCTGGCACGAGATTTAAATTAGCCTGCTCTTCTATCTTTGTCAGGCCAGGGACTCTCCTTCCCTGCTCTTTTCCCGGACAATGTATAGTACGGGAATGCCACCCGTCCGGACTCCGGACACCCGGCTTAATTACCGGACGGTAATCTCGGACGGGTGGTAACCCTACTCCAGCTCCCCCCAACTGCCCCCACCTCCAGCCTGTGGGACACTGTCTGCCACCCATGGAAGGGACAGCGGGAAAGTCTCTAATTAGTAGGACTGTCCTGCTGTAATTGGGACAGTTGGCAGGTATGCTGTGATGTTCTGGTTTTTACCTAGTCCAGAAGTTCATTCCCTTTTGAATAATAGAATATATTATATACACAGCGCTCTTATGTGATAACTTAAATAACACAAATTATTATGGTTGCTATTCACAAATAATCTAAACTAATATCTTTAATAAGATTCGAATAGATTGTTCAGTCAAATACTGGGATGCAATGGGTAACTACCACAGTACCAGCAGAGGCTAATGTGGCCTAAAGCCATTGAGCAGATCTTGTCACAATTACCTGCAGTTCATCTTTCTGCCATTAGATGGCAATATCTGTTGTTTAAAAGCATAACTATATGTCGGCCTACGATCTAGTCGGAACTACATTTCCCAATAACCCCTACGGCAGGAAGTAACAGAACGGAAGTTTTTGCCACTTTCCTACACCTGGTTAGTAAATATGGCGGCGCCTGCATGGAATCACGTGTGGGTCGGTACCGAGACCGGGATTCTGAAAGGTTAGGGGTCATATAGGTTTCTTTTCCCCATTATAGAGGAAGTGTGTAGTAAACAACCACATTTATGGTTACACAGTAAAATGAATGTAATGATCTATAATGTGTGCGTCCAGAGAACTGTCTCTGTGTGTTTTGTAGTGTATGTGTGTTAGCAGTTTGGTTGACAACCAGTTATACACATATAGAAATATATTTATATTTCTTAGATTTACTCTTTGATTAAAGTTCAGAATGTAGTATACTATGTACAGCTATAGGTAGTTGTGTAATAATGAGGTGTTTCTTATTGTTAACCCTTTTCAGGCATAAATTTAGTGAAGAAACAGGCCACAAACTACACAGAAGTCTCCTCTCTGAGCCATGGGCAGGAGGTGACCGCAATGTGCTTTGGAGACGCACAGGAGTCTGAGGTGAGAGCACGATTTGATTCTATGGGTTGTGTACCACGAACTTGTCTACATGGAGACAAAACATATCCAGTAATATCTGCAAATCTCTAAGCATTAAGCTGATGTTGTGATGTAATATGTATTTCTTATATAGGTGCTAATAGGGTGCCAAGATGGGACCGTCAAAGTATTCAATACCGAAAAATCTAAATTTACTGAAGTCCATGAATGCAGAGGAGGCGATGGGGTTTTCCGAGGTCTTGGTGTCCTGGACAAGTAAGTAACTGTATATTGTCATTGGAAATTGAGCTGTCTCTCGCAGAATGCTGCACATTTTAATGCTTACTAACTTAACTGCTGGGAATAAAAATGGGATAGGTTGGTTATGGATTAAAGCTTGCAGGGGGACCTTCTGCCACTATGCCCCTTACTGGCAGCATCGCAGTGTATGACATCATGTACCTGATGCAGACTTAACCTGACCCATGGCAACAAACAGGATGTAATTCATTGGCTGACACTTTCCCATCAGCGGCTTCCTCAGAAAGTATTAATGTAGTATTGAAGACTGGTTACTTGTGCCATTCACTGTACTGGATAGAAACAATGTATTTTTTCCTTTGCCAGCCTACCAGAACCTTATTAATTCACTCCCAGCCTGTCTAGCTGCTGTCCTTGCTGCACACCGGTTATTCTGGTTATAATAATAATGTAATGTGAAGAGATTTAGTGCATGAGTAGAAGGTTCAGGTTTTAAGTCATGTCTTTGTGTCCTGGTGCCCACCAGATGTGGCAGGAAATGAGAGGCAGCACAGAGATTACCTCTTACTCCAGTAGTCAGGCAGTGGACATTGTTTGGAGCAGTGAAGAGACCCCTGGGTGTTAGGCTGGTTTCACACACTCCGGTTTTGTCCGGACGGCAAAAAGCCGGACACATTTTGTCCGGCTTTTTGCCTGACAGTTGTCTCTTTCACATGCACCGGCTCCATGAGCCATTGCTATGTAAATTTGAGGGTAAAAACTGAAGTGACGTCAGTTTGGGGGCGGTGGAGCGCTAAAACCGGACACCAAATGACCGGTGTGTGTGAAAGGCCCCCATCGCCCTCAGCACACACTGACCTGTGAGGACGGGACGGCCACGGCACGGCAGCCGGACACTGCAGTGGAAAGATCCGGCTGCTACCCGGTAACCGTGCCGTGGCCGTCCTGTGTGAATGGACACATAGCTGTCCATTACACACTGTAGGGGCGGCACGGCTTTTAAGCCGTGCGGTAATTTCCCGTCCGGCAGGAGCCGGACAGTGTGAAACCAGCCTCAGGACCATCCTCCCCTTTACAGTCCAGCTATGGCAAACAGTCCGATTTCTCTCTGTTACCTAAAGCATCTAGATCAGGGGTGTCCAAACTTTTTGCGTCGAGGGCCAGATTTGGTGAAGTGTAAATGTGTGGAGGCCGATCATTCAGACTGACATTCTTTAAATCATTAATCACATCAGAATGGTCCCTCACTCTGCCCCCATTCACTGTATATCCCCCAGCCTGCCCCTCCTTCACGGTATGTCCCCCATTCACTGTATGTTCCCCAGCCTGCCCCCTTCTCTTAATGTCCATCAGTGCCTCCATTCATTGTATGTCCACAAGCCTGACCCTCCTTCACTGTATGACTCCCATTCACTGTATGAACCCCATTCACTATGTACCTCACTCTGCCCCCATTCACTTTATGTCCCCCACTCTGCCCCCTCCCTTCTCTGTATGTTTCCCAGCCCCTTGTGTGAGCCAGAGGAAGGAGAGGCAAAGCAGGCACTGCAAGGATAGGAGATGCTTGGGCTCCTACTGCCGCCCTCCTCCGCTCTGCATATTACGGGAGCAAGCTTCCCCCTTGCTGCCCCCCTCCCCAAACACTGCTGTCACTGTGATTGTGGAGTAGGGTGATATACGATTGCAGCAGCAGGGGTAGGATGCCAAACACATCTGACTGTGGCGGCTGGCACCTCCTCACTGCAGCAGATGGCAAGGTAAAGGCGCGCTCGCCGGGGCCCCTCCTTTAGTGTCCTGTGCTTCCCACATCTGATGCTCTGTCCGCTTCTAGCTGGAGGCTGCTGGCCGCTTGAAATGACAGCACGGGCCGCAATTGGCCCCTGGGCCTGACTTTGGACATGCCTGATCTAGATGCACTGAGCATATTACATTTAGATTTGGCATAACAGTGACTTCTTGGACAGATCTCACAATTGTGGGTCTTAATTGCTTTAATAAACTTTATCCTGCGCAATATGATAGTCCTCTCTTGTGTAGTAAACACATGCAAGCCTCCTGTCCAAGCGCTCAGCAGCAATTTCTGATCACTGGCCAGGATTTAGAAAATGCAAAGTGATGTATAACAGATTACATCGCTAATAGTCATTCCTTTTTCATTGCAGTGCACTTCTTACCTGTGTGGAGTCAGGATTACTGAAGGTGTGGAAGGAAGGAGCATGTGATAATGTGAGTATATATGAAGGTAGTAGAGAAAGTCTACAGACCATTTAAAGTTCTGTGGTCCCATCCCTAAATTCCTTTAATGAGGAAATTCAATTTTTTCCTGGGTGCCCAAATGTTAATAGGTGCCCATCGAAGCAATTATGTTGTCCCCTTTCCCCCTTGGGCGCACAAGCAGTGTGTTTATACCCATTAGTACTGGGTTTATCCTTCACAATGGCTAATCCTGGTTAGGGTGCCCAAACCACTGAGTTTTTGCACATTTCAAATGTGTCTCCATCCTCCCCCGCTGCTTGCTTGCCTGAATGGTGCAGAAATAATTGATTGCCCCTTAAGGTGCACACACTAGAACGATTTTTGTGCCGATTGGCCGATTTCTGATAAATCGGCCAATATATTGGTTTTTACTGATAACCGGTCGAAAATTGGCCGATATCGGTCCGATGCGCGCTCCCGTGGATCTTTAGCTGAATCTTCTGATCTTACGTGCTGCACGAAAGATCAGAAGATTTAACAAAAGATCCATAGGAACGCACATGAGATCTTAAGAAAAATCTTTGGTAAAGATGTGCGCTTGCCTGAAATCTTTTGTCCAGGACGGACAAAAGATTTCAAGGCTAATTTATGCGCACATCTTACGATCGCAGATCTTTTTAGTGTGTGGGCACCTTTAGACTTGAGAAAGTGAAAGCATAGTGTATTAAGATTTATATAAAGTAAGTCCTACGTTTATGACTGATCCATGTATCCTAGATAATGTGGTTCCAAATCTGAATGCCTACAGCAAGTCCTTCACATCTATACTGCTATATACTATGGTTGAAAATTTAGTAAAATGGGATTTCTATTTCAGATGGGATGTTGCTATGGGGAACCAATGAACAGCTTGTAACTGGCTACACATACAGAGGTCTTTACCTTTATATGCAAATGTCTCATTACCACAGAGAATAGATAGTGATGCTTATACCACACATGATGCTGTTGATGGATATTGCCCCATTCAGGCTTTACTGGAACTCCTCCAAATCCTGGGCAATGTGCCGTACTTTCTTATTACATTTTTACACATGAATATTTATGGTAATATTAAACTACAGTATAAACTGACAAGTCTCCTATGGGAAGCTTTTTTTTTATCATGTGATTGTGTGGAAGTGTAAAACCTCAAATCATAAATGTCTAGGAATAGATATAGAATTCCTTTATTCGTCTCACAATGGAGACTTTTGCAATTGTTACAGCAAGGTTCAAAGTACAGATAAGAGTTAAATAGAAGAATACACAGGATAAGAAGTCCAAACAATATAAATCTAGAATCTAAGAACATGAAGGACTACTACAGACCATGACCGTTGTACATTCTAATCCAGGGCTGGGCAACACCGGCCCTCCAGATGTTAGTGAACTACACACTCCAGGATGCTTTGCATTAGTTTTGCTATGTGGCCATGCTGAAACTAATGCAAAGCATCCTGGGATGTGTCGTTCACTAACATCTGGAGGGCCGGTGTTGCCCAGCCCTGTATCTAATCCCAGCTGGAAGAAAAGACCTGAGGTATCTCTCTGTTGAGCATCTAGGGCAGGCATGTCCAAACGATGGCCCTCCAGCTGTTGTGAAACTACAAATCCCATCATTCCTTGACATAGTTTTATCATTCCATAAAAGCAAATATGTGGCAATGCATGATGGGACTTGTAGTTTTACAAAAGCTGGAGCTCCATTGTTTGGACATGCCTGATCTAGGGTGAAGCAACCGATCACTGAAAGAGCTACACCGTTCTGTCAAAATATTCTGGAGTGGGTGTAATGCATTATCCAATATAAGAAATATTCCCTGCTACATCATTATTATTAAATACATTTATTATGGGTTTGGGTTATTTTCAATGTGGACAGATCCCTTCCTTCCCTTACTCTGTCCTACTATGGGCAGTCTCTTTATCATGTACATATTGGAGGTGTACCATAGAAGATCTGCAAGTGTTGTTTACATTGGTGTAACTCGCAATTTCTTTTACAATGTATTTATACCAGTTGGAGCTGCAAGTTGGCCCTGGTGTTGAGAAGATGCGTCAGTGTAATGCTCACCGTCACAAGGTTGGGACTGGAGGCAAAGAAAATGACTTAAAAATATGGGATCTGCAAAATCCAGAAGAACCAATTTTCCGAGCCAAGAATGTAAGTTGCCTAATATGTGACATAAGGCGTCTTCTGGAAATATGACGTGTCATGCTTTGGGCAGTATTCAATGAGGATGAGTCGCCATGTTCTACGGTGAATGTGTGCTAGTTTCGTGCTCTAAGGTGAATCTTTTTACTGAAAAACTGATTCGCCCTATTCACCATGCACGATTCGCCGACGGCGAACAGTGAATGATGGACAATTTGCTGTCTGATAGTCGCCATAATTCAATGGGTTTTTTAGTGTGATTCGCCGTGAGTGTATTCAATGATCAGATGGTGAATTGCTTTCTAAGTGATTTTCGCCGTGTGTCAAAATGTAGCAATCGCCATCTTTTTATGGTGAGCTGAACTGTGATCTTTTAAAAGAAAGGTTTTTTGATTTTTTTTTGGTGTAAAAAATCTGTATTTTTTTTCTGAAGGGGCATGCAATTTTTTTTTTTTATGTACTTACTGCAAATTATTATATATTTCATTTTTAATTAATTTTTTTTACACATAACAGCCAGCAGGGAGCCGAGAGCCGCTCATTAGATATTCATATATTCACTCCTCCCGCTCATTACATATGCCGAGCGGGAGCAGTGCAGCAGCTCCCTACCCCAGTTCCCTGCTTCTGCCCCACAGTGTCCGACGCAAGCAGGGAGGCTTCCATCTCCCTGCCTGCCGCAAGGGTAAAAATTCACCGTCAGGGGCAGCGAGCCCCTGCGGCGTTGAATAGGACGACAGGGAGGGCTGGCAGCGAATGCTCCAGCCCTCCGTAACACGGCGAATGTGCAGTGAATCCTAAACCGGATTCGCTGCACATCGCCATTATTCACATTGAATACTGCCCTTTATGTGGGTGGCCTCTTTGTGTTTTTCCAACTTTTTCGTTTCAATTTGTAATATTTATTGTGAAACACACCCCCCCCCCTTTTTTTTTTTTTTTTTTTTTTTTGTGTACCATATTTTCTTATGTACTGTGTTATTAGAAATTTAGCTAAGCCTGTCTCACAATTGAAATTTTGGTTCTAAAACAATGTAATTTACAATATGTCCTAGTATAATTTTGAAAAAAAATACAAAATATAATACACCATCATTGTTGCATTTTTTTTGGTACTTGTTTCCTAGCACGGCGCCCCCCGATTTTCATTGTATTACATCTTATACAATCGCATTGCATGCAATATAGTGGCATGTGATGCGATTTTTAATTGTACAAGCAGCCTGATGGGTGCTTTTAATATTAAATGCACCCCCATTGGCAACGCCACCCCCACTATCAACGCCAACCCGAAGCGTGGCAAGCACAGCGGTACGCATCCTCCGACCTTTTCATACCCCCACTATCCACGTCGGTGTGGAGTTGATTTTAGATAGTGTGACACGGATTAGGGGACACCGATTACTTTACATGTATTCCGCGTCCCCTCGCATAACTGACTTCTCTCGCCATGCTTCGGGTTCGTATTCCTCGTCCCCTCGCGAGGCTTGCCACACTATCTAAGATCAACTCCGACGTGGATAGTGGGGGTATGAAAAGGTCGGAGGATGCGTACCGCCACCCATTGCGGGCTCGCTGCGCTCGACATGCTTCGGGTTGGCATTAATCCTGGGGGGGGCGTTGACTATGGGGGGCCCATCAGGGTGCTTGTACAATCAAAAATCGTATACGATTGCATCGTATGGCATATGATGCAATATTTTATTGTACAATATTGCATCGCATACCATTGTATACCTTATTTAGTGTAATGGTATACGATGCGATGGGCGCCTTGCTAGGAAACAAGTACTTTTTTTTTAAAGAAGGTAAATTTTTTAAGGGCCATTGTTTACACACTGAGCAAGAAGTGCTGGCCATAACTCCTAATAATGGGGCAGATGTATTAAAAAGAGATAAATGGGAGTGTCATAAACGTCCAGCCAATTATCTCCAACTGTACCTGTCATTTTATAGGCTGTGTTTAAAAAATGACAGTCAGGAGCTGATTGGATGTTTAGCACTCTTTATTACCCTTGCATTTATCTTTTTAAGGCTTAATACATCTGCCCCTTATGTCTGTTATCTCATGTTAGTTGATAGTACTACAGGTTAAGTATACATTATCCAAATTAGGCTGAAAACCATAGTCTCCTAAATGTATTTATCTTTTTTATTTATTTTGCTAAAAACCTACTGGGCACATCTGTAACTGCCACTACTGGGAAATGGAATTTTCTTGCACTAAATATGTGCAAGAAAATGATTGCTTATGTTGGCCACATATCAGACCAACTTTCCTCCAACTAGTTGGTTGGTTGGAATAAAAACCTGGTACTGGATAGGAGCAAGTGTAATTAAGTCATTTGTTTCCCAAATCGGAAAATGGACAATAACTGTCACTCAGACAATGTACTGTAGTTGGACCTATTCGATATAAACAATTTCACTGAATGTTTTTGTCTATTCTCCTGAGTTTGTACGCAAATTGCTTATTGGCATTTGCCCCCATACAGTACCAGATTTTCAGTCCCGCCAACCAACTAGTTGGATGGTTGGAGGAAAGTTGGTCTGATGTGTGGCCAGCGATTCAAATTCAGTGCCTGAGATTGTAAACAAACTTTGTTTCATGTACAAATAATATATAATAATATATATTTGTGTGCATGGGTTTGATGTTCTTGCACAACATAAATGCAAGATACCTCCTTCAAATATAAAAATATTCCGAAATACATAATCCATTATCCAAAGTGCTCGGGACCATAAGAATTTTGGATAAGGGATAACTCAACCTTTTATTGCCTTTTTGACTTAATCATTACAGATTTGTAAGTTGATCCAAAATTGCAAAAAAGCCGATAACTTCAAAATCTTAGTGTAAAGGAGTTAATATTATTTTGCACTAGTCTTGGAGCATTGCTAAGAAATAGTAGAAGAACTTTAAAATCTATTTAGAAGGGTTTAATTCTATATAGAATGAAAAACTGACATTTCAGTCTTTATATAAAGACTGAAATGTCATTACATTGTATGCAAATGTCTCATTTCAGTTAAAGAATGATTGGCTTGATCTTCGTGTACCTGTGTGGATTCGTGACCTGGATTTCCTCCCAGAGTCAGACAAGGTGGTTACCTGCACAAGTTACTATCAAGTGAGTGCGAAGTGTTCTCTTAATTCTCCATATGTTCATCAGTGCTTGGAAATCCCTGGTGAAGCTGACTTGGAGGCATTAAATGAAAATAAATCCTTGGTAGTGGTTCCTTAAATTGCCATGCAAGCTGTGGACTTACCTGATCTTTATGAAAGGTTATTCTATAAAAGTGGAGATCTGGGAAAGCTTATTTACAAATTGAATTACGTGAACTCTCTAATCCCCCACAAACTCCAAATCCCTGCAGACTCCAAATGTTTATTTATGCTTGTATTCGGTCGACCAATGAAGGTTGACACGTGAAAAGGTCGACAGTGGCTGTAGGTCGAAAGGTGTCATTAGTTCGACAGTTAAAAGGTTGACATGGGTTTTCCACATCATTTTTTTTGTTTGAGCTGACAGGCGGTATTTAATTCCCTATCGTCCACCAGGCCATGGCTAGAGAACAGAGTAGCGGCATGGCGAGCCTAGGGAGCCATGCACCGATACGGTGTCCATGTCGACATTTGGGACAAAAACCCATGAAAGACATTTTTTTTGACTGTCGACCTTCCCCATTTCAACCTAA
This sequence comes from Crinia signifera, assembly GCF_055691185.1. Classification (NCBI taxonomy): domain Eukaryota; kingdom Metazoa; phylum Chordata; class Amphibia; order Anura; family Myobatrachidae; genus Crinia; species Crinia signifera. The sequence goes on from NC_139227.1 coordinate 69,375,960, forward strand.
TGCTTATGTCGACCTTTTCATGTGTCCACCTTCAGTGGTCGACACATTGCATGTCGATCTTCCTGTGGTCGTCCCAATAACCCATACATCTTGTAAGTAAATGTTGTGCAGTGGGAATAGAATGCACTTTACATGTACAACATAAACTGTTCATGTACATTAGTATTTACATTGCGGCTGGTCCCCCCACAGGTTAGAGTCTATGACCCGAGCTCCCCACAGAGACGGCCGGTTTTGGAGGTAATATTCGGCGAGGATCCAATAACTGCTTTGAGCATCACTCCGGATGGCAGGTGCTGTAGCTCTTGTTTTCTATATCTAATACACATTTTTCTGCCTGACTTTGGAAGTGTTCTTGTACAGTGATTTCTATACCTTTTTAAATATGCTGTTCATTTTCCATTTGTTTATAAGGTTTATATAACCAAATAGCTCATTGTGTCCCATTTGCTTTCCCCTTTAAGAATATATATAAATATTTTTTTTCATTTATATTCTTTTCAAAATAGTTTCCCTTTTATATAGTCATGTCATTTACAAATAACTTTTTGGTCGGATCTTGTGTAGTTACACTTCTGTTAGAGTGAAGGGTACAGAGTTACACAGAAGTCTGTTATGTAGATGGATTTTGCAGTGTTTTAGCATTGTACACGCTGCAGCATAGCACATGCATATAAAGATGGAGCCGGCCTGGTCCTTGCTGTGGATGGCGTTTCTACCGCCATCCACGCCAGCGGCCGGCTCCCGCTCAATGGCTTTTAGTTGTTTGGACTAATTTGCTCTAAAACAGAAGTTTAGTTCTGATGTATACTATATGTTGTATGCAAATGTGTGTATTGTTATTGACTGAAGCATTCCCTTACAGGTCTGTAGTGGTTGGGAATTCTCATGGCAACATGGGTGTGATCGATTTGAGGAAAGGTAAAGATTTGTTGTAATGGATAGGACTCCCTACCTCACTCTGTCATCAGCACTAGGCTAATTGTATTTATTCTCCATATTAGGTAGTCTCCGGTGTTCCCTAAAAGGCAGTGCCGGCTCTGTCCGCTCCATCCAGTGTCACCAGTCGATGCCTGTTGTAGCCTCCTGTGGCCTGGACAGGTTCATGAGGCTCCATAACTTAAATGACAAGGAACTGCTGCACAAGGTATGTGCTTTGGAATACATAGTCCAATTGTCTACTTTCCTGATAATATATTTATTATGTTTTTCCTTTACTCTGTATTCGGTATATAATCTCTCTAAGTTGCCTGGGACAGCCAGCTAGAACTAGGGATGGCCATCGTTGCCTTTACCATCAATGTAAAACTATGCAATGGATGACCATCAATAGTTTTACATATCGATGGCCATCCATTATGTGTGACTGATTGGCCTGTGGGACAATCAAAACACGTGGGCGGGGCTTCACGGGTGTCAGGGGTGGAGGTATACTCCATGCCCCGGCACTTTGAAAAAGAAACAAAAGCAAAACATCGGTTTTGGTGTGCCATTGATGGAGGAAAACCATCTGGTTCTCCCCCATCGATGGCAAAGTATTCGACATTGGCCATAAATCATTGATTATTTTGACTCATCGATGGCCATCCCTAGCTAGAACCTGTTATGCTGTGACTAGTGGCACTGGTAGCAGTTACCATTCGGGGACATTTTACATTTCCATTTGGGGAAATATTGATAACCTATAAGCACATAGGCCCTTATTCTGATCGGTGCGGCCGGATCCGATTATGCGGCCAGGACCGTGCGTGCGAAACCCCGCCTTCCATATGGATCGCCAACTCCGTCCGTACACGGTAAGAAGCTGGCCGAACAGACCGCACGTGTATTTTTCACGGAATACGCCTCCTCCATCTAAGGGAACCTCCCCCATCATTCGATGGTCGCAGACCGAGTGCTCCACCAGCTCCCGCAACCTCAGACCACACGGACATTTTTCCGTGCAAAAGCAGGGATCTGGGCGGGCAGCTGACATCCGGCGATGTCATATGTCCGCCCCCTACACGTGCGTCACGGCCGCATTACCATACGTACGCCCAGCGTTTGCATGGGAACGCCCATGAAACGCGGGGCGTATGCATATGGTAATGAGCCCAAATAGCCCTTTACGCCCCTCTCCACCCCCTGTTCCGAGTGTTCACATATCATGCGGGATTTGGCCGTACGCCCCGCTCGCACATGCGCAGAGACGCCTCTGCACATGCGCAGACACAAAACATCGGCGGGCCGAACGCACGCGGATATATCCGCACCGACCAGAATAAGGGCCATAGAGTTGATAAGTTAAGATCATGTATGAAAATGCCAGCAGAACCAGTTGTTTGTGCTTCTATTTGGAGGCATTAAGTGACAACAATGATCCTTATTTGATGTCCTGTAAGGCAGGGTAGATAAAGTTTTATTGACATGGAAATCTGAACAAAACACATAAAGTAGAGACTGCTGTGGCGGAAAGAGACATAGAGGTTCATGAAACCATTAACATTACCGGAGTAGCTATTGATAGATTTTCTATAGGAAAAATGTTGCCGCATCCCTCCGGCGTAGTCCTGACACTTGTAGAGTGTATGCATTATTTACCTTTTAAATGGCAAATTTATTAATGGGAAAAATGTATTCTGATGCTTTTAATACATTTGTTTTATTAAACCACTGTCCAATTCCTTGAAAATCCTCAATTTTGATAAATAAACCCTATGTCTCCAGCTGTGGAGGTGCTCGCATACACATGGGCTGGTGCATAGGAGTTATTCAGACTGAACATCAGTTATTCATCTCTACATTTAAACCGCCAAACGATTCGCATGCGAACACCCTGTGTTTCCGGGGTGTACTCACGAGAACGCTGGGAGCGGGAGGCTGATGTCACAGGATTTGCGAGCACTGTAGAAATGATTCAATGGTTGGCGACCATCAAATGATTTCAGGGCCGCAAACGCATGTTCCACTAATGTTGGAGTACGCGAGACACAATACAAATTAATGTCCCGATGGTATAGATGCCCAGACACCCTCTCCAAAATGGGTGCAGTTCCCAACATCTGCTGGCGTTGGGAATCCACTGCCCATATGGTGGCAGTGCCCTCTCATCCTGTCTTTTTGGTCAGAGATCTTTAGATTATCTAAGACTATTCTTGGCGATCAGATCCCCACCGACAAACTATTTTGGTTGTTCCACCTCTCCCCAACCCCCCTCTCGAGATATAAAAACTCCCTGCTATGCCACCTGAACAACGCCGCTAAGTGGGTTATCCCGGTGAGATGGCGCTCCTCCTCTCCTCCAACAATAAAGGACTGGTTCCAAAAAATAGACTTTTACATGGACATGGAGGACATCCTATCCTATGTCGATGACAGACACGCCCAGTTTAGGTATACTTGGTCCCGTTGGCTGCTCTTCAGAGATACCAGGACCTATAAAGAAGTTATGGCGTCCCAATCCTCTTAGACTTGGAACTCCTCTGCCCCTCCTCTTGCTTACTTTTCTGCTGACCCTTTCCTCTGTTGATAATGTTCGACAGTTTTCACATGTCGTATTTTCACATATACATGACTAGATGTTTTATCTTTTTTTTTAATGTCATACTCACGAACGTACCGGAGCACCGCTTCCCTTCCCCTATCCTTTCTTTCTCCTATCACTCTTTCTTTTCTCTTGTTACATACCATTGTTTTTGCACCAGTTTTTGTGTACATTACTTTGCAAATATATTATTCTCTACTTGACAACCTTGTAACTGAATTAGACTGTATTTGCTGTACCTCAAATCAATAAAAATTTATTTTGTAATAAATGATTTTGGGGCCGCACGCTACCCTGCGAATTGATGTTTATGCAAAACATCCATTGGCACTGCGGCAGGGATATTGCCAAGGCGGCAGGCAGAGTAAACTACTGCTGCATAGCGAGCCAACCAGAATAAATCCCTTTATGTGCATTATAATAATATAATACACAAGTGGCTCACTTAAAGATAAATGAAATTGTATTTATACATATCTCAGTATCAGGCGCTGAAAGGTTCAACAATAGATATCCATTCCCCTTCGTTTGGATATGGTGCATATGAAAAATAAATGGGTGAATATAGTGAAGTACAGTTATGTACATACAAACTTTAATTCACACCAGTTAACAGACAAATGATGCTTGGCAGGTCACAATCAGATCCTCCCAGCACATCCACAATGACAATACAGTGTTAAAAAGAATCCATGTAGAGCCTTTCTGTCTGGCTCGGAAGGGGTAACAATTACCGAATGGTTAGAAATGAGTGCCAGTTCAAAATAGGCTCAAGCGAATAAGTCCCGGGGCAAACTACCTGAGTACCTCCTGCCTGACCCGGAGGAGACACGCCGAAGTGGTGAGAAGCTGAGACTCGTGAGTTTGCCCCGGGACTTATTCGCTTGAGCCTATTTTGAACTGGCACTCAGTTCTAACCATTCGGTAATTGTTACTCCTTCCGAGCCAGATAGAAAGGCTCTACATGGATTCTTTTTAACACTGTATTGTCATTGTGGATGTGCTGGGAGGATCTGATTGTGACCTGCCAAGCATCATTTGTCTGTTAACTGGTGTGAATTAAAGTTTGTATGTACATAACTGTACTTCACTATATTCACCCATTTATTTTTCATATGCACCATATCCAAACGAAGGGGAATGGATATCTATTGTTGAACCTTTCAGCGCCTGATACTGAGATATGTATAAATTCTTTTAAACACTGTTACATTTTAAGGGCTAAGGGAAACACCCTGTATACATAGATTTGTTTGGCTGCTGAGCGCACTGTTGGTGGACATTCCACACCTCGATCTAAATGAAATTGTATGTTTGCAGTTGTAAATCAGAGTCAGACAGACCGTTAAGCCCTTTTTGTGATGTGTATTTGTGTTTATCTATGTCCTATAAAGGAAGGCTCTGATTACTAGCATGTTGTTCCACTTCCTTCATAAATAATGATTTAAATTCTGCTACATTGATTTAATTTCGCATGAGCTGCAGAATTGAAGCGCTTACCATTTTCACACATACAGTGGGAACATTAATACTCTGGGACCTTTTCTCACGGTTTCTTATTTGTTTCTATAGGTGTATTTAAAGTCCCGGCTAAACTGTCTCTTGTTGACATCTCGTGACAAGTGGGAGGTAAGCTAAGCTGTTTTACATTTCATGTCTAGGATTAGAGGGCAAATGGACATTCTCCTTATTTAAGGGACCATTAAGAATGCTGAAGCCCAAGGTCTGCATCATGTGTGCCCCCCCCCTAAGGAAACAGGACAGTGGAACAAAAATACAACTGAGACATCTGTCCCAGCACTGTCATTGCCATGTATCTGTTCTGTCCCACATCTGTCTGGTCTCCCTGTTGGGGTCTGGCAGCTGCAGTGACCATTTCCAAGTTGTCATTGAGGTCAGTCAGAATAAATGAGCAGCAATCTGAGTCTCTGCCAGTCTGCCACTGTGTTTCCTTGCCTGTGGGGGTAGGTGAGTAATGTGTGGGTGAATATGATACATACAGGGGAGGCATGTGTGCTTGGTAGTCCCTATGGTGGAACCATTGGAAGTTGGCGTTACTACAGGTCTGTGGAATGAGACGGGTAGTACTATGCACACACTTATCTTTCCATGGGGCACTTTTTTGTACTTCTGCAGTATGGCATATTTCATTTTTTTTTAAGAAGGTTTAGTGCGTGTGTTAGACTGTGCTATTGCAATCATCGGCTTATTCCAGCTGGCTGACCTTGCCAAAGGTTCTGCCCACTGACTGAAGCTGTGCAGAACGTTTGAGAACACATTAGACTCATGATGGAGTAATGGGAAAGTGTCAGAAAGAGGAACTGTGGCCATTAATAGCAATGGGGAGGCTGCAGTAGATATTCAATTATATCCATTTTTGGCATAGTGCTCAGATTCGCGAAGATCTATTGTGCGCTTTTTACTGGGATCGTTTAAACTTCAATGACTAATAATCCATTAAACCACAGGTCTTCAACCTGTGGCCCTCCAGATGTTGTGGAACTACATGTCCCAGCATGCCCTGACAGTTTTGGCATGCTCTAATAGGAAAAAAATGTGGCAATGCATGTTGGAACATGTAGTTTCACAACATCTGGAGGGCCACAGGTTGAAGACCCATGCATTAAACCGTCCACACAAAGGGACACTGCAGATACTGTACTATATGGTGTAAAGGGTGATGATGATAAAGTTGGTGACAGCGTTTTACTCTGAAAACTACAGGAAGAAGAGATTGTACTCCCAGCGGCAGATGTGAAAGATGAAGAGGAAGATGAGGTCTGGACCACCATGGAAACCGTGACTGACAAAACCATCGCCAAGAAACGAGGAACAAAAGAGGCCAGTGTAGTGGATGGAACAACTGAAAATACAGTTAAAAAGAAGAAGAAAAAGAAACTTTGAATTATGCTAAACTGGACTTTATCTTCTTAGAAGTTGCTGATGGATGGTGCCCAGTGCTACACAAGATAATGCACTTTATGAAGAGTCACAGAAATATGTCCCCCTTTTATACCGTTTAAATGTTCGGCTTGGATTTATCAACTTCATTGAGAGGCCAAGGGTGCAAGGTCTGCAAGAGCTGTACAGCAACCAAGCTGGACACTACTTTCTCTGTATAGTCCATGACATTGTTTAGGTATGACTAGAAAGTGAAAGGATTTGCAGGTCTAGTTTACAATAAAGTAAACTTTATTCAAGACTCTTATTTAATATCAATAAACTGACATCTGCATTCATATTTGTGTTTCCCCATACATGCACGAGAGATGGCACATGTGGCTCTTTAACAGAGGAGGGGGCCTGTGTGAAGACTCTCCGTAGGCCCCCTCCTCTTGGCACTGCCACAGACTGGCATTGTGATGGAGGCTATTGCACTTGGGCAAGCCTCTGGAAACATGGCGCCCACCATGTTCCAGAGACTAAAATACGCACTGTATGAATGTAGTGGCTGGCATGGGGCTCCAGAGAGGTAACTATTAAAACATGGGTCTGGTGTGCCCCATCCCCGGAATCATGAACCCATCTACACTGCACACATTGCACCCATAATAGAAGCGCCTATGGCTACAAGGTAACATCTATAAAAGTATATTTACGAAGCCATATTATCACAAAAATGCAGATTGGGGGGGGGGGGGGGCTGCCTGCCCTGGGGCCACCACTGAGGCACACTGGCTCCAAGATCCTGTACACAGTGCAGCTGGGACTCTGGAGCAGCTTCTGCAGGTATCGCTGCCTGCTTCTCCTGTGTCACAGTTGGTAATACTAGCTGCTGCTGAACTGCACATTTATGCTGTGTATATGCCACATGACAGTGCAGTGGTGCAGCATCACTGCACAAGGGGACAAGATACTTAATAAAAATCCGAAAAATAATGCAAATATGGAATGCTGTGCAGGCGCATGGAAGATTATATTTAAATTAAATATGTAAAAAAAATTATTAAGTGATCATTTCTACCATACACATATAACTTTTTATTACACAGAATGTATTTTTATAACTATTCAAGTAATTAGTATAAACTGTTTGTGCTAGGACATCTCAGTTTAATGATTTTTGATTAGTTATCCAGATATGCGATAAACTGTTTTGATACAGGGGGCATTCTGCTTTCTCTTCAAGATCTTAAGGAGAAGTTTAGCCTATCTCACTTTGCATCCTCGATACCCCCCTCTTTGACTAAAGTAGGAGATACGGTTTAGTTTCAGCGTTTTAGCGGCAGCGTCTCAGTCTCAGCAGCGCCTGTGTCCCCTTGCGGGACTCGCTTCGCTCGCCCACGCTACGGGTGCGGTGGCTCGCTACTCTATATAAAATCAACTCAATGCCAACGTGGATAGTGAGGGTATGAACCAATTCACGCTGGCATGGACTTTATTTTAGATAGTTTTCCGAGCATCGAACCCGGAAGTAGCAGGCGGCCATGCTGCCGCCGTGAAACTAAACAAGAACCGGAGATACTTATTGCCTTGATTCTTTTACTAACCACTCTTGCCTCTTTAAATTCTAAAACAAGATTTATAGTCCTCCACAGTTACAATCTGGAAATAATTATTACCTTCTCTGAAAGCACTGACTCTTGCCCAGGTCAGGCTGTTAGTCTGAAAAGGGTACAGAAGAATTTAGTCCGCACAGTCTTCATGTAACTGTCAGAGATCCCTAATTGTTTGTGTTACCATTCATTTAGGTTTAAGGTATATAGGGAGATGCTGCCCAGGAATCAGTATGATTGCACAACAAAAGAAAAGGAATTCCTACAAGGGGCACTCATGGCTGACTGATTTTTGCTTATTCAGCATCCATGTCATTAATATTGTTTAATATAGTGTCCCAAGAAAATTGTTAAAACTTAACATTTATTTGGTATGATATTAGGAACTGTGAAATATTCAAATCATTTTTGTGAAAGTGCATTAAAGTGAAAATAGGATTGTGTATGTGTGTTTAACATATCACCTCACTGATGTACTGTGGCTCTGGAGAATGATACTGTGTTATGTTGCAGTTCTCATGTCTCATTTAAAGACTGCAAAAGAAAAGAAAAATAATTCCTACAAGGGGCACTCATGGCTGACTGATTTTGGCTTATTCAGCATCCATGTCATTAAATTGTTTAATATAGTGTCCCAAGAAAATTGTTAAAACTTAACCTTTATTTGGTATAATATTAAGAACTGCGAAATATTAAAATAATTTTTGTGAAAAAGTGCATTAAAGTGAAAATAAAATTAAAATAGAGCTGTCCGTTTTTAATGTGTATGTTATTGTGGTCCAATGACTGATAACCTGTGTGATTGCACTGCCTGAGGATTGTGTATGTGTGATTAATATATCACCTCACTGATGTACTGTGGCACTTGCATATCTATGAGACTTCTCTGGAGAATGATACTGTGTTATTTATAGCATAAAACCATAATTGGACTCCATCATGCACCAAGTACATTAAGCAACCATTCGACAGGACAAGATAGAAATAATTTGATAACCCTTTCCATCCCAGGGAGTAACTTCTCCCAATCACCTCATCTATTTAATTCTACCACAAATTTGTGGACAATACCCATTTAACAGGATATTGTGGATTAACTAGGCTCTTTTTGATGCATTTAAATGAGACCGGTGCAGATGGGAACTGCAACATAATAACACAGTATCATTCTCCAGAGAAGTCTCATAGATATGCAAGTGCCACAGTACATCAGTGAGGTGATATATTAATCACACATACACAATCCTCAGGCAGTGCAATCACACAGGTTACCAGTCATTGGACCACAATAACATACACATTAAAAACGGACAGCTCTATTTTAATTTTATTTTCACTTTAATGACCTTTTTCACAAAAATAATTTTAATATTTCGCAGTTCTTAATATTATACCAAATAAAGGTTAAGTTTTAACAATTTTCTTGGGACACTATATTAAACAATTTAATGACAAGGATGCTGAATAAGCAAAAGTCAGTCAGCCAAGAGTGCCCCTTGTAGGAATTATTTTTCTTTTCTTTTGCAGTTTGAAAGGGGTCTCAGCTGTGTTGCACTTGGGATAAACCTGTATACAAAATCCCCAGGACGACCCGGCTTTACTATGTAAAAGGGGTATTAGAAGTCAGGCTGCAGGAGCTCACAGAAGATGTGTCCAGTGGCGTAACTATAGCTCCGCAGCCCCCGCGGTGGCGGGGAGGCGCAGAGAAAGTTTGGGCGCCAAGGGTCTGCGGGGCTATAGTTACCCGCTGCTGTGCTGTCTCTGCCGGTACCTGCTGCCGTGCCGTCACGGTCCCGTCTCTCCCAGCGTTGGCTCCTGCTGCTATAATAAAAACGGACACTTAGAAAATGGCTGCCCCCATACTGCAGACCGTTTTCTGTCTGCAGTATGGGGGCAGCCATTTTCTAAGTCACTTTTCATTATAGCAGGAGCCGGCGCGCCGGGAGAGACGGGACCGTGACCGCAGATGCGGGCAGGCAGGTACAGGCATGGGGGGGGAAGCCGAGGGAGGGGGAGTGGGGGCGCCAAAAATTTAGCGGGGGGGGGGGGCGCAAAATAGGTAGTTATGCCACTGGATGTGTCTGCTATATTGACTCAATGACATCAGTCAAGAATCAGTACCCCCTCTGACTAATACCAACATTTTTGATCATGTCAAAAGGGCATAAAGATTATGTTAATAATAAGACAACACATGTTTGTAATAGTAAACAAGATACATGAACATTAACCCCTTCCCGACATTTGACGTACATTTACGTCATGGTCGGGATGTACTTCCCGACACATGGCATAAATGTACGTCATGCCATTTAACTGTCACCGCGTCTATAGACGCGGTGACAGAGGGACGATGTCTGCTGTCCCTGACAGCAGACATCTTCCCTCATTGCCCAGGGGGGGCAGCGATGCCCCCGCCCATCGGCGATCGCTGTGATTGGCTGTTCAATGTGAACAGCCAATTACAGCGTTTTCTGTGTACCGGCGAATAACGTCGCTCGGTAACACAGGGATCGGTGGTGATTGGTGCTGTTAAGTACAGCACCAATCACCACCGGGTGTAAGGGTGTCACTGGTGGTCACCCCACCTGCCCCCAAAGGCTGTGATTGGTCCGTCGGACCGACGGACCAATCACCGCCAATACACCTCAAATGAGGTAACGGAGACAGCCCTGCAGCCGCCATTCCGGTCAGGAACAGCGTGCAGAGCGGTCTCCGTGCCCATCTGTGCCCTATACTGACCTGATCAGCGTTGGTGGCATCCGTGCTGCCAGCTATTGGTGCTTCCTGGTTGCTCTTGCTTCCTGTCTGCTTGTGCTGCTGCTGCAGCGTCATTGTGTCAGAGATATATATATTGTGTGCTATAATTTTGTATCTGCTGCCCCCCTTTTGTGCTGATCAGTATAAACTAACTGATCAGCACCTTTTTTGGGGTGCAGGGTTATTTTTTTTATATATATACCCTGTCAGGTTGCACCCACAGTTGTGTGCCTGCTGCCCCTCACTGCTAATCAGTGTTGCATCACTGATCACCAGTTTTTTTTTTTTGGAGAGTGCTGTGGTTTTTTTTTTTTAAATTGTTTTTACACCCACGGTGCTTTTGTGGGTGTCCTGTGGCCGCTGAGCGCTGATCAGTGACGTACATCACTGATCAGCATTTTTGGCACAGGGTTGAACTCATTTTTTTTTTTATCAAATTTCTGTTGCCTTTGACTCAGCAGTTATTTTTCATTTTTTTTTTTTGGAGAGTGCTGTGGGGTTTTTTTTTTAATTGTTTTTACACCCACGGTGCTTTTGTGGGTGTCCTGTGCCCGCTGAGCGCTGATCAGTGACGGACGTTACTGACCAACATCTGTGCTCAATTTTTGGCGCAGGAGCTTTTTTTTTTCCTTACACCTGTTAAAGCACTACATACACACTACATACCCCCCGTGTTGAAATAAAGTTTGTACCCCCCCCTACACTATACACGTGTTGAAACACTACACTTAAAAATAATAAAAATGTCCCAATCATCGCAAAGACTGTTTTCATCGGAGGAGGCATATGCCTTTCTTGCCTCTGACACTGACACAGCCAGTGAAGTAAGCGATGAATTGGCATTTGTCTTAAGCTCCTCTTCCTCCTCTAGTGATGAGGGACCCCCTCAAAGACGCCCCCGTAGAGCAGCTGAGACCCCCCCCCCAATGATTGATCTCGTATGGACCCCACCACCAGACAATTTTGAGCCCCAGGTTCCTGAGTTTTTGGCCAACCAAGGAATCCTATTTGATAGTACAGGCCTCAAAGAAATTGACTTTTTCAAAGTCTTTTTCTCTGATGATTTTATAAATTTAATGGTGGACCAAAGTAATTTATATGCCCAGCAATTTATTGCCCAAAACCCCACGTCATCATTTGCTAGGTGGACCCCTGTAGATGCAGTAGAGATGATGACGTTTTGGGGTCTGGTGTTACATATGGGCATAGTTAAAAAGCCAGAAATTAGGCAATATTGGAGTACAGATGTTCTGTACAGCACCCCACTTCATCGTATGGCCATGACCCGGACTCGTTTTGAGACGATCCTTAAATTTTTGCATTACAACGATAATGCACAGTGCCCACCCAGAGATGATCCCACCTTTGACCGGCTATTCAAAGTCAGGCCGGTCATTGATCATTTCAGCGCCAAATTTGCTGAGATGTACATCCCCCAAAAATTCATTTGTGTAGACGAGTCACTTATACATTTTAAAGGAAGGGTTAAATTCCGCCAGTACCTTCCCAATAAGAGGGCAAGGTATGGCATAAAAATGTATAAGCTGTGCGAAAGTACCTCAGGGCACACCCACAGGTTTAGGGTATATGAAGGGAAGGACACAAGAATTGAACCGCCAGAATGCCCCCCTCCCTCGTAGGTGTTAGTGGAAAGATTGTCTGGGATTTAGTGCACCCCTTCCTGGATAAAGGTTATCACCTCTATGTGGATAACTTTTACACCAGCATCCCCCTGTTTAAGGCCCTTGGTTCAAGAGGTACAGCAGCTTGCGGTACTGTGCGCAAGAACCAAAGAGGCCTCCCAAAAACGCACGTTGCCCAATTACTGAGAAAGGGTGAAACAGGGGAATATGCACCGAAAACATGTTGTTGGTCAAATATAAGGACAAGAGGGATGTCCTTATACTGACAACAATTCACGGAGACAGTACCACCTCCGTCCCTGTACGAGGTACCAGTACCCACACCTCAAAACCTATTTGTATCCTAGATTACAATAAGTACATGGGCGGAGTGGATCTTTCAGATCAGGTACTGAAGCCGTACAGTGCCCTGCGGAAAACAAAAATATGGTATAAGAAGCTGGCCGTGTATATCATCCAGATGGCACTGTATAACGCTTACGTACTATTCCGTTCTACCAGCCAGACGGGGACATTTATGCACTTTCAAGAGGAAGTCATAAAGGGCCTAATATTTGGGAACCAGCAGGCAGAGGGCCCCAGTACTTCTAGTACTGGCCCCCGTATTGTATCAGGGCAGCATTTTCCTAACGAAATCCCCTCCACTGGAAAAAAGGGCAGGACACAAAAAAGGTGCAAAGTTTGCTATAAAAAGGGAATACGAAAGCAAACTATTTTCCACTGTGAAACTTGCCCCGACAAACCCGGCCTATGTATGAAGGAGTGCTTTAAAATATACCACACATCTATGGATTATTAGGTTCATCATTTCACCGTGCTTCGGGGGTCTTGCTAATGCGACATAGCACCCACCATTCATTCCACCAGAATGTGTGCTGCAAAATTCAAATATCACTCCTTCCCTTCTGAGTCCTGCCATGCACCCAAATGGTATTTTTTGGTCACATATGAGGCATTGCCGTACTCGGGAGAAATTGGGACACAGATTTTGGGGTGCTTTGTCTCCTTCATTCCTTGTGAAAATGAAAAATTTTGAGCCAGAACTGCATTTTTGTGTAAAAAAATGTAATTTTTCATTTTCACAGCCCAGTTGTACCAAAATTGGTGAAACCCCTGGGGGTTTGAAATGTACACTATACCCCTAGATGAATTCCCTGAGGGGTGTAGTTTGCAAAATGGGGTCACTTGTGGGGGGGTTCCACTGTATTGGTGCTTCGGGGGTCTTGCTAATGCGACATAGCACCCACCATTCATTCCACCAGAATCTGTGCTGCAAAATCCAAATATCACTCCTTCCCTTCTGAGTCCTGCCATTTTTTGGTCACATATGAGGCATTGCCGTACTCGGGAGAAATTGGGGCACAGATTTTGGGGTGCTTTGTCTCCTTCATTCCTTGTGAAAATTAAAAATTTTGAGCCAGAACTGCATTTTTGTGTAAAAAAATGTAATTTTTTATTTTCACAGCCCAGTTGTACCAAAATTGGTGAAACCCCTGGGGGTTTGAAATGTACACTATACCCCTAGATGAATTCCCTGAGGGGTGTAGTTTGCAAAATGGGGTCACTTGTGGGGGGGTACCACTGTATTGGTGCTTCGGGGGTCTTGCTAATGCGACATAGCACCCACCATTCATTCCACCAGAATCTGTGCTGCAAAATCCAAATATCACTCCTTCCCTTCTGAGTCCTGCCATGCACCCAAATGGTATTTTTTGGTCACATATGAGGCATTGCCGTACTCGGGAGAAATTGGGGCACAGATTTTGGGGTGCTTTGTCTCCTTCATTCCTTGTGAAAATGAAACATTTTGAACCAGAACTGCATTTTTGTGTAAAAAAATGTAATTTTTCATTTTCACAGCCCAGTTGTACCAAAATTGGTGAAACCCCTGGGGGTTTGAAATGTACACTATACCCCTAGATGAATTCCCTGAGGGGTTTATTTTGCAAAATGGGGTCACTTGTGGGGGGGTTCCACTGTATTGGTGCTTCGGGGGTCTTGCTAATGCGACATAGCACCCACCATTCATTCCACCAGAATGTGTGCTGCAAAATCCAAATATCACTCCTTCCCTTCTGAGTCCTGCCATGCACCCAAATGGTATTTTTTGGTCACATATGAGGCATTGCCGTACTCGGGAGAAATTGGGGCACAGATTTTGGGGTGCTTTGTCTCCTTCATTCCTTGTGAAAATGACAAATTTTGAGCCAGAACTGCATTTTTGTGTAAAAAATGTAATTTTTCATTTTCACAGCCCAGTTGTACCAAAATTGGTGAAACCCCTGGGGGTTTGAAATGTACACTATACCCCTAGATGAATTCCCTGAGGGGTGTAGTTTGCAAAATGGGGTCACTTGTGGGGGGGTTCCTAACTTTTAGCATCTTATGGTGCCTAGAAACCTACATGGTGCCTAAAAAATAATCTCATAAAAAGGAGGCTCCAAAATCAAGTAGGTGCTCCTTCTATTATGAAGCCTGTGGTTTGGTCAACATGCACACTAGGGCCACATATAGGATATTTATGAAAACAAAAGAATTGGGGGAATCAATTTTTAGTCACATTTCTCTAGTAAAATCTACTGTGTTCCTTAGAAAAATGTATTAAAATTGAAAATCTGCAAAAAAAATGAAATTTTGAAATTTCACCTACACTTTGTTTTAATTCCTGTGAAACACCTAAAGGGTTAACAAACTTCCAAAATGCTGTTTTGAATACTGTGAGGGGTGCAGTTTTTGAAATGGCATCATTTATGGGGGTGTCTCACATACAAGTCCCTCAAAGTCACATCAGAACTGAACTGGTCCCTAAAAAAATCAGTGTTTGAAATTTTCTTGAAAATTTGAGAATTTGCTATTCATATTTTAAGCCTCCTAGTGTCCAAAAAAATTAAAAGGAGGTTGAAATAATGATGGAAACATAAAGTATACATATGGTCTATGTTAGTTATTAACTATTTTGAGTGGTATGATTATTTGTCTCACAAGCAGAAAATTTAACATTTAGCAAATTGCAAAATTTTCAATTTTTTTACGACATTTTGGTATTTTTCACAAAAAAACACAGACTGTATCGACCAAAATTTACCACTAACTTGAAGTACAATGTGTCACGAGAAAACAATCTCAAAATCACTGGGATAAGTAAAAGCAAAAAAAAGTTATCCCCACTTAAGTGATACATGTCAGATTTGAAAAAAAGGGCTCTGTCAGGAAGGCAAAAACAGGCTGCGTCGGTAAGGGGTTAATAAAGGATACTTAAAAAGGCACAAGGAGACTAGTGAAAAACTACCTTCAACAGTCATAGAGTGATTATTTATGCCTGTTTTAATATCCATTATTAATGTTCATGTTATCTTGTTTAATATTAGGAACATGTGTTGTCTTATTTTTAACCTATTGGAACTATGGGCCTGATTCATAAATGTACATAAACCAGATTGGTTATGTACATCTCTGATAGTGGGACGTCATGCGCAGGACCCTGCACATGTCCAGAGATGCAGCCGCTGTATGAACTGTGTCCATTCTCTGTATTAGGTGTCTTAACATAACTATCACTTGACCAGAGGACATAACAGCCCAAGAGCAATGGGCAGCAAGTGGTGAAACCAACTCACTGCAACTTTGCCAAAATAACCACACACACACAGACACAGACTGTTATGTAAATTGTTTCATTTAAGGAAGACATCTGGTAAACCAGGTTATTTTAAAAGTACTAAAAACACATACACACACCTTTGTATATGTGATAATTATTCCATATACACTGGGACTCTGAAACTAATATAATATCCAGATTATTTCAAGATCACTGAGTTGTGAATTTGGATGACAGGCAGGTCTTGAACAGGTGGCAGACTTACATTCCTGCTGAATAAGCACCTGCTCCTAATCTGAGGACTGTTATATCACCAAGATTAGCACCATTCTGTGTATCTGTATTTATAGAACCTGGATCTTGCATGGCTGCAGTTTTCATTAAACACAGAAGTTGTTAATGTAGTTTGATAAGAGATTTCTAGGGCTTTTCAATAACCCAAAAATATTCTCGTAGGAGAATTGGCTTCCAGCAAATATAAACACTGGATTGAATATGTGTGCGCGTGTATGTGTGGTAGAGATTATGATCGTAAGCTCTCAAGCCTTACGGGCAGGTGAGTTCGGGTTAGACTGAGCCCTTTCCTTTCAAATGGAGCCACTACTTCTAATAGATTGCCAGCCCATCACTCCCCTGCAACCTGTATGTGTACAATATTACTCTGGACATATGGAAAATCCAAACGCAGCTCAGTTCTTATTTGTTTAGTAATTGGAAAAATGATAAGAATGGGTGAATCAATTATGCTTAAAATATACATTTTAATAAGAAATATTATATGGACCAATAAATACAAATAATGAAATAAATAAAGTAAAAAAGTGTTAAAGTTAAAAAACAGCATCAGAAATTTTCCACATTGTAGGAATGAGTAAATTGACCCAAAACGGGTCAGTATATCCTAACGGGATAGGTTATACAGGGAGGGGGAGGGGGGAGGGGTAAATGTTTGTGTTTTATGTTATGTGATGTGTGTTGTATGTAAGTCCTGCAGATCCTGTTCAGACTGTATAGGGAAATTGGAGACCTATCACTGGGGCACCAAGGTGGAGATAAAAGGAAAAAACTGGGAATGATTAATGTATTGACATGGAATGTAAGAGGGGTAAACGAAAAAATCAAGAGGGCACTGGTGCTAAAGCAATGCAGAGAGATGGGTGCGGACATTATATGCCTGCAAGAGACCCATTTATTTGGGGATAAGACTGCTACGATAAAGAGACCCTGGATTGAAAAAGCATATCACTCCCAGTTTTCTCCATCCTCTAGAGGGGTGTCGGTGCTAATAAAAAAAGGTACTGGTTTTGAATGTATTACGAACAAAATAGATCCGCAGGGGAGATTTGTTTTTTTGGACGGCTATATTGCAGGATGTAGATTCTGTATAATGGCAATATACATACCCCCGCCATTTTCTTATGATGTACTCAGGAAGGTTGCTGAATTTGTGGCAGAAAGGCAAGAGGCACATGTAATCTGTTTGGGTGACTATAATGCAACGATTGGTCCCAAAATAGATAGACTACAGATGAAACCAAGTAAAGTCACAAATAATAATGGTCTTGCTGTGTTTGTTAAACAGTTGGGATGGCGGGATATTTGGAGAGAGAGACATCCTAACGTCCAGCAGTTTACATGCTACTCGGCCTCATATAACTCCTTCTCTAGGATAGATATGATACTCACTTCAGATAAATTAACAAATCAGGTTGTAAAGATAGAACATGCAGCACGTGGCATTTCCGATCATTCGCCAGTAACAATGCAGATAGATTTAAATCTTGATAGGGGCTTTACTTACTGGCGCTTTCATCCAAGCTGGTTAAAGAAGTTTAGAAGAGGGGAGGCAATGGGGGAGGAGATAGATGACTACTTTACCCATAACATGGCCTCGGCCAAAAACACAGTGGTTTGGGAGACATTTAAAGCCTTTCTTAGAGGCATCCTTATGAAGGAAATAGCGGGGGAAAAGAGACAATGTTGGGAAATAGCGAACATATTAGAATCAGAAATGAGGGGATCTGAACAACGATATATGACGGATAAAAACGAGACCTCTAAAGGGGTATGGTTGGAAGCCCAAAAAAAATGGCTTGAACACCTTTAGATAATGGCTAATTCCCGAATCCTAAAAAGCTCCCACCAATTCTATCTGAACTGTGATAAAGCAGGTAAATTTCTGGCATATGTTGCTAAGGCAGATGCACCCTCAGGTATTATAACTAGAATCCTCACAGATAGCGGTCAGATCGTAACCACCAGCCCCGAAATTGCTAAAGTATTCGTGAGCCACTTTAAGGAGGTATATAGATCTAGATTGACCTTGGAGGGGGAGGCTCTTGGAGGGGGAGGCTCTTAAAAACTATTTGGAACAGCCCCAAATGCCAATCCTAGCAGAGGAGAGTAAAATAAGTTTGGAAGAACCCTTTAGTTTAGAGGAGGTGGAAGAGGCCTTAAGGACAATGCCACAGGGCAAAGCCCCAGGGATTGACGGATTACCAGGAGAAGTATTTAGATTCTTTGGGAATAACATGGCTAAATATCTGCTCCGGTCATTCGAGGGGATGGAAGGAGAAGGTTGACTGTCCCACTCGATGACTGAGGCGGTTATTAACGTCATCCCAAAAACAGGAAAAGACCCCCTGAGCATGGATTCATTCCGGCCAATTTCCTTGATACCGGCGGATGCTAAGATATACGCTAAAATTATAGCAAACAGATTGAGTAAAGTAATACATGAAGTAGTACACTCGGACCAAACCGGTTTTATTGCGGGGAAGTCGACGACTATCAACATAGGCGTGCACAGCACATTTTATTAGGAGGTGCACCACCTATTGTGCATGTCTAACAACACCCATTGGGTGCGTCTAACACCACAAGGCATGTCTACCATCATCTATTGCCACTCACTACAATATAAAAGTCTCTCAGCCACAACATAATCTCCGGCCTATTTCAGTCCGTTTTTAATCTTCTTATTATTCTCTGTAACAGTTCATGCAAATAAAGTCAAAAACATATATGGATGACACGTAGTGATATGACAATGGTGTAGTACAATTAACAATGCAAAAAACACACATATTGAATGATGGGCTCTTCTTTTAATAGAATACAGTTCTAAAAAGCAAAAGTCTTTGGTAAACGGTATTGGTGGTTGATAGCGGCAGGGAGGTGTTTATAAGGGCGAGCACAGCATTAGGGGGTGCCTGTGCACCCCTAACACTCTTTGTGCGCACACCTATGACTATCAACCTTTGTAAAGTGTTTTCGTATATGCAATGGGCTGGGGTTATGGATAAGAGTGTGGGGATCGCCTCATTTGATGCCAATAAGGCGTTTGATTCTATAGAGTGGCCTTTCTTGCGGCAGGTGTTAAGCACCTTTGGCTTTGGACCTAGGTTCATTGAAAGAGTGTTTTTACTCTATCAATCGCCTACCGCAAGGGTACTCATCAATGGATATGTTTCAGAACCATTCAGCCTCTCTCGAGGTACCAGGCAAGGGTGCCCATTGTCGCCACAATTATTTGTATTGGCAATTGAGCCCCTTGCCTGTAAATTAAGAGCCTTCCTAGAAGCTCGAGGGGGCCCAGGGGCCCAGAATATTATCTCCCTATATGCTGACGACCTACTGGTCGGACTCGCAGAATATAGTAAAGATCTTGACGGGGTGCTTGAAACGATACAGAGTTATGGGAAATACTCCGGGTTAACAACAAACCTAAATAAATCACATTTGCTTATCACCAAAGCCGAACCTAATATGCCAAACCTCCCTTCCCATTATCCGCCCAGGGTACAACAGTTCAAATACCTGGGTATAAATGTCACCGAGGACCCAGGGAGGTATATTGGGAGTAATCTGGACCCTATAATTAAGGAAATTAAAATTAAATGTAAAAACTGGGTAAAACCACCTCTTACTGTTTTGGGGCGGGTAAATCTGGTCAAAATGGTCATCCTCCCAAAAATTCTATATACATTGCAACATGCACCTAGCTATATCGGAGAAGCGATATTTAAAAAAGATCCATGGTATCATTTCATCATTTGTCTGGAGAAACAAGAAACCCAGGGTAAGAATGACCAGATTAAGGAGAAAGGGGGGAATGGCGTTGCCAAATTTTAGGCTCTATTATTTTGCAGCACAAATGGCGCAATTGAAAGAATGGTTAAACACACAAGAATGTCCCCCAGAGTTGAAGAAATTAGTAGAATGTGTGGCACCTGGATACAGGCCACTACAGGTCCTATTGCTCAAATCCAAACCCAAATCCTATCCCCCAATTGTTACGCAGGCCAAGAAAATATGGCAGTGGGCAAGTAAGATCATGGGTACAGTAACTATAGACCCAGAAACATATCTGTTCTCACTCGAACATTTCGAGAAGATCAAAAAACATCAAGGGGTGAGAATATGGATTCATTATGGTATATCAAGGTTGGGACAAATATATGAAAATAATCAAGTAAAATCATTTACTCAGCTGCAGGGAGAATATGAACTCCCCGACCAAATGTTCTTTAGATACCTACAGTTAAGGAGTGTACTTTCCCACTTTGATAAACAGCAAGGGTTCTGTATTGCAGATACCCCGATAAAAACATTCATAAGCAGGTTAAGAAAGGAGAAAACTGTATCAAAATGCTATCAATTTCTTTTGGCTAGTACGCAGGGGGATGACCTGGAAGCCCTTAGGGCAAAACGGGAAAAAGAAATTCCAGGACTGGACATAGAATCATGGCAAATAGCTCTTAAATTCCCTACAGTAGCTACTAATTCCATGAGAATACAGCAAATCCAGTTTAACATCCTACATAGAACATACATGACCCCAGAAAAAAATAATAAATTCTCATCAAACTCCCCCAAAAATTGTCCAAAATGTAAAAAGATGGGATGCGGATTCTATCACTTAATCTGGGAATGTGACCAGATTCAGAGGTACTGGCAAGAAATAGAGGTAGTAATGGAGAAAAGTGGAATTCCTATTCATAATGCTACACCTCTAGATTATATTCTAAGGGTCTGGCAAAATGACCAGATGACGCATGGACAAAGGCAATTGGCAATATATTTGAGTTCAATAGCCAAAGTCATGATCGCACGCACCTGGATGGCAAATAACAGTCCAGAAGTTAGAGCATGGATCAACCAGGTGAACCTCACCTTTGAACACGAAAAATCTGTTAGTAATACACGTAAAAGCACAAAAAGGTTTCTAGAAGTTTGGGACGGGTGGCAACGGACAGAATATTATAGTAAGGGGGAAAATGTCTTAAGGGCAACATATATATAAGTAGGCGGAAAAGAAGTATCACACTAAGGTAGAGATGAGATGTATATAAAGCAAGGTTCAAAACATAAGGTATAAAAGTCCTTGTTGGGTGGGAGCCACGTAAAAAAAAACAACAATCCACACGTAATAGAATTAAAAACAAAATTCACAGAATTTACAAGGCAAGAGAGAGGGAGGGGGGAGGGTGGGAAGGGGGGATATGCACATTTGATACAAGGGTATGCAAGTAAATATACATAATAAGATGCACAATACTGGCACAAAAATATTTAAAAAGGTCCTAGCTAAATTGGTCACCCAGAAAAAAACGTACTTGATATAAAATTATTACCTCTAATGGATAAATCTACTCCTCAACACAAGCAAAATAAAATTTAGGAAGATTGTCAGTACTTATATGGTTGATATGTACAAGTAATGGTTTGGACGGTGGTACAGTGAAAGGGTCTCCAATGATAAAGAACATATAAAATTGTAAAAAATGTAATGCAGCTGAACGGGGAATGCAGGATGTAAGTATAAGAATGTATGTGAAGAAATAATATTTATAATATTGGAAAAACATACTGCAAAAGTACAAATTGTTTGTAATGTCTTTTAATGTTTGTGATATGAAAAAACGGAATAAAGATTAATTATAAAAAACAAAAACGGGTCGGTATATAACCTGCACTGTCCACAATGGCGGCAGTCCTGATTTTATGATGGAGTCCACACGGCGTATTATCCTGGGAGCTGTATGAGGGAGTCTCTATTAGATGACTTAAAAGGGACTACAACCTCTCAGCAAATTGTATCCAAATTGTGCCAGGTGAGATTCAGCCAAAGACATCCAAACTTGAGGGACTGGGTGCTCAGAAGAATCAGCAGGTGAGTCCAACAATACTGGTTCTGGAAAAGTCACCAACGCATTTCACTGGACTCAATGCCAGCTTTATCAAGGTGTCATTTATTTGTTTAGTATACTGCAACCTGATGAAGATCGCTAGCTTCCCAAAACTTTTATATATCTTACAAATGTCCCCTCGTTTACTTACTAATCACACTTGTCCCTACTTAATAGTATTCTCTCCAAATGTATTTGGAATCATAAAAGACTGAATAAGCCTTAAAAAAACTGATGCAGTATACCCAAAGAGGGAGGCTATTAGACAATTCCAGATAATTCAGCATAAAGATGATATTGGGAATCAAAAGAGCATATGAGTACCAGCACATATTATTATTGTATTTTTATTTATAAGGTGCCACAAGTGGTACGCAGCGCCATACATATAGAACACATTAGAACAGTACAGGGTACACAGAACTAGACATAACACAATTAAAGCACAGTTCTTAGTACACAATACAGCTGTGATAAAGGGAAATGAATGAGAAGAAATGCAGGTATAGATTGTAGGTGAGTAAGAGAGCTGTAATTGAAATGCAAGAAGAGTGCTGTGAGAACGGGAGGGAAGAGGACCCTGCTCTAAGGACAATCTAGAAGGAGGGGGAGACAGACAGGTGACATGAGGTGCAGGCAAGGAGACCTGTGGCAGGAAGTGAGCATGGCAGGGATGGTCAGGACATGAGGCAGCAGGTAGAGAGAATGGGCAAATATAGTTTGTAGAGGTATAACATACAGTAGCGAAACAGGAAAAAAATATAAGAGATTAAAATACAGTAAATGGCGTACTAAAACAGTGTTAAATTCAATGTAAAAGTAATGGGTACTTGTGTAGTTTCACGACGCCAGCATGGTGCCGTGCTACTTCCGGGTTCTACACTCGCCACAAACTATGTTAAAAAAGTAACTTAACTCCATGCCAACATGGATAGTTCATACCTCCACTATCCATGTTGGCATGGAGTTGATTTTAAATAGTGTGGCGAGCGTAGCGAGCCACTGAGCCCGCAGCGTGGGCGAGCGAAGCCCAAAGCGTGGGCGCCGTGAAACTACACAAGTACCAAGTAATGGAATTAGATTACACATGTTTCAGGCAGCAGCAGATGATATTTGTAGCAATAAGGGAGCAAAGTGGTCCAGTCGCTTGGGTGGATGATATAGTCAGAGTGGTATACAGAGTAAGTAGCTAGTTGAATGCAGTCCATAGCAGAAGAGTTGGTTGACAGATTAGAGAGCGAGAAAAGCAGAGGGCAAAGAACAGACCCTTGGGGGACATCTACAGTTAGTTGAATTGAGGGGAGGTGGATTCATGAGAAGTGCCAGAAAAGGAATGGTTACAGAAGTAGGAGGGCAGCAAGAGAGGGCAGTATCACACAGACCATGGGAGTGAAGCAATTGCATAAAGAGAGTAAAGGCCCTTAGTTTTTGCAGCATGGAGATCGTTGCAGACTTTTGTGAGGGCAGTTTCAGTCGAGTTGAGAGGAAGGAAACCAGACTGGAATGGGTCCTGTAGGGAATAGTGGGGAAGATGTATCATAGCAGCGCTTATCGCGCCGCTATGATACTTCCTGCTTCGCCTCAATAGCGAGGCGAAGCAGGAAGGGACATAGACAAGATGTATTAACATCTTGTCTGCCGAAGCGGGGGAGCGTTAACTCCCCCCTCCGGCGATGTCCCTTTCTGGAGATAGCGCATCAGTTAATACTGATGCGCTATCTCCTGTCCCCCGGCCGGCCGCACTGGGCATGCGCGGGATCTCGCTGTTCACGCGAGATCCCCAGCGCAGCCCAGACTTAACAGCAGGGACAGCGCTGTCCCTGCTGTTTAGATAGGGCTTCGCCAGCCTGATGCTGGCGAAGCCAAACCCGGCTTCGTGCGGAACGGTCAGCGATGCTGACCGTTCATACATTCGGCCTGCTATCATTTTGATAGCAGCGCCGATATGGACAGGGGCGCATCCCGGCCGCTTCATACATGGGGGAGAAGCGGTATCAGTGCACATAACGTGCGCTGATACCCTTCTCCCCCATATCGACACATCATACATCTGCCCCAGTATGAGAGAAAGGCAGTTAGGCAGTTGTAGACCATAAGCTCAAGGAATTTGGAGGCAAAGGGGAGGATGGTTTGATCAGTAGTTGCAGAGTATGTTTGGATTAAGGGTAGTGGAGACAACAGGATGCTTGGGGACAGAGGGAGAGATTGAGGAGGTGGCCCAGATGGGAATCGCCAGAAGTATATAGGGGTTTATTCTAGTTCATTCTTTCTGACAAAATCCTTCTTAGATGGACAAAACCATGTGCACTGCAGGGGGGCAGATGTAACATGTGCAGAGAGAATTAGATTTGGGTGAGTTATTTTGTTTCTGTGCAGGGAAAATACTGACTGCATGATTTTACACTTCAATATAGATCTCACTTTGAAGAAAAACTCCACCCAAATCAAATTCTCTCTGCACAAGTTACATCTGCCCCACCCGCAGTGCACATGGTTTTGTCCATCTAAGAAGGATTTTGTCAGAAAGAATGGACTAGAATAACCCCCATAGTTAGCAGAGGAAGTGAGATGGGATATGATGGGGGGGGGGGGGGTGGTAGGAAGGACCATAACTACTTCACCAGTTACATGTCAGAGTTGGTAAGAGGGATGGTAAGGGAGAGGAGGTGATTGGTTGCTGATGGTCTGCTGGGATGTGATGTCCTGACGTATTGGAGTCAATTTTGTATATGAAATAAATAGCAAAGTCAAGAGCAGAGGAAGGGAGGTGAGGTCCTGGAATAATGAATGATTAGCAAGGGAAAAGACAGCACTGAAGGATGAAAGCATAAGTTAAACATGGAGGAAGTCTGCTTTAGAGCTTGATTTCCTCCACTGTCGCTCAGCAGTACATGAGCAGATATTTGGTGTGCCAAGGTCGAGGTGTTGGTCTGCGAGGGTGAATAGTGGTCTGTGGAGAGACAGAACTAAGGGCCTTATTCTGGTCTGTGCGGCCGGAGCCGAATATGCGGCCAGGACCGTGCGTCCTAAACCCCGCCTTCCGTACGGATCGCTCACTCCGTCCGAATGCGGTAAGCTGCTGACCGCACGGAGCACGAGTGGATATCTCATTTATACACCTCCTCCATCTCTGGGAACCTCCCCCATCATTCGATGGTCGCATACCATCGAATGCAGGACCGAGCGGTCAGGCAGCTCCTGCGAGCTCAGACCACTCGGGTATTTCTCCGTGCAAAAGCAGGGATCTGGGCGGGCAGCTGACATCCGGCAATGTCATATGTCCGCCCCCTACACGTGCGTCACGGCCGCATTACCATACGTACGCCCAGGGTTTTCATGGGAACGCCCATGAAACGTGGGGCGTATGCATATGTTAATGAGGCCAAACAGCCATTCACGCCCCTCTCCTCCCCCTGTTCGTAGTGTAAACAATTCATGCGGAATTTGGACGTATGTCCCTTTCGCACATGCGCAGATATGCCTCTGCACATGCGCAGACACAAAACATCGGCGGAACGAACGCACGCAGACATATCCGCACCAACCAGAATAAGGGCCTAAGAGCAGATGGGATGCATTATATGGTGGTAGTGGCTCCATTTGAAAGGAAAGAAAGTGGCTTGTTCAGGGCTTGATAGAGAATAGGAGAGAGAAGTAAGTCAAAGAAGGAGGATAGATTGGTGGTGTCAATAGCCTCAATGTTACATCTAATGCTGCTTTCACATCGCAAAATGAAGGTTTGCACCGGGACTGTGAAACAGGTCAGTACCGGCGCGAACCTTAATTTTTTGATGTTCACATCCCCACAGTGAACTGGCAATAATGCCGGTTCGCTGACATCATTCGGGGGCGCAACAGAGAGTGGGCGTGTCATTGGGGGCAGGTGTTGGAGGCATCGCATAGAGCTGGCACTGCTCCAAGTGCTGCCTTTTCCATAGTGTGAATGGGAATCGGGTCGCTCGACCCATTTAACCCGTTCACACCGCATTCACATGGGAGAATGAGAGACGGTCCATTGGGAAAGACCACCTCAAACTTAATATTTAAAAAAACAGAATTAATTATATTCCCACCAACCAATAGTAGTTACCAACCTTATATTTCTATCACTGTTGAGAACACAACGATCGATCTTACCCCACAAACTCACTGCCTATGTTTCATCCTTGACTCTGAATGTGGGAAACAAGGGGCAGTTTCAATCTGTCTCTGCATCTAAAAATCAATCCAAAATATGACTATACCTTACACAAGACACTGTTAAAACTCTAATCAGAATCATAGTCAACTTTATTGGACAGGTATACTTGCGTTTACTAGGAATTTGTTTCCGGTTTACAATTAAACAGCCTGGTAGGTAACAAGAAAGGGGACGTATATAACATAGAAACTAGATATATCACATGGAACACAGTGCAAATTGTTTTGCAGTGAGGTTAATTCGGGCCATCCAGTCATTTGTTCATCAGGTGGACAGCTTGGGGTAAGAAACTTTTGAGGCTTCTGGCATAGGCGAATCTAGAATTATGGTAATGGGTGGTCCCAGATCTAGACACAATAGTAGGGGGACCTTTGCGCGGCGTAGCCGCACTGCACAAAGGGGTGTGGCCTCGTGAGAAGGAGGCGTGGCATCACAAAAAGGGGTGTGGTATTACACTTTAGACCATACACAGTAATGCCCATTACACATTTTAGCAAACTCCGTAATACCCATTACACATAAAGCCACATGCCGTAATGCCAATTACACATAAGGCCACGTACCATAATGCCCATTACACATTGTGCCACACATCATGATGCCCATTACATACTATATAACAAACTGTAATGCCCATTACATATTTGCCACATAAGTACTGCTTACCTACGTGCTCATTGCTAGGGGGTTCTTGCTTGATGGCACCATAGTACCCATTACACATGATGCCGCACACCATAGTACCCATTACACAGGATGCCGCACAACATAGTACCCATTACACATGATGCCTCACACCATAGTACCCATTACACATGATGCCGCGCACCATAGTACCCATTACACATGATGCTGCACACCATAGTACCCATTACACATGATGCCGCACACCATAGTACCCATTACACATGATGCCGCACACCATAGTACCCATTACACATGATGCCGCGCACCATAGTACCCATAACACATAATGCTGCACACCATAGTACCCATTACACATGATGCCGCACACCATAGTACCCATTACACATGATGCCGCACACCATAGTACCCATTACACATGATGCCGCACACCATAGTACCCATTACACATGATGCCGCACACCATAGTACCCATTACACATGATGCCGCACACCATAGTACCCATTACACATGATGCCGCACACCATAGTACCCATTACACATGATGCCGCGCACCATAGTACCATTACACATGATGCCGCGCACCATAGTACCCATTACACATGATGCCGCGCACCATAGTACCCATTACACATGATGCTGCACACACAATGTCCCTTACACATGATGCTGCACACATAATGCCGCTTACACATGATGCTGCACACCGTAATGCCCCTTACACATGAAACATAAACAGTCATGAAATTACATTTAAGAAAAAAAACGGTTTAACCTCAATATCCCTGGAACCAATTATCCCATATGGATCCAGCCTGGTATCAGATTGAAGGCCCAGCGATTTGGGTTCGACTGAGATCAACCTCGAGCTTCAGTGATGCCGAAGGGGGAACTGGCAGCCGTTGAACTGGGTGGGGGTCGGAATTAGCAGGTCCCATGTTATCCTATAGGGAAAACGTTCCAGCTTTGCCTGGCCGTATCTCCGGTTCCCAGGGGGCTAGAGACACGGAGCTGGGCTCGTTGGAAAGCCCCATCCCTCAGCTACAAAATGGGCTAATGGGTGGTCCTGTGCACCCCTGGACCACCCCCTAGATTCGCCTATGGCTTCTGGTAGACTTGACAGGTATATCCCTATATCAATTAGCTTATGTCTCTCAGGGTCTTTTGATAATGTTTATGCAGCTGTGCTGCTGGTGAGCATCGGTACTGTAATGCTTAAGTCTCTGGGTGGTACCTGTGAGGATAGTCAATATCAGGTGTAGGCAGTGTGCGGCGTCCCGCTGCACTGCTTCTTACCGTGATCTGTGCCTCTTTTCTGCCTCTTGGAACGGGTCCTTTTCGCCCCAGGTCAGTGCTGACCTTAATGCGATGGATGACTCAGGCCCCGAAGGCTGTGTCTATGTACGCTGTCCCCTTCCGTTAGTGGGTGTCTGGCTGTGTGGACGGCTGCAGCCGCAGCGTCCTCTGGCCGTGCTGTTTGCGGCTCCACTGACACTCCGTGAGCCGCGACTTCCGGGTTTCTGTTCTCACGAGAACAGTTCTGCTGCCCGGAGTCGCGTCTGCGGGGTGTTTGAGCTCAACTCCTTGGCGGAGGAGACTGGGTGATGGTGTTCGTAAATGATGTTGCTTAGCTGTTAGAATGCTTCTTGGTGGTGGGGTGTGCGTGTACCAACGCGTTTCGGCATGTAATGCCTTTTTCAAGGGCGTCGGGAGGGAGAGTCCCCGGCATGGAACTCCTCCCGATGAGAACGGACAGGGTGGCCCGCGGCCGGCCCACAGTTCCAGGAGGTGGGGGAAGAGTCGAGAAAACCGGGGTGAAGGACGCAGGGTCTAATCCGTGCCGCTACCTGCCAGAGCACCCTTTCTGCGGATCTATAGGGAGGGTGGAGAATCCGGCGAAGACGGGGGATTCTCCCGTAGCCTGTTTCTGGGCCGCGAGAAGCCCCTCTTCCCCCGGGGGACGCCCGATGCTCACCAGCAGCACAGCTGCATAAACATTATCAAAAGACCCTGAGAGACATAAGCTAATTGGTTTATGGTAGAAAGGGGTCCGTTGATTCCCCGATCCCCTGAGGGGCTCTCAGTTGTCTCATTGTGCACCAAGACTTTGCCCCCACACCCCAAACCGAGTTACCGTATAGCTTATACTGTGATTTTCAATTATAAATAAACAGATTTCATTCATAAAACTGTCACATTCACATTTATTGCAGTAGACAGACATACACAGGGGCAGCGCTCAAGCCCACCCATTGTTCCTTGTATTACTCACCACACAGGGGGTAGGGATACCCCTGTGGCTGAGCAGCGCTCCAAAACATTTTCAAGGTGAGCGCAGTACACCCCAGCCGTGTTATATCCCTATATCGCTTGCTTGATGGCAGCAGGTTAAACAAGTTGTGGCCAGGATGTAGCTGGTCCTTTACTATCTTCACTGCCTGCTTATTTGCCCTGGGCAAATACAGGTCCAGGACAGGAAGAAGGTCAGAACCAATTATCTTTTCTGCTGACCCCACCACCTTTTGAAACCTGTGTTTATTGTTCTCACTGGCAGATCCATACCAGACTAGTAAAGAGGAGCACAGTACACAGAGTAGAAGAGGAGCAGAAGCTGCTGTGGAACATTGAACTTCCTAAGTTGCCTTAAGAAGAACAACCTGTGCTGTGCCTTCCTGAGGATGACTTTGGTGTTGGGCCCCCCATTTAAGGTCCTGGATAACTGTGGTCCCAAGGAACTTGAAGGAGTCCACTTGTGACACCCCACAGTCAGCAATTGTTAGTGGAGATACACCAGCTGACCTCTTCCTGAAATCCACTACAATCTTGTCAGTTTTGAGTTGAATGAGCTCCAGGTTGTTGCAGCTGCACCCAAGGGCCAGCTGGTCCACTTCCAACTCATCCCCGCTCTTGATGAGGCTGATGACAGTGGTGTTGCCAAATTTTATGATTTGTACTGATTGCACCTCTGAGGTAAAATCGTTAGTGTATAGGGAGAACAGCAAGGTTGAGAGGACACAGCCCTGAGAGGCAACGGTGCTGATGTCACCGCCGCTCTTATTATCTCCCACATTGATTATTGCTATACTCTTGTTAATGGTCTTCCCCAATACAGACTCTCATTACTATAATCCATCATGAATGCAGCTGCGATGCTACACTTCTTTGCCGTTCACCAGCTGCAAAATGGTCAGGCCCTCCATTGGCTTCCTGTACTTTGCTGTATTCAATGTAACATACTTTTACTTACACAAAAGGCCATAAACCAAACTACACCAGTATACATCTCGGGGTGCTTTTTTGTGAACACCGCCAGTATACTAAACGCATCCTCACCAGGGGGCTCCTATTCTGGGACATACATTTATCACTATGATACCAAATCACACAGGCAATGTGCATTCAGGATGAGGACTTGCCCCACCTGTTAATGTTTGAAGATTTTATAAGTAAATGCATTAGCTTAGTCATTTGCAATGACTAATACAAGTAAAAGGCAGCAGTGTTTGTGTCCTACTTCTGTGTTTTATGTGAAGACATCTGCAGATCAGTACAAGAAGGAGAGATTATCCATAAAGTTTCCATTGTGCTCATTGTACACAAGTGCACACACACACATAGGGCCTTATTCTAGTTCACTCTTTCTGACAAAATCCTTCTTAGATGGACAAAACCATGTGCACTGCAGGTGAGGCAGATGTTACTTGTGCAGAGAGAATTAGATTTGGGTGGGGTTTTTACTTCAAAGTGAGATCTATATTGCAGTGTAAAAATAAAGCAGCCAGTATTTACCCTGCACAGAAACAAAATAACTCACCCAAATCTAATTCTCTCTGCACATTTTACATCTGCCCCCCTGCAGTGCACATGGTTTTGTCCATCTAAGAAGGATTTTGTCAGAAAGAGTGAACTAGGGGAGGCGTGGCCACGGCAGGGCGGGAGTAAGGGAGTTGGTGAGCGAGCTCCCCAGACAAACCTCCGTCATGTGCATCTGAGCGGCAGAAAAGAAATAAAATATACCCTGAAGCGAGCTCCGTGTGTGGAGTGGCTGAGCGACGAGTCCATTGGTGGCCGGAGAGCGGGTGCGAGAAGCTGACTCCTTCCGTCAGCACCGGCAGCAGAGAGTCTGACGAGGAGAGGGAAGGTGCGCGACGCCGTGCAGTGACGCGCCGGTCAGCTGTTAGCCGGCTGGCGTCTCTTCCGCAAGGCAGGCGGCGGCGGCGAAGTGAGAGACGGGCTGCGGGGATAGCATCTCCCCCCTCCTTCCCCCCGAGATATTCCCAGCTGCATGCAACAGCAGCACAAAGAAAGCCGCAGCAACCCGCGTCAACCCGCGCCAGGACCGTGAAAAACACTCTGATACCGTCTATCCGGTGGCATACTGAAGGTGGGCTGTGTGGACCTGGAGTGAGAGCCGGGCAGTGGGGATAGCAACCCCCCCTCCCCCCCCCAGTGAGCACAACGGCAGCAAACTGTGAGTAGGCAGTGCGGACAACACCTGGATAAAGTCAAGTAAGTGGTGCCTGTGAGTATAGTGCAGAGACTATTCTCCTGTTATAGGCTCCTCTGTAAGGGCCAGATACAAGGAGCTGAAGATTGTGGTTGAAGTAAGGCCTGTAGGGAAAAACACCTGCAAACGCTGTAACAATCTATTGTGTGCTGACTTCAGGGGCAGTGTGAATAAAGTGACTGCAGTGCTTATTGACAGCCTGTCGGGTAGGCACGGGTGGAAGGCACAGTTATTGGACTGTGGGAGTCTGTTTTAACAGAGATACCGTGGAATTAGGTCTCGTGTCAGGTCACCATTGTTGGACCCAAAAGAGCCTATTTAACACAGTAACTGCTGTACTCAAAGTGGATCAGTAATAGAGGCATCCAGAAACTCAATGCAATTTTGGTCCTAGGGGTTTGTACTGATGGAAAGACTGTGTTACTGGTTACTGGTAACGTTCTGACGAACACTGTTATTTTTGTCTGCTCCTAAGGATCTATCTGAAACAAAGTGACTGTTGGGAATACTGTCATTGTATTCGATCATACCTATATCATTGGCTTATTGTGTGTGCTCATAGGGGTCGTCACTGAAAAGAGGTGTAGGCCGGTAAATTGGCTCTCAGTGGTGTAAAGTTAAAACTAATCCCTTCCCTGACGATATAATACGGGAAAATGGGGAAAACAGGGAATACAGCCGCAGCAGCGCGACTGGAAAGATACGCCAGGTCCCAGCCCAGTGGAAATCCACAAACCCCGGCCTCAACTCCACACAGTACACCTGTGAAAGGTCAAGACCTTCCATTGCCCCCTGAGATATCTTTACAGCAGGTATTAGAAGCCATCAAAGGTAGCGAGCAACGCCTTATGGAAAAAATCAATGACGTCCAAATGGATGTCAGTACTGTGAAGCAGGACATTAAAGAGGTCAAAAGCCAAATAAAAGAAGCAGAGACACGTGTTTCGAATTTGGAGGACAGTAACAACGTCCTGATCACTAAAGTGAATTTGCTGTCAGAGCAGGTTCGCGAGATTAAGCATAAAATGTCCGATATGGAGGGACGGATCCGTAGGAACAATGTAAGGTTGGTTGGTTTGCCGGAGCGTGAGGAAGGGGCGAATACAGCGGCCTATGTTGAGAAATGGATACTGGATAAATTCGGCAGCGAACCATTCTCCAAAGCATTTATTATTGAAAGAGCGCACAGAGTTCCAACCAGACCATTACCACCTGGCTCAGCTCCACGTACTTTAATTATTAAATTCCTGAACTTTCAAGACAGGGACACTGTACTCCGTCTGGCCAGGGAGAAGGGCCCCCTGGAGCATAATGGTTCAAAGATATCCCTTTTTCCCGACTTTGCAATTCAGGTCCAAAAGGACAGAGCAAAATTCTATGAAGTCAAGCAGAATCTTCGGGAAAAGGGAATTAAATATTCGATGATGTTTCCATCCAAATTGAGGGTGGTGGCCAATGGGGAAACCCTTTTTTTCCAGACGGCAAACGAAGCGGCTGTTTGGGTTGATAAATGGACTCCGGGCAGCTACCAATTAGCAACTGGATGTGCAACCTGATAAAATATATCGATATAATTGTATGTCTGGGGGGCTCACCGTGCTAGGGTGTGCCATTTTGAGAATAGCCTCAGGGAAAAGATTGGGGGTAAAGGGGGGATGTAATGTATGCCAGAGGGAGGTTGGTATACGGGGTGGGGGGAGGGGGGGGGGTATGTTTAATGTTTTTATGTGCCCAGCTATATGTGTAAAAGTATTTTTGATAATTCTAGCTGCATGCGGTCTTAGTGCCCAAATATATCCAGAGGTGGTTGATAATCTGGGGGATGGAGGAGTATTTATGTTGATTATTTTGTATGATTCCCATATGGTTAACAAGTTAATATGGTGGTAATACTGTCCTGGAATATCAGGGGTATAAACAATAAAATAAAAAGATCATTAGTATTAAAACAAATAAGGCACTATAACGCGGATGTAACATGCCTGGTGGAAACCCACCTTACTGGGAGCAAGCTCCTATCTCTCAAGAAACCCTGGGTGGGATGGACATACCATGCCCCTTTTACTAATACCTCTCGGGGTATCTCGATCCTAGTTAAAAAATCTCTCCCTTTTGTTCTTCATGGGAAGAAAATTGATCCACTGGGACGGTATATATTTCTGGACTGTACCTTGGGTATAAGACGTGTACTCCTGCTGGTGACTTATATTCCACCTCCATTTACATATGAGGTCTTAAAGATGGCGGTGGAATTTATCTCCATAGCGCCGGACCTACCGATAATCTGTACAGGAGATTTTAACAACGTATTAAATACTAAGATGGATAGATGGAGTAAGTCACCAGTAGGGAGCGGAAGAAATAATAGAGGATTTGATGAGTTTATTAGGGATTTAAATTGGGTGGATGCTTGGAGGGAAAAAAATCCAGACTCTGTCCAGTATTCCTGTTTCTCATCCTCCCATCACTCCTTTTCGAGAATAGATCTGATGTTAGTATCTAGGAAACTGATGCCTGAGGTGATAAAAGTAGATTATAAAAATAGAGGTATATCGGACCACTCCCCAGTGGCGATTGAGTTATCTGAAAACAAAGGGAGAGAGCAAGGGTTTTGGAAATTCGATGCTAGGTGGTTGGAGAAGTTGAAAGACAAGGAGAAATTTAGGGAATACTGGACAGAATATTGGGAGATAAATAGGGATACGGCTTCCGGAGGTGCGGTGTGGGACAGTTTTAAAGCCTACATGAGAGGGACATTGAAAAGTGGAGTCTCTGAAGTGAAAAGAACTAGTAGGAATAAAATATTGCAGCTAGAGAATAAATGCGTAGAATGTGAAGGGTTGTATATTACAAATAAGGATGAAGGAAGGAAAAATGCCTGGTTAAAAGCTCAGAAGGAGTGGCTTGAATGTATTGAGGATGAAAACTGCAAGATGATGCTACACGGAGCGCATGTTAGATATGCATCCGCTGATAGAATGGGGAAATTCCTAGCCAATATAGCCCAGGCAGACAAGCCATCTAATATTATATTGCAAATAAAAGATAAAATGGGGAACGTGGTCTCCGATAAGGAAGGAATTGGAGAAGTGTTTAGGGATTATTTTGAGGGGATATATAAATCAAGGGTTAAATATAGTCAAGCTGAGATTGGAGAATACCTGGACAAAATAACTATACCATCACTCCCGTTAGAGGCCACGAGGGAATTGGATATTCCATTAAGTATTCAAGAAATAAAGGAGGCAATTGAATCTTTACCAAATGGGAAATCCCCGGGACTCGATGGAATCCCAGGGGAGATATATAAAAGATATGTCGATACACTCGCTCCCTTCATATTAGAAACATTTAACTCTAGCTATAATGAGAACAGACTCCCCCAATCCATGTTGGAGGCGAAAATAGTAGTATTGCTCAAGGCGGATAAGGACCCACTTTCATTGGACTCCTATCGTCCAATATCCTTGATAAACACGGAAGCAAAAATTATTGCAAAAATTCTTGCGTCAAGATTAAATAAACATATTGACAAAATAGTTAATAAAGATCAAACCGGCTTTATGCCGGGGAAATCAACCGCAATCAATTTGAGGAAACTCCACAGACATTTACAGTGTCCCAATGTGGACGATTTGTTCCCAGTGGTGATGTCACTCGACGCCGTCAAGGCATTTGACGCGGTCGAGTGGCATTACCTATGGGAAGTAATGCGAGTAATGAGGGTGGGCCCTAAGTTCATCAATTGGGTAAAAATGCTATACGCGTCCCCATCAGCAAGAATGGCGGTAAATGGACAAACATCATCTCCATTTTGTCTCCATAGGGGTACAAGGCAGGGGTGCCCGTTATCACCTGCCTTATTTGCTTTGGCCATAGAGCCCCTGGCTTGTATCCTGCGGGGACATCCTGGAATAAGGGGATTAAAAGCAGGATCCACCACAGACGTAACAGCATTATATGCTGATGATTTACTAATTTTCGCGTCCGACGGTACACAGGCTGTGCCAATAGTGATGGAGGAGATAAAAAGGTACGGAGATTATTCAGGCTTTAGAATAAATTGGAACAAGTCCAACATATTTGCAATAAAATATGAGAATCAGGGGGTACCCAACTTGGTTACACCATTAAAATGGGCCCAAACCTTCAAGTATTTAGGGATTTGGATTTCTAGAGACCCTAAGGAGTACCAGAAACTAAATTTAGATCCACTAATAACATACTTAACTAACAAAATCAAGGTATGGCGGAGACTACCCTTGACGAATATGGGCAGGGTAAATTTAATCACAATGGTAGTGCTTCCCAAATATTTATACGCCCTGCAGCACGCACCTCAGTATGTACCAGAATCCTTTTTCAGAAAAACAAACAGTTTGCTCTCGTCCTTTATATGGGGTAATTCACGCCCCAAAATACAACTGGCGGCACTAATGAGGAGAAGGGATGGGGGGGGAATGGGTCTCCCAGACCTCCGATTATACTATGTGGCAACCCAATTGACATCTTTAGTTGATTGGATAGCAACCACACCGCAAGATGAGGGGATTTACGATCTGCTGAGCCAGGAAGAAAGAGGGATAACTATGATCCAAAAACTGGTAAAAGGGCAGGTAAATAGAAAGGAAGCTCCGATACTCACTCAAGCAGTGAAAATTTGGAGGGAAGCGAATAAGATTGTGGAATTCACGGCGTTAGATACGGAGTATCCATTGGACATACCCCGAGGAACTAGGGAAACAAGAGAACAGCAAATATCCCGGCCTGGGGAAAAGTGGGGATAACCAGGTTGTGCCAAATTTATGATAATAGCAACATGAAATCATACAGTCAACTGCAAGTAGAGTTCTCTGTTCCTAGGGGCTATGCCATTAGATATCTTCAGTTACGGAGTATGATAGAGGTACAATTCAAGGAACACCCGCCGGAGTTTGGGGACTCTCCAATTAAGAAAATACTGAGAGATAATAACAAACGGAAAATAACATCCAAACTATATAATATGCTGCTGCGGTCAAAAGTGGGGGAGATGGACGAGATGAGGAAAAAATGGGAGGGAGACTTGGGCTCGCTGGGGTCAGAGGAATGGACTGAGGCGATGGCAGCAGTTGCGAAGGCAACAAACTCGATTAGAGTGCAACAAGTACAAATGTATGTGTTGCATCGGTCATATTTAACGCCGTTAAAGGTTAATAAAGTTCGGAGGAAGAACCTCGGATAAATGCCCAAAATGTAAAATTGCCCAGGGCACATTTTACCATCTGATCTGGGAATGCCCGCATGTGCAGGAATTCTGGGTCAAGGTTAAGCAAACAATGATCGATATGGGTATTAAGGAGGAGTGGCTTTCAGTCAAATGCTGCCTGTTA